>NC_137330.1:121661457-122193667 GCF_965287045.1 Carcharhinus amblyrhynchos | reverse complement strand
AGAGACGCGTGGGGGTGGGGGTGGGGGGGGGAGAGAGACGCGTGGGGGTGGGGGGGGAGAGAGAGACGCGTGGGGGGGGGGAGAGAGAGACGCGTGGGGGTGGGAGAGAGACGCGTGGGGGGGAGAGAGAGACGCGTGGGGGTGGGGGGAGAGAGACGCGTGGGGGGGGAGAGAGACGCGTGGGGGGGGGAGAGAGACGCGTGGGGGTGGGGGGGGAGAGAGACGCGTGGGGGTGGGGGGGGAGAGAGACGCGTGGGGGTGGGAGAGAGACGCGTGGGGGTGGGGGGGGAGAGAGACGCGTGGGGGTGGGGGGGAGAGAGACGCGTGGGGGTGGGAGAGAGAGACGCGTGGGGGTGGGAGAGAGACGCGTGGGGGGGGGAGAGAGAGACGCGTGGGGGTGGGGGGAGAGAGACGCGTGGGGGTGGGGGGAGAGAGACGCGTGGGGGGGAGAGAGACGCGTGGGGGGGGGAGAGAGACGCGTGGGGGTGGGGGGGGGAGAGAGACGCGTGGGGGTGGGGGGGGAGAGAGACGCGTGGGGGTGGGGGGGGAGAGAGACGCGTGGGGGTGGGGGGGGAGAGAGACGCGTGGGGGTGGGGGGGAGAGAGACGCGTGGGGGTGGGGGGGGAGAGAGACGCAGGGGGGTCGGGGGGAGAGAGACGGGTGGGGGTGGGGGGGGAGAGAGACGGGTGGGGGGGGAGAGAGACGCAGGGGGGTGGGGTTGGGGGGGAGAGAGAGACGCAGGGGGGTGGGGGGGAGAGAGACACAGGGAGGTGGGGGGAGAGAGAAGCGTGGGGGTGGGGGGGAGAGAGACGGGTGGGGGGAGAGAGACGCAGGGGGTGGGGGGGGAGAGAGAGAGACCCGCGGGGGGGAGAGAGAGACACACACGCGGGGGTGGGGGAGAGAGAGACACAGTGAGAGAGAGAGACACACACACGGAGAGGGAGACACAGAATGAGAGGGAGAGAGACGGAGTGAGACACAGAGTGAGAGGGAGAGAGACACAAACAGGGAGACACAGAGAGAGAGAGAGACACAGACAGGGGGAGAGGGAGACACAGAGTGAGAGAGACACAGACAGGGGGAGACAGAGTGAGAGAGAGACACACAGGGAGACACAGAGTGAGAGAGAGACACACACAGGGAGACACAGAGTGAGAGAGACATGCACACGGAGACACAGGGAGAGGGAGAGAGACACAGTGAGAGGGAGAGAGACACAGTGGGAGTGAGAGAGACACAGGGAGAGGGAGACACAGGGAGAGGGCGAGAGACACAGGGAGAGGGAGACACAGTGAGAGGGAGAGAGACACAAACAGGGAGACACAGAGTGAGAGAGAGACACAGACAGGGAAACAGAGTGAGAGAGAGACACAGACGGGGAGACAGAGTGAGAGAGAGACACACACAGGGAGACAGAGTGAGAGAGACACACACACAGGGAGAGGGAGACACTGAGAGGGAGAGAGACACAAACAGGGAGACGCAGAGTGAGAGAGACACACAGGGAGACACAGTGAGAGAGACACGCACACGGAGACACAGGGAGAGGGAGACACAGTGAGAGGGAGAGAGACACAGTGAGAGAGGGAGTGAGACACTGAGAGGGAGAGAGAGGCACAAAGTGAGAGGGAGTGAGACACAGACAGGGAGACACAGAGTGAGAGAGAGACACACAGGGAGACACAGTGAGAGAGAGACACATACAGGGAGACACAGAGGGAGAGAGAGACACATACAGGGAGACACAGAGGGAGAGAGAGACACATACAGGGAGACACAGAGGGAGAGAGAGACACATACAGGGAGACACAGAGGGAGAGGGAGACACAGTGAGAGGGAGAGAGACACGGAGTGAGAGGGATAGACACAAAGTGAGAGGGAGAGAGACACAGACAGGGAGACAGAGTGAGAGAGAGACACAGACAGGGAAACAGAGTGAGAGAGAGACACAGACGGGGAGACAGAGTGAGAGAGAGACACACACAGGGAGACAGAGTGAGAGAGACACACAGACAGGGAAACAGAGTGAGAGAGAGACACAGACGGGGAGACAGAGTGAGAGAGAGACACAGTGAGAGGGAGACACAGTGAGAGAGAGACACACACAGGGAGACACAGTGAGAGAGACACACACACAGGGAGAGGGAGACACAGTGAGAGGGAGAGAGACACAGGGAGAGAGAGAGACGGAGAGGGAGACACAGGGAGAGGGAGACACAGTGAGAGGGAGAGAGAGACAGTGAGAGGGAGAGAGACACAGTGAGAGACACTGAGAGGGAGAGAGACACAGTGAGAGGGAGAGAGACACAAACAGGGAGATGCAGAGTGAGAGAGAGACACACAGGGAGACACAGAGTGAGAGAGAGACACACAGGGAGACACAGAGTGAGAGACATGCACACGGAGCCACGGAGAGGGAGACACAGTGAGGGGGGAGAGACACAGTGAGAGGGAGAGAGAGGCACAAAGTGAGAGGGAGTGAGACACAGACAGGGAGACACAGAGAGAGACACACGGAGACACAGAGTGAGAGAGAGACACACAGGGAGACACAGTGAGAGAGAGACACGTACAGGGAGACACAGAGAGAGAGACACACACGGAGACACAGAGTGAGAGAGAGACACACGGAGACACAGTGAGAGAGAGACACAGAGGGAGAGGGAGACACAGAGTGAGAGGGAGAGAGAGACACAAAGTGAGAGGGAGAGAGACACAGACAGGGAGACAGAGTGAGAGAGAGACACAGACAGGGAAACAGAGTGAGAGAGAGACACAGACGGGGAGACAGAGAGAGAGAGACACAGACAGGGAGACAGAGTGAGAGAGAGACACAGACAGGGAGACAGAGTGAGAGAGAGACACAGACAGGGAAACAGAGTGAGAGAGAGACACAGACGGGGAGACAGAGTGAGAGAGAGACACACACAGGGAGACACAGTGAGAGGGAGACACAGAGTGAAAGAGAGACACACACAGGGAGACAGAGTGAGAGAGACACACACACAGGGAGACACAGGGAGAGGGAGACACAGTGAGAGGGAGAGAGACACAGGAAGAGGGAGACACTGAGAGGGAGAGAGACACAGGGAGAGGGAGAGAGACACAGGGAGAGGGAGACACAGTGAGAGGGAGAGAGACACAGTGAGAGGGAGAGAGACACAGATAGACACACAGTGAGAGGGAGAGAGACACAAACAGGGAGACGCAGAGTGAGAGAGAGACACACAGGGAGACACAGAGTGAGAGGGAGACACAGAGTGAGAGAGAGACACACACAGGGAGACAGAGTGAGAGGGAGACACACACACACAAGGAGACACAGTGAGAGGGAGAGAGACACTGAGAGGGAGAGAGACACTGAGAGAGGGAGTGAGACACTGAGAGGGAGAGAGAGGCACAAAGTGAGAGGGAGTGAGACACAGACAGGGAGACACAGAGTGAGAGATACACACAGGGAGACACAGAGTGAGAGATACACACAGGGAGACACAGAGTGAGAGAGAGACACACAGGGAGACACAGAGTGAGAGAGAGACACATACAGGGAGACACAGTGAGTGGGAGAGAGACACAGTGAGACACAGAGTGAGAGGGATAGAGAGACACAAAGTGAGAGGGAGAGAGACACAGACAGGGAGACAGTGAGAGAGAGACACAGGGAAACACAGACTGAGAGAGAGACACAGACAGGGGGAGACAGAGTGAGAGAGAGACACACAGGGAGACACAGTGAGAGAGAGACACACACATAGGGAGACACAGGGAGAGAGACACAGAGTGAGAGGGAGAGAGAGACACAAAGTGAGAGGGAGAGAGACAACACACACAAGGAGACAGAGGGAGAGAGACACAGACAGGGAGACACAGAGTGAGAGAGAGACACAGACGGAGACACAGAGAGAGAGAGACACACGGAGACACAGAGAGAGAGAGACACGGAGACACAGAGTGAGAGGGACACAGTGAGACACAGAGTGAGAGGGAGAGGGACACAGTGAGACACAGAGTGAGAGGGAGAGAGAGATACAAAGTGAGAGGGAGAGAGACACACAGGGAGACACAGTGAGAGAGAAAGAGACACACAGGGAAACAGTGAGACATGGAGACACAGTGAGAGGGAGAGAGAGACAGACAGGGTGACGCAGAGTGAGAGAGAGAGTCACAGAGTGAAAGAGAGAGACAGAGACACAGTGAGAGAGAGACACACGGAGACACAGAGTGAGAGAGAGAGAAAGAAAGAGGGAGACAGTGAGAGAGACACACACGGAGATACAGGCACACAGGGAGACACAGAGTGAGAGGGAGAGAGACACTGGGAGACAGTGAGAGATACACACAGGGAGATACAATGAGAGAGAGAGAGAGAGACAGACACAGAAACACAGTGAGACAATGACACACAGACACTGAGAGAGAAAGACACAGACACACAGGGAGACAGAGAGACACACAGGGAGACAGAGAGAGACAGAGATACACACACAGGGAGACAGAGAGAGAGGCACATGCACAGGGAGACACAGAGACACAACAGGGAGACATGCAGAGAGAGAGAGAGAGTCAGACAGACACAGGGAGACACAGGCAGAAAGAGAGAGACACACACAGGGAGACACAGGGAGAGAGAGTCACACACTGGGAAACAGAAAGAGAGACACACGCAGAGACAGACAGACAGACACGCAGGAAGACACATACACAGGGAGACATGAAGAGAGAGACAAACAGAGGGGGACACAGATGTACACAGGGAGAGAGAGAGAGACACAGACAGTCACACGGGGAGAGAGAGAGACAGACAAACACAGACATTGAGAGAGTGAGACGCACACACACAGACAGGCAGACACACAAAGTCAAAGAGAAGCAGACACACACAGACAGATGCAGAGTCAGACACACAGAGAGAAACACTGGGTCACTCAGTGTCCAGAGATGATATGGAGATGCTGGTGTTGGATTACATAAGAACATAAGAAATAGGAGCAGGAGTAGGCCATCTGGCCCTTCGAGCCTGCCCCGCCATTCAGTAAGATCATGGCTGATCTGTCGTGACTCAGTTCCACTTTCCGGCCCTCTCCCCATAACCCTTAATCCCCTCTCTTATCAAAAACCCATCAACCCGCTTCTTGAAAATATTTAGCGAGGCAGCCTCCACCACTTCAACGGGTAGAGAATTCCAGAGATTCACCACCCTTTGAGTGAAGAAGTTCCTCCTCAACTCCGTTCTAAAACGCCCCCCCTTTATCTTGAGGCTGTGCCCCCTAGTCCTACTGTCTTTTTTGAGCGGGAAGAGTCTCTCCACCTCTATCCTATCCATCCCATTCATCATCTTATACGTCTCAATGAGATCTCCCCTCATTCTTCTAAACTCCAACGAGTACAAGCCTAGTTTATTCAGCCTCTCCTCATAGTTCAACCCCCTCAACTCCGGTATCAGCCTAGTAAACCTCCTCTGCACTCCCTCCAAGGCCAAAATATCCTTGCGTAAGTGCGGCGACCAAAACTGCACACAGTACTCCAGCTGCGGCCTCACCAATGCCCTATACAGCTGCAGCAAGACCTCCCTACTTTTATATTCAATCCCCTTCGCTATGAAGGCCAGCATTGGGGCAGGCACAGTAAGAAGTCTCACAACACCAGGTTAAAGTCCAACAGGTTTTGTTGGACTTTTCCCACATACTCAATTACAAGATAATGGTTGGAATGTGAGTCTTAACAGGTAATCAAGTCTTTACAGGTACAGACAATGCCAATGGTACCAAATAAACCTATTGGACTTTAACCTGGTGTTATGAGACTTCTTAAAGTGTCCATACAGACAAAAAAAAACATTGGAACACACAGCATCCAGACAGACAGAAATACTGGACGCTCATATCAGGCAGGCTGATTCCCCCTCAACCCCACCCCGGACCCTCCTGCACAAGGCTTCCATCTCCTCTGGACTCCATGTGACACTTCCCTGTTTCTCTGCGGCCCCCCCATCACCACCCCTCCCATCACCGCCCCCCCATCACGCCCCCCCCCAACCCACCCCCCCCATCCCCAATCATTGAGGCATTCATCCGCCCCGCTTCCCATCAGCACGCCCACAAGTGTTCACTTGCCTTTCCCTCAATGCTAACAATCAAACTGCATGGAACTTGCTGGAATGCTCTGCCAAACTGCCTGTAGCTGATCTGCCCTAACAAGGGGCAGCTCCTTAAAAAACCCAAGGATGGACAGGCAGGCAGACATTCCTGCACAAGATGTGCACACGACCAAACTGTGCACCCCACCCCACCCCCGAATTCTCTGAGGGCGACTTGGGGAGGCTGCTGAATTTGGCAGAGCTGAGGTGGGACACCCTCTTGCCCCCAGGAGGACACAGATTAAGAGAGGCTGATGGAAATGCTGCCTAGGAGGAGGTTGCCACTTCAGTCAGTGCCATGGCAGTGGCCCCCCCGGAACAAAGAACAAAACAGCACGGGAAACAGGCCCTTCGGCCCAACAAGCCTGCGCTGCCATTTTAACATTGAGTGCCCTCCTCTACCTATGACCTTTGTCCACGCCCATTGGGGAAGATTGAGGGAAGACTAATTTAGGGACAATTTGTTACACCAATCTGCCTAAGAGCACATTTTTGGGGTGTGGGAGGAAATCAGAACACCTGGAGAAAACCCACGCAATCACGGGGAGAATGTGCAAACTCCCACAGACACTGGCCCAAATCCACGTATCTGCACAGCAAACAGTGATAGTCACTGAGATATCACATTGCCCGTCAGATGGTCCAGTTTAAGCGTACACTAACGACGTGAAGCACTAGGCAACTCTCGAAGAAACATCCAAGAGCAGCCCTTGCACGACCCACCATGTGTATGCCCCTTGTTGGCAGTGCCAGAAAAAGTCAGTGACCTCATCCATGCGGCAAGGGTGAGCGCTAAAGCCCATTTTGAATCTCCCCCAGATCCTCCCATCCCAACGTGCTTCCAGTTCCTGATCCTGAAGCACCTCCTTCCTCTTCCCCCCTCCCCAAGCCCCACTGTACTTGCCCTCTTAAGGGCCACCACTCGATACTCTGCAGGAGTCACGCTGCCATTTCTTTCATGGTTTCTTCTGTCTCGATGTGGAGGTGCCGGCGTTGGACTGGGGTAAACACAGTAAAAAGTCTGACAACGCCAGGTTTAAGTCCAACCGATTTATTTGATAGTAAACTCACTAGCTTTTGAGGGGTTTCCCTCTTCAGGTGAATGAGTTTACTATCAAATAAATCGGTTGGACTTAAACCTGGCGTTGTCAGACTTTTTACTGTCCTTCTGTCTCCACAGGAGAAGAGTGGGCACAATATCCATGAGAGGGCGAAGATAGGGGGTGGTGAGACAGACCTCTGGGTCCTCACCCCCTTTGAGGAACAAGCGCTGGAGCTCACTATAGAAGGGGAATATGGGCTGTAAGCAACAGCATGGTCAGGCTGCTATCAAGACGTGAGCACCTGTTATTCTTTCAATCATTTTGAGTCAACTTCTCAGGGACACGAGTTTTGGGTGCGAGGAACAAGGTTTAAAGAGATATACGAGATATAAATGTTTATTTTGCAGAGAGGGTAGTGGGTGCCTGGAACTTGCTGCCACAGGGAGGTCATGGATGCAGGTATGATAGTGACCTTTAAGGGGCATCTCTACAGCTATGTGAATGGGATGGGAATAGGGGCATATGGTCCCCAGAAGGGGGGTGATTACAAATCAGATGGGCAGCCTGGTCGCTACAGGATTGGAGGGCCAAAGGCCCTGTTCCTGTGGTATCATTTTCTTGCTTCTTTGTTCTATGTTCAATGAAGACATGTGAATCATGTGTTTAGCATCCCGGATTCCTCTCTCCCTTGCACTTAACCTTGTGTCATGTGCTGCAGGTACAGATCCAGACGCCCCCGGGACCTTCTGGATGACGTTTGCTCCAGCTCCCAAGCTGGTCCAGACAGCTTGGACAAGTCCTCGGAGGAAGCAACTGAAGGGACTTCTGAGGATGACACCATTTTGGCATCAACTGCCACCTCACAACTCACCGTCCTAGATACTGTCACATTGGTGGTTCCAATTAGTGTTGAGGCTTCTGTGTCACTCTCTGGTGAGCACGACACATTGGGTACTTTGGGTGGAGGAGGGAACATCCAAGGCCTTTGGCATACAGGGGCCTGCTGGAGGTGAGGACTTAGCTGGCCCCAGGCTACATGCTAGTCCTCTGCGATCATTTCTCCCTCAGCTGCTGGAGTTGCAGCAATGGGGCCAGGGAATGCAGGAGGGCCTGAAAGCCATTCTGGACCAACTGAGAGGCTGTTGGGAGGAGTCCCAAAGCTTTCAGGCGGATCAGGTTTTGCCTGTGTTGCATGATTCCCAGGTCAACACTGCAAGAGTGGCATCTGCAGTGGAAACCCTGGGCACAGAATCCTGGGCACACATGAGTGGCAGGCTCCAAGAGATGGCCGAGTCACAGCAGGCCACAGCTGAGGGACTGAACAGGCTTCTCAAGCTTCTGCAGCCCATGGCTCAGAGGCTTGGTGACTAGTGGAGTGCCCCAGGGGTCGGTGCTGGGGCCTCAGCTATTCACCATTTATATAGATGATCTGGAGGAGGGAACCGAGTGTATGGTGTCGAAATTTGTTGATGACACCAAGACTGGTGGAACGGCAAATTGTGCGGAGGGTGTGGAGAGTCTGCAGAAGGATCTAGATAGGCTGGGCGAATGGGCCAGGAAATGGCAAATGGAATTTAATGTTGGCAAGTGTGAGGTGGTCCACTTTGGTAGGAAGAATGGTAGGAAGGATTATTACTTATGTGGTGAAAAACTGCAGCAGGCGACGGTGCAGAGGGACCTCGGGGTCCTTGTGCATGAGTCGCAAAAACCCAGCCTGCAGGTGCAGCAGGTGGTCAGGAAGGCTAATGGGATGCTGGCCTTCATAGCGAGGGGGATTGAATATAAAAGTAGGGAGGTCTTGCTGCGGCTGTACAGGGCACTGGTGAGGCCGCAGCTGGAGTACTGTGTGCAGTTTTGGTCGCCGCACTTACGCAAGGATATTTTGGCCTTGGAGGGAGTGCAGAGGAGGTTTACTAGGCTGATGCCGGAGTTGAGGGGGTTGAGCTATGAGGAGAGGCTGAATAAACTAGGCTTGTACTCATTAGAGTTTAGAAGAATGAGGGGAGATCTCATTGAGACGTATAAGATGATGAATGGGATGGATAGGATAGAGGTGGAGAGACTCTTCCCGCTCAGAAAGGACAGTAGGACTAGGGGGCACAGCCTCAAGATAAAGGGGGGGCGGTTTAGAACGGAGTTGACTCAAAGGGTGGTGAATCTCTGGAATTCTCTGCCCGTTGAAGTGGTGGAGGCTGCCTCGCTAAATATATTTAAGAAGCGGGTTGATAGGTTTTTGATAGGCAAGGGAATTAAGGGTTGTGGGGAGAGGGCGGGAATGTGGAACTGAGACACGACAGATCAGCCATGATCTTATTGAATGGCGGGGCAGGCTCGAAGGGCTAGATGGCCTACTCCTGCTCCTATTTCTTATGTTCTTATGCTTGAGAGATTACAGGAGACCCAGCAGTACAACGCTGCGACACAGCGGCTGCAGCAATTGAGAACGTGGCCCAGTTTCAGAGGCTCGTGGCTGAGGGATTGCAGAGCATGGCCCAGTCTCAGAGGGCACTTGCTGCAGCCATTGAGAGGTGCCACCAACTCAAGTGGCCATCGCAGAGGGCTCAACCACCATGGGTAGGCTGCCGGTGGTTTTCCAGGACTGGCAGGGCCAGATGACACTGGAACTCACTGCAGAAGCATTGCTGTCCCAAGGAGTGACCTGGAGGCCCACAGGAAGCCCAAGGGAGGAGGAATAGCTGGAGCCCATACTGAAGCCTTCCAGACAAGACTCTGTGACTACACCTTTTGACACTCCCTTCCTGATACTGGAGCATCTCAAGAGCAGCAGGATGAAGAGGGTGTCATGGGAACATCCCAGACACCTGAAAGCTGACAGGGTCCTCAATGTCCAGGGCCTCGAGAGGACATCTGCCATGTGCATCACAGGCAATGGGGCAAGGTAAGCAGCTGGCCTCCTCCACATCCAATGTATGTTCTGGGGAGTCACTGAGACAGTGGTAGGCCACATGAGGTTAAGAAGTTGTAGTTGCACTAAGATGGCACAGATGACGGGCTGCACTAGTTAGAAAGATAATTAAGCACCTCAATGTTTTCTGTTCACAAGTTTTTATGTTAGAATGCCTTATTTAAACACCCTTATTGTAAATAAATGTTTTTCACTACCCGCTCTGACTAATTTGTCTTGATTATGAATCTTCTTCCACTGATGATCGCCTGAGGGATGCTTCATGTTGATGTCAGTTGGGGAGGCCCCTCAATGCTGTGTCACTGAGAAAAGGAAGACATTGGTTCCCCAGACCCCATTAGCAGTTTCCTCCTGTCATCCACCCCACTTGCCCCAAGGCCTTTTATCCCTTACCCACTCCACAGACATGGGCCGAGGTGCATCATGCATGCGGAGCTCAGATAGAAGTCAGACTAGTTTGCACCAGGGCATCATCATAATGGTGCTTAGCAAATTGTCATCCCCTTCCTCCCTGCCAAAAAACTCACTAACACAACGTACCAAGGCCTACCATTCTGGTGTGACAAGGTGCAGGAAATAGAAGGAATTTGGGGCGGGAGGGGGGATGGTGGAGCCCACAGACACAATCCCCTAGTGAGTGAACTGACTAGTTATCAGGGCCTCCCTTGTCGCCCTTGCATGCCTCATTTGTACTGCCAGCCCTCAACCGCCTGGTTGGTGTTCCTCAGCATGGTCTTCCTCATCTTCCTCCTCCTCCTCCTCCTGCTGATCAGCCTCCCCAATGACAGCCAGCTGGCCAGCCTCCACGCCTTCCACTTCCAAGACATGACCTCTCTGTAGAGTCAGATTGTACAAGGCAGAGCACAGGATAACTTTGCAGGAACAGATCACTGGCCTGTATTGGAGGGCCCCATCAGATCAGTTCAGGCACCAAAATTGCACCTTGAGAAGGCCAATGCATCTCACTACTTTCATGCGGGTGGCTACATGGGCCTCATTATAGCGGGTCTCTGCCTCAGACATAGACTTCCACAGAGGCGTCATCAGTCATTACTGAACAGGTAATCCATATCACCCAGGAATCAATCTGGCAGCCTGGGCTCCTTCTCAAATGCCTCCGGGATGTCCAAGCTCTTGACAATGAAGCTGTCGTGCACGCTGCCTGCATATCTGGCACAGACGTGCATGATGGTTATATTATGGTTGCTCACGAGCTGAACATTCAGGGAGTGGAACCCCTTCCTATTTATAAATCGTGTATTCTGTTAGGGGGCTTTGACGTGTGTGCAGTCGATCACCCCCTGCAGGTTAGACATCCCCACAATGGCTGTGAACCCTGCAACCCAGGCTTCCTGCTGCGCTTGGTCCAGGTTGAAGTTGATGAACTGGCCAGCCCAGGCAAACATGGCTTCAGTGACTTAGCTCACACAGGTGTACACAGCAGATTGGGAAATGCCACAGAGATCTCTGCTTCAGAGTCTGGAAAGAACCAGTTGCATAAAAGTTTGACGTCAATTTGACAGCCACCAAGAGTGAGTGTGTCTCATAAGAATATAAGAACATAAGAAATAGGAGCAGGAGTAGGCCATCTAGCCCTTCGAGCCTGCCCCGCCATTCAATAAGATCATGGCTGATCTGCAGTGGCTCAGTTCCACTTTCCCGCCCTCTCCCCATAACCCTTAATCCCCTCTCTTATCAAAAACCCATCAACCCGCATCTTAAAAATATTTAGCGAGGCAGCCTCCACCACTTCAACGGGCAGAGAATTTCAGAGATTCACCACCCTTTGAGTGAAGAAGTTCCTCCTCAACTCCGTTCTAAACCCCCCTTTATCTTGAGGCTGTGCCCCCTAGTCCTACTATCCTTTCTGAGCAGGAAGACTCCACCTCTATCCTATCCATCCCATTCATCATCTTGTGTGTCTCAATGAGATCTCCCCTCATTCTTCTAAACTCTAACGAGTACAAGCCTAGTTTATTCAGCCTCTCCTCATAGCTCAACCCCCTCAACTCCAGTATCAGCCTAGTAAACCTCCTCTGCACTCCCTCCAAGGCCAAAATCTCCCTCACCCACCTCTTGGTGCCAGGTCCTGCAACAGGTTTCAGAGTCAGAAATGTCGGTGGCACCCCATGTCTGAATTCTGCTCGAAGGACACTCGTACACAGAATTGCTGGGGTCTCTGCTCTCTCTTTCTCCTACGCTCCCCTCTGGTTCAATGGTGGCCACCTCCTGCTTCTGGTGGTCAACTCCCTCTGATTCTGGAAGTGGTAAGGCCCAGGCCTCCTGTGCCCGCAATTCTTCCTCCTGCTCCTCCTCCTCCTCCTCCTCCTCCTCAGCTCTAGCAGCAACCAAAAGAACAACAAGATCAATTGATTTTGCAGAAAAAGCCATGTTGTCACTCTGAAGGAGTGGGGAGGGGAGATGGACAAAAACACATGTAGAGGTTATGGAAGGCTGCTTGACCTTAGCACATCAACAGTCACTGTCCCTACTGTCCAATTTCCCCACCTCACGTGCTCCCTACAATCACAGCCCCCACCCCCCCAATTCCCACAGCCACATGCTCCCTACAATCACAGCCCCCACCCCCCCCAATTCCCACAGCCACATGCTCCCCACAATCACAGCCCCCACCCCCCCAATTCCCACAGCCACATGCTCCCTACAATCACAGCCCCCACCCCCCCCAATTCCCACAGCCACATGCTCCCCACAATCACAGCCCCCACCCCCTCAATTCCCACAGCCACATGCTCCCCACAATCACAGCCCCCACCCCCTCAATTCCCACAGCCACATGCTCCCCACAATCACAGCCCCCACCCCCTCAATTCCCACAGCCACATTGTCCTGACAATCACAGCCCCCACCCCCTCAATTCCCACAGCCACATTGTCCTGACAATCACAGCCCCCACCCCCTCAATTCCCACAGCCACATTGTCCTGACAATCACAGCCCCCACCCCCCCAATTCCCACAGCCACATGCTCCCCACAATCACAGCCCCCACCCCCTCAATTCCCACAGCCACATGCTCCCTACAATCACAGCCCCCACCCCCCCCAATTCCCACAGCCACATGCTCCCTACAATCACAGCCCCCACCCCCCCAATTCCCACAGCCACATGCTCCCTACAATCACAGCCCCCACCCCCTCAATTCCCACAGCCACATGCTCCCTACAATCACAGCCCCCACCCCCCCAATTCCCACAGCCACATGCTCCCTACAATCACAGCCCCCACCCCCCCAATTCCCACAGCCACATGCTCCCCACAATCACAGCCCCCACCCCCTCAATTCCCACAGCCACATGCTCCCTACAATCACAGCCCCCACCCCCCTCAATTCCCACAGCCACATGCTCCCTACAATCACAGCCCCCACCCCCTCAATTCCCACAGCCACATTGTCCTGACAATCACAGCCCCCACCCCCTCAATTCCCACAGCCACATGCTCCCCACAATCACAGCCCCCACCCCCCAATTCCCACAGCCACATGCTCCCTACAATCACAGCCCCCACCCCCTCAATTCCCACAGCCACATTGTCCTGACAATCACAGCCCCCACCCCCTCAATTCCCACAGCCACATTGTCCTGACAATCACAGCCCCCACCCCCTCAATTCCCACAGCCACATTGTCCTGACAATCACAGCCCCCACCCCCTCAATTCCCACAGCCACATTGTCCTGACAATCACAGCCCCCACCCCCTCAATTCCCACAGCCACATGCTCCCCACAATCACAGCCCCCACCCCCTCAATTCCCACAGCCACATGCTCCCCACAATCACAGCCCCCACCCCCCCAATTCCCACAGCCACATGCTCCCCACAATCACAGCCCCCACCCCCCCAATTCCCACAGCCACATGCTCCCTACAATCACAGCCCCCACCCCCTCAATTCCCACAGCCACATGCTCCCTACAATCACAGCCCCCACCCCCCCAATTCCCACAGCCACATGCTCCCTACAATCACAGCCCCCACCCCCCCAATTCCCACAGCCACATGCTCCCCACAATCACAGGCCCCACCCCCTCAATTCCCACAGCCACATTGTCCTGACAATCACAGCCCCCACCCCCCCAATTCCCACAGCCACATGCTCCCCACAATCACAGCCCCCACCCCCTCAATTCCCACAGCCACATGCTCCCCACAATCACAGCCCCCACCCCCCCAATTCCCACAGCCACATGCTCCCCACAATCACAGCCCCCACCCCCCCAATTCCCACAGCCACATGCTCCCTACAATCACAGCCCCCACCCCCTCAATTCCCACAGCCACATGCTCCCTACAATCACAGCCCCCACCCCCCCAATTCCCACAGCCACATGCTCCCTACAATCACAGCCCCCACCCCCCCAATTCCCACAGCCACATGCTCCCCACAATCACAGGCCCCACCCCCTCAATTCCCACAGCCACATTGTCCTGACAATCACAGCCCCCACCCCCCCAATTCCCACAGCCACATGCTCCCCACAATCACAGCCCCCACCCCCTCAATTCCCACAGCCACATGCTCCCTACAATCACAGCCCCCACCCCCCCAATTCCCACAGCCACATGCTCCCCACAATCACAGCCCCCACCCCCTCAATTCCCACAGCCACATGCTCCCTACAATCACAGCCCCCACCCCCCCCAATTCCCACAGCCACATGCTCCCTACAATCACAGCCCCCACCCCCCCAATTCCCACAGCCACATGCTCCCTACAATCACAGCCCCCACCCCCCCAATTCCCACAGCCACATGCTCCCCACAATCACAGGCCCCACCCCCTCAATTCCCACAGCCACATTGTCCTGACAATCACAGCCCCCACCCCCCCAATTCCCACAGCCACATGCTCCCCACAATCACAGCCCCCACCCCCTCAATTCCCACAGCCACATGCTCCCTACAATCACAGCCCCCACCCCCCCCAATTCCCACAGCCACATGCTCCCTACAATCACAGCCCCCACCCCCCCAATTCCCACAGCCACATGCTCCCTACAATCACAGCCCCCACCCCCCAATTCCCACAGCCACATGCTCCCCACAATCACAGCCCCCACCCCCCCCAATTCCCACAGCCACATGCTCCCCACAATCACAGCCCCCACCCCCTCAATTCCCACAGCCACATTGTCCTGACAATCACAGCCCCCACCCCCCCAATTCCCACAGCCACATGCTCCCCACAATCACAGCCCCCACCCCCTCAATTCCCACAGCCACATGCTCCCTACAATCACAGCCCCCACCCCCCCCAATTCCCACAGCCACATGCTCCCTACAATCACAGCCCCCACCCCCCCAATTCCCACAGCCACATGCTCCCTACAATCACAGCCCCCACCCCCTCAATTCCCACAGCCACATGCTCCCTACAATCACAGCCCCCACCCCCCCAATTCCCACAGCCACATGCTCCCTACAATCACAGCCCCCACCCCCCCAATTCCCACAGCCACATGCTCCCCACAATCACAGCCCCCACCCCCTCAATTCCCACAGCCACATGCTCCCTACAATCACAGCCCCCACCCCCCTCAATTCCCACAGCCACATGCTCCCTACAATCACAGCCCCCACCCCCTCAATTCCCACAGCCACATTGTCCTGACAATCACAGCCCCCACCCCCTCAATTCCCACAGCCACATGCTCCCCACAATCACAGCCCCCACCCCCCAATTCCCACAGCCACATTGTCCTGACAATCACAGCCCCCACCCCCTCAATTCCCACAGCCACATTGTCCTGACAATCACAGCCCCCACCCCCTCAATTCCCACAGCCACATTGTCCTGACAATCACAGCCCCCACCCCCTCAATTCCCACAGCCACATGCTCCCCACAATCACAGCCCCCACCCCCTCAATTCCCACAGCCACATGCTCCCCACAATCACAGCCCCCACCCCCCCAATTCCCACAGCCACATGCTCCCCACAATCACAGCCCCCACCCCCTCAATTCCCACAGCCACATGCTCCCTACAATCACAGCCCCCACCCCCTCAATTCCCACAGCCACATGCTCCCTACAATCACAGCCCCCACCCCCTCAATTCCCACAGCCACATTGTCCTGACAATCACAGCCCCCACCCCCCCAATTCCCACAGCCACATGCTCCCCACAATCACAGCCCCCACCCCCGCAATTCCCACAGCCACATGCTCCCCACAATCACAGCCCCCACCCCCTCAATTCCCACAGCCACATGCTCCCTACAATCACAGCCCCCACCCCCTCAATTCCCACAGCCACATGCTCCCTACAATCACAGCCCCCACCCCCCCAATTCCCACAGCCACATGCTCCCCACAATCACAGCCCCCACCCCCTCAATTCCCACAGCCACATGCTCCCTACAATCACAGCCCCCACCCCCCCAATTCCCACAGCCACATGCTCCCTACAATCACAGCCCCCACCCCCTCAATTCCCACAGCCACATTGTCCTGACAATCACAGCCCCCACCCCCTCAATTCCCACAGCCACATGCTCCCTACAATCACAGCCCCCACCCCCTCAATTCCCACAGCCACATTGTCCTGACAATCACAGCCCCCACCCCCCCAATTCCCACAGCCACATTGTCCTGACAATCACAGCCCCCACCCCCTCAATTCCCACAGCCACATTGTCCTGACAATCACAGCCCCCACCCCCTCAATTCCCACAGCCACATTGTCCTGACAATCACAGCCCCCACCCCCTCAATTCCCACAGCCACATTGTCCTGACAATCACAGCCCCCACCCCCCCAATTCCCACAGCCACATGCTCCCTACAATCACAGCCCCCACCCCCTCAATTCCCACAGCCACATGCTCCCTACAATCACAGCCCCCACCCCCTCAATTCCCACAGCCACATTGTCCTGACAATCACAGCCCCCACCCCCCCAATTCCCACAGCCACATGCTCCCTACAATCACAGCCCCCACCCCCCCAATTCCCACAGCCACATGCTCCCCACAATCACAGCCCCCACCCCCCCCAATTCCCACAGCCACATGCTCCCCACAATCACAGCCCCCACCCCCCCAATTCCCACAGCCACATTGTCCTGACAATCACAGCCCCCACCCCCTCAATTCCCACAGCCACATTGTCCTGACAATCACAGCCCCCACCCCCCCAATTCCCACAGCCACATGCTCCCTACAATCACAGCCCCCACCCCCTCAATTCCCACAGCCACATGCTCCCTACAATCACAGCCCCCACCCCCTCAATTCCCACAGCCACATTGTCCTGACAATCACAGCCCCCACCCCCCCAATTCCCACAGCCACATGCTCCCTACAATCACAGCCCCCACCCCCCCAATTCCCACAGCCACATGCTCCCCACAATCACAGCCCCCACCCCCCCCAATTCCCACAGCCACATGCTCCCCACAATCACAGCCCCCACCCCCCCAATTCCCACAGCCACATGCTCCCCACAATCACAGCCCCCACCCCCTCAATTCCCACAGCCACATGCTCCCCACAATCACAGCCCCCACCCCCCCAATTCCCACAGCCACATTGTCCTGACAATCACAGCCCCCACCCCCCCAATTCCCACAGCCACATTGTCCTGACAATCACAGCCCCCACCCCCCCAATTCCCACAACCACATTGTCCTGACAATCACAGCCCCCACCCCCCCAATTCCCACAGCCACATGCTCCCTACAATCACAGCCCCCACCCCCCCAATTCCCACAGCCACATGCTCCCTACAATCACAGCCCCCACCCCCTCAATTCCCACAGCCACATGCTCCCCACAATCACAGCCCCCACCCCCCCAATTCCCACAGCCACATTGTCCTGACAATCACAGCCCCCACCCCCCCAATTCCCACAGCCACATGCTCCCTACAATCACAGCCCCCACCCCCTCAATTCCCACAGCCACATTGTCCTGACAATCACAGCCCCCACCCCCCCAATTCCCACAGCCACATGCTCCCCACAATCACAGCCCCCACCCCCCCAATTCCCACAGCCACATGCTCCCCACAATCACAGCCCCCACCCCCCCCAATTCCCACAGCCACATGCTCCCTACAATCACAGCCCCCACCCCCTCAATTCCCACAGCCACATTGTCCTGACAATCACAGCCCCCACCCCCCCAATTCCCACAGCCACATGCTCCCCACAATCACAGCCCCCACCCCCCCCAATTCCCACAGCCACATTGTCCTGACAATCACAGCTCCTTGCAACGTTGAGAGGCTGCAGCAGTGCTGTCTGCAACGGCTTTGTGCACACACATCCTTCAGCTGGAAGTGAGCTGAGTGCAGTATGACCCAGCATACTTGCAGTCTGTTCTGAGACCTGGGTCCATGCTGCAATTCAGACACTGGACACCCTGCAGAGCAACAACTTTCCCACCCACTGCCCCCCCACACACACACTCGCGGAGCCCCCACTGACCTGAGAAAATGGCGCAACAACAAGTCACCCATGAGTGGCAAACAGTTTTGGACGCTCTGCACTTATCTCCTCGCTAGCCCTCACTGGTGGAGCACACAAATTGACCTTTTATTGATAGGAGAGTCATAGAGGTTTACAGCATGGAAACAGGCCCTTCGGTCCAACTTGTACATACTGCCCTTTTTTTAAATTCCCTGAAGCTAGTCCCAATTGCCCGCATTTGGCCCATGTCCCTCTATACCCATCTTACCCATGTAACTGTCTAAATGCTTTTTAAATGACAAAATTGTACCCGCCTCTGCTACTACATCTGGCAGCTTGTTCCAGACACTCATCACCCTCTGTGTGAAAAAATTGACCCTGTGGACACTTTTGTATCTCTCCCCTATCACCTTAAATCTACGTTCTAGTTTTAAACTTTGGGAAAAGATATTGACTATCTGGCTGATCTATGCCCCTCATTATTTTATAGAACTCTATAAGAGAAAAAAGTCCCAGTCTGTTCAGCCTCTCCTGATAACTCAAACACCAAGTCGCAGTGGCATCCTAGTAAATTTTTTCTGTGCAGTTTAATAATATCCTTTCTACAATAGGGTGACCAGAATTGCTCACAGTCTTCCAAGTGTGGCCTTACCAATGTCTTGTACAACTTCAACAAGACATTCCAACTCTTGTATTCAATGTTCTGTCTGATGAAACCAAGCATACTGAATGCCTTCTTCACCTGTCCATCTGAGACGCCACTTTCAAGAAGCTATGAACCTGTACCCTTAGATCTCTTTGTTCTGTAACTGTCCCCAGTACCTACCATTAACCAAGTAAGTCCTGCCCTGGTTCAATCTACAAAATGCACCACCTCACATTTATCTAAATTAAACTCCATCTGCCATTCATCAGTTCAAAGGTCCAATTGATCAAGATCCCATTGCAATCCTAGATAACCTTCTTCATTGTCCACTATGCCACCAAACTTGGTGTCATCGGCAAACGCAAATGGAATTTAATGTTGGCAAGTGTGAGGTGGTCCACTTTGGTAGGAAGAATGGTAGGAAAGACTATTACTTACGGGGCGAAAAACTGCAGCAGGCGGCGGTGCAGAGGGACCTCGGGGTCCTTGTGCATGAGTCGCAAAAACCCAGCTTGCAGGTGCAGCAGGTGGTCAGGAAGGCGAATGGGATGCTGGCCTTCATAGCGAGGGGGATTGAATATAAAAGTAGGGAGGTCTTGCTGCAGCTGTATAGGGCATTGGTGAGGCCGCAGCTGGAGTACTGTGTGCAGTTTTGGGCGCCGCACCTGCGCAAAGATATTTTGGCCTTGGAGGGAGTGCAGAGGAGGTTTACTAGGCTGATACCGGAGTTGAGGGAGTTGAGCTATGAGGAGAGGCTGAATAAACTAGGCTTGTACTCGTTAGAGTTTAGAAGAATGAGGGGAGATCTCATTGAGACGTATAAGATGATGAATGGGATGGATAGGATAGAGGTGGAGAGACTCTTCCCGCTCAAAAAAGACAGTAGGACTAGGGGGCACAGCCTCAAGATAAAAGGGGAGCGGTTTAGAACGGAGTTGAGGAGGAACTTCTTCACTCAAAGGGTGGTGAATCTCTGGAATTCTCTGCCCGTTGAAGTGGTGGAGGCTGCCTCGCTAAATATTTTTAAGACGTGGGTTGATGGGTTTTTGATAAGAGAGGGGATTAAGGGTTATGGGGAGAGGGCGGGAAAGTGGAACTGAGCAGCGACAGATCAGCCATGATCTTATTGAATGGCGGGGCAGGCTCGAAGGGCTGGATGGCCTACTCCTGCTCCTATTTCTTATGTTCTTATGTTCCTAACCATACCTCCTATATTCTCATCCAAATCATTAATATAAATGACAAATAATAGTACACCCAGCACAGATCCCTGAGGCACACTGCTGGTCACAGGCCTCCAGTTTGAAAAACAACCCTCGACAAACAGCCTCTGTCTTCTGTCATCAAGCCAGTTTTGTATCCATTTAGCTATGTCATCCCGGATTTTGTGGGACTTAACCTCATGTAACAACCTACCATGAAGTACCTTGTCAAAGACCTTGCTAAAGTCCATGTAGACAACATCAACTGCACTGCCCTCATCTACCTCCTTGGTGACACCTTCAAAAAACTCAATTAAATTTTTGAGACATGATTTTCCACTCACAAAGCCATGCTGACTGTCCTAATCAGTTCTTGTGTCTCTAAATGCCTGTAGATCCTGTCTCTCAAAATACTTTCCAACAACGTACCCACCACAGATGTGTGGCTCACTGGTCTGTAGTTCCCAGGTTTTTCCCTGGAGCCCTTTCTAAACAAAGGCATGACATTTGACACCCTCCAATCTTCAGGCACCTCACCCGTGACTATCAGTGATTCAAATATCTCAAAAAGAGCATGTCTGATTTGTGCCAATTCCTGATTGGTGAATGCGTGATAAAGGGGTAAGTGCTGATAAAGTTGGGCGTCCAGCCCATCAATTCAGTTTAAATGCATCCAAATGCATTTAAAATGGCTCAGAGGCAGTCACAGATTGCGTTACTCGCCTCACGCACAACATTACCGAGTTTTTGTGCTTGAAAACAGGTGCAACGTGATGATAAAATTAGATGGAGAAACACAATGACACACAATGTCCAGAACGGAAACACTGAGACACAGATTCCAAATAGAGAGAAACATTGAGACACAAAATGTCCAGACAGAGAGAAACACTGGGACACTCAACACCCAGATAGAGAAACACTGGAACACACAGTATCCAGAACAGAAACACTGGGACACTGTCGACACAGAGAAATACTGGGACACAGTGTCCAGACAGAGAAACACTGGAACAGTGTCCAGACAAAGAAACACTGAGACAAGCAACGTCCAGACAGAGAGAAACACTGGGACACACAGTGTCCAGATAGAGAAACACTGGGACACACAGTGTCCAGATAGAGAAACACTGGGACACACAGTGTCCAGATAGAGAAACACTGGGACACACAGTGTCCAGATAGAGAAACACTGGGACACACAGTGTCCAGACAGAGAAACACTGGGACACACAGTGTCCAGATAGAGAAACACTGGGACACACAGTGTCCAGATAGAGAAACACTGGGACACACAGTGTCCAGATAGAGAAACACTGGGACACACAGTGTCCAGACAGAGAAACACTGGGACACACAGTGTCCAGACAGAGAAACATTGGGACACACAGTGTCCAGATAGAGAAACACTGGGACACACAGTGTCTAGATAGAGAAACACTGGGACACACAGTGTCCAGACAGAGAAACACTGGGACACACAGTGTCCAGATAGAGAAACACTGGGACACACAGTGTCCAGATAGAGAAACACTGGGACACACAGTGTCCAGATAGAGAAACACTGGGACACACAGTGTCCGGATAGAGAAACACTGGGACACACAGTGTCCGGATAGAGAAACACTGGGACACACAGTGTCCAGATAGAGAAACACTGGGACACACAGTGTCCAGATAGAGAAACACTGGGACACACAGTGTCCGGATAGAGAAAGACTGGGACACACAGTGTCCAGATAGAGAAATACTGGGACACACAGTGTCCAGATAGAGAAACACTGGGACACACAGTGTCCAGACAGAGAAACACTGAAACAATGGGACACAATGTGTCCAGATAGAGAAACACTGGGACACACAATGTCCATTTAGAGAAACACTGGGACACACAGTGTCCAGGACGGAAACACTGGGACACACAGTGTCCAGACAGAGAAACACTGGGACACAGAGTGTCCAGATAAAGAAACACTGGGACACACAGTGTCCAGATAGAGAAATACTGGGACACACAGTGTCCAGATAGAGAAACACTGGGACACACAGTGTCCAGACAGAGAAACACTGAAACAATGGGACACAATGTGTCCAGATAGAGAAACACTGGGACACACAATGTCCATTTAGAGAAACACTGGGACACACAGTGTCCAGACAGAGA
Source organism: Carcharhinus amblyrhynchos (assembly GCF_965287045.1). Taxonomy (NCBI): domain Eukaryota; kingdom Metazoa; phylum Chordata; class Chondrichthyes; order Carcharhiniformes; family Carcharhinidae; genus Carcharhinus; species Carcharhinus amblyrhynchos. Next base: position 122,171,118 of record NC_137330.1, on the reverse strand, counting down.
AACACTGGGACACACAGTGTCTAGATAGAGAAACACTGGGACACACAGTGTCCAGACAGAGAAACACTGGGACACACAGTGTCCAGATAGAGAAACACTGGGACACACAGTGTCCGGATAGAGAAACACTGGGACACACAGTGTCCGGATAGAGAAACACTGGGACACACAGTGTCCAGATAGAGAAACACTGGGACACACAGTGTCCAGATAGAGAAACACTGGGACACACAGTGTCCGGATAGAGAAAGACTGGGACACACAGTGTCCAGATAGAGAAATACTGGGACACACAGTGTCCAGATAGAGAAACACTGGGACACACAGTGTCCGGATAGAGGAACACTGGGACACACAGTGTCCAGATAGAGAAACACTGGGACGCACAGTGTCTAGATAGAGAAACACTGGGACACACAGTGTCCAAATAGAGAAACACTGGGACACAGAGTGTCCAGATAGAGAAACACTGGGACACACAGTGTCCAGACAGAGAAACACTGGGACACACAGTGTCCAGATAGAGAAACACTGGGACACACAGTGTCCAGATAGAGAAACACTGGGACACACAGTGTCCAGATAGAGAAACACTGGGACACACAGTGTCCAGACAGAGAAACACTGGGACACTCAGTGTCCAGATAGAGAAACACTGGGACACACAGTGTCCAGACAGAGAAACACTGGGACACTCAGTGTCCAGACAGAGAAACACTGGGACACACAGTGTCCAGATAGAGAAACACTGGGACACACAGTGTCCAGATAGAGAAACACTGGGACACACAGTGTCCAAACAGAGAAACACTGGGACACACAGTGTCCAGATAGAGAAAGACTGGGACACACAGTGTCCAGATAGAGAAACACTGGGACATTCAGTAACCAGCTGGAGAAACATTGGGACACTCAGTGACCAGACAGAGAGACACGCTGGAACACACAGTGTCCAGAGAGAGAGAAAAACACTGGACACTTAGTGCCAGACACAAACACTAGGACATACCATGTTCTCACAGAGAGAAACACTGGAACATTCAGAGCCCAATTTTACCATCACGTGGCGTCCATTTTCTGGTGCAAAGACTTGGTAAAGTTGGGCGTGAGGTGAGTAATGTGGTCCATGCCCACCTCTCTGCAGGTTTCCCCTTTACCAAGTTCGGAAAATTGCCGCGATCGGAAGCGCACCTGAAATGGGCACGACAGCCATTTAAATGCATTTGCCTGCATTTAGAGGAACTTAATGGGCAACACACCCAACCTAACCAGCACTTCCCCCTTTACCACCACATTCATCGATCCACAATCGATGCGAAATAAACATGTTCTACAAAAGTCCAATTCAGGCACTCCAGCTCATGAGGAGGTAAGTGCTCAGCATCCAATGGATCTCTGCTTGACACTGGGGGGAAGGGGGGTCTGACAGCTCTCTGCTTGAGATCGATGGGGGGTGCAAAGGCGGGGTCCGCTACCACTCTGCCTGAGGTCAGTGAGGAGGAAGGGAGGGGTGGGGCCTGTCATTGGTCTGGGTGGAGGGAAGTGGAGGGATGAGGGGGTCATTAATGTGGTGGGTGTGGGGTAATGTGAATGGGGAGGATAGGGGGTCAGTGTTATTGGTAAAATAATACCTCTGAAACAAAGTACAGTGGATTTATTACAAAAGCTTTTGGGAGAAGCTGGTTCCTAAAGCCAGACTTCTCCCCGACTACAAGTGTGCATACTTATACATTATGGTTCCCTGCTCCAGTCACGATCGTGGCCCCCGGCTCCAGTCACGATCGCTGTTCACGGCTCCAGTCACGATCACGGTCCCCGGCTCCAGTCACGATCGCGGTTCCCGGCTCCAGTCACGATCGCGGTTCCCGGCTCCAGTCACGATCGCGGTTCCCGGCTCCAGTCACGATCGCGGTTCCCGGCTCCAGTCACGATCGCGGTTCCCGGCTCCAGTCACGATCGCGGTTCCCGGCTCCAGTCACGATCGCGGTTCCCCGCTCCAGTCACGATCGCGGTTCCCCGCTCCAGTCACGATCGCGGTTCCTGGCTCCAGACACGATCGCGGTTCCCGGGTCCAGTCACGATCGCGGTTCCCGGCTCCAGTCACGATCGCCGTTCACGGCTCCAGTCACGATCGCGGTTCCCGGCTCCAGTCACGATCACGGTTCCCGGCTCCAGTCACGATCGCCGTTCACGGCTCCAGTCACGATCGCGGTTCCCGGCTCCAGTCACGATCGCCGTTCACGGCTCCAGTCACGATCGCAGTTCCCGGCTCCAGTCACGATCGCGGTTCCCGGCTCCAGTCACGATCGCGGTTCCCGGCTCCAGTCACGATCACAGTTCCCGGCTCCAGTCACGATTGCTGTCCCCGGCTCCAGTCACGATCGCGGTTCCCGGGTCCAGTCACGATCACGGTTCCTGGCTCCAGTCACTATCACAGTTCCCAGCTCCAGTCACGATCGCGGTTCCCGGCTCCAGTCACGATCGCGGTTCCCGGGTCCAGTCACGATCACGGTTCCTGGCTCCAGTCACTATCACAGTTCCCAGCTCCAGTCACGATCGCGGTTCCCGGCTCCAGTCACGATCGCGGTTCCCGGGTCCAGTCACGATCACGGTTCCTGGCTCCAGTCACGATTGCGATTCCTGGCTCCAGTCACGATCGCGGTTCCCGGCTCCAGTCACGATCGCGGTTCCCGGGTCCAGTCACGATCACGGTTCCTGGCTCCAGTCACTATCACAGTTCCCAGCTCCAGTCACGATCGCGGTTCCCGGCTCCAGTCACGATCGCGGTTCCCGGGTCCAGTCACGATCACGGTTCCTGGCTCCAGTCACTATCACAGTTCCCAGCTCCAGTCACGATCGCGGTTCCCAGCTCCAGCCACGATCGCGATTCCCGGGTCCAGTCACGATCGCGGTTCCCGGCTCCAGTCACGATTGCGATTCCCGGGTCCAGTCACGATCGCGGTTCCCGGCTCCAGTCACGATCACGGTTCCCAGCTCCAGTCACGATCGCAATTCCCGGATCCAGTCACGATCGTAGTTCCCGGCTCCAGTCACGATCGCGGTTCCCGGCTCCAGTCATGATCGCAGTTCTTCCTGCTGTTTCAGCAGTTTCTTCCTCTGTGTAGCTTGTGTGGTCGCGGCCGACTCAGTACTGTTCCTTGGTGGTTATTTTCCAGACGTCGCTGGATTCCGGGGAAGTGCCGGAAGATTGGAAAACGGCTAATGTTACGCCGTTGTTTAAGAAGGGTGCCAGGCAAAAGGTGGGGAATTATAGGCCGGTTAGTTTAACGTCTGTGGTAGGTAAAATGTTAGAATCCATCATTAAGCAGGAAATTGCGAGGCATCTTGAAGGGAACTGCTTGATAGAGCAGACGCAACACGGTTTCATTAAAGGGAAGTCGTGTCTGACAAATTTACTGGAGTTCTATGAGGATGTGTCTAGGGTGGTGGATAGAGGAGAGCCGGTGGATGTGGTCTTTCTGGATTTTCAGAAGGCGTTTGACAAGGTACCTCACAAGAGGTTATTGCAGAAGGTCAGGGGACATGGAGTTGGGGGTAGGGTGTTAGAGTGGATAGAGGATTGGTTGTCAAATAGGAGGCAGAGAGTGGGGGTCAATGGGTGCTATTCGGATTGGCGGATGGTGACTAGTGGGGTGCCCCAGGGGTCGGTGCTGGGGCCTCAGCTATTTACCATTTATATAGATGATCTGGAGGAGGGAACCGAGTGCAGGGTGTCGAAATTTGCTGATGACACCAAGATTGGGGGAAAGGCAAATTGTGCGGAGGGTGTGGAGAGTCTGCAGAAGGATCTAGATAGGCTGGGCGAATGGGCCAGGAAATGGCAAATGGAATTTAATGTTGGCAAGTGTGAGGTGGTCCACTTTGGTAGGAAGAATGGTAGGAAGGACTATTACTTACGTGGCGAAAAACTGCAGCAGGCGACGGTGCAGAGGGACCTCGGGGTCCTTGTGCATGAATCGCAAAAACCCAGCTTGCAGGTGCAGCAGGTGGTCAGGAAGGCGAATGGGATGCTGGCCTTCATAGCGAGGGGGATTGAATATAAAAGTAGGGAGGTCTTGCTGCAGCTGTATAGGGCATTGGTGAGGCCGCAGCTGGAGTACTGTGTGCAGTTTTGGGCGCCGCACCTGCGCAAGGATATTTTGGCCCTGGAGGGAGTGCAGAGGAGGTTTACTAGGCTGATACCGGAGTTGAGGGGATTGAGCTATGAGGAGAGGCTGAATAAACTAGGCTTGTACTGGTTAGAGTTTAGAAGAATGAGGGGAGATCTCATTGAGACGTATAAGATGATGAATGGGATGGATAGGATAGAGGTGGAGAGACTCTTCCCGCTCAAAAAAGACAGTAGGACTAGGGGGCACAGCCTCAAGATAAAGGGGAGGCGGTTTAGAACGGAGTTGAGGAGGAACTTCTTCACTCAAAGGGTGGTGAATCTCTGGAATTCTCTGCCCGTTGAAGTGGTGGAGGCTGCCTCGCTAAATATTTTTAAGAAGCGGGTTGATGGGTTTTTGATAAGAGAAGGGATTAAGGGTTATGGGGAGAGGGCGGGAAAGTGGAACTGAGCCACGACAGATCAGCCATGATCTTATTGAATGGCGGGGCAGGCTCGAAGGGCTAGATGGCCTACTCCTGCTCCTATTTCTTATGTTCTTATGTTCTAACCGTTCTTGCACTTCAACATCTGCAGCTGTTTAGCTATGTTTAGCTAGCACACAAGCCTGCACAAACAGATAAGGATGCTCTTGCACAAATTCCAGGTACAAAATTCATTAACCCTTTCCTTTCAGTCCCCCGTTTTGGTCAGGGCCAGGCCCAAGCATGGCTAATTCAGAGCCAAATGTTGCCAGCATATGGGCCTACCCTCCTTCGTCAGGAGGTCTGCCCCTTCTGCCTGTACACTTGCACTTGACATAATCCAGACTGTTACCGTTTTACAACAAACTTTCAATAATAAAACATACAAACACAACAAGCAATAACAACGACAATTAATACAATCAATCCATGCATCAAGTATGATCCCCACGATTCAAACCATTGCCCCAGCCATCGTAAAGGGTTATAATTATGATAGTGGCTCGCTTCATCTTGTATTGTCTTCACTACTCGTTTGATATGATCTACCAAAAGAGTTATATTTTCCGAATCACCTGGGATATACGTACAGCATTCAGATCCAATTATAGCGCATGTTCCTCTCTGGGAGGCTAACACATAACGAGTGCCAATCGGTTCTGTAAAGCAACAGTCCAGATAGCTACAACCACGGCTGATACCTCAGAGATAGCGGTGCTTACCTCCTCGAACCCATCTCTAGTTTCTTTTGCAATCCTCTCCAAGGTTGAGGTCATAGGTATAAGTTCCTGAGCTGCTTTTGCTGTCCTATAAGGTGGGTAGGCTATCATGAAGAACCATGCTCTCTCACTAATGGCTCGCTTAGCCATAAGAAGCTGTATTTCGGGGTGGTCCCATAAGTCAGTGTAATGGTGAATATAGGGCACCACATACGCTAAATAACACAATCCTGCCCAATCTCAGGGAAGCCACGGGTAGGCATTGTTTCCACAGATAAATTAGGTACTATTATATGCAGTCATACTGCTCACATAAGCAGAGAAGAGGCTGACTGGGACATTGGCACTGGGGTAATTGATTGTAATCTATCGCATAAAAGCCCAGGCGCCACTGGTGACATTACTGGTAATGTTCCATTTCTTACCAAGCAGATAGATCCCCTTTGTTGTTTTTCACAGTGAAGTGGGGAGGAGAGTCTGATCTATTATAGCTAGGCTGGTAATGGTTCTTAAAATGCACCCTCTGCCTCCTAACCCCAAAACAGCATCACTGTCACTGACATTGAAAGTACCTTGCTTAGTGGTACCTGATGAGGTTTTAAATGTCACTTTCCTTGCCTTGTCCTGGGTTCCATTCTGATTCAAAATCCATTCTACCATTTTTGGAGTTGACAAAGGGATAGGGAATAAAGGACTTCCCCCCTCACCTCCGTGCATGGGAATGTGTGAGCAGACCCAGCACTTACTCAAATTTGACTGTAATGCATACAAATGAGACATATACAAGAAAGTGTTCATGTGACGGGGTCTGATTTTAAAGGGTTGGTGCAATGATCGCTTGGATCAGCCAAATCTCATGTTGATGTACTCATCCCCCCGAGCCCTAGGCTGTCGCCAGACACAGGAGCATTCTGGTCCCTCAGCTAAACACCGGAAATTTCAGCTACATCAAGTTACATTGCATGGGAGACCCCAATCACCTCGCCCATCCAACAGAGTTGGCAACATGGTACGGTTAAGGAATCCCGAGCGGCTGTCCCTACGGGTTACCTCCCAGGGACCCATTCCATGTGTCAGAAGGTTACAATAGACAGAGTCATCATTACAGAGATGCTTGCGATGCTCTGTCCCCAAGTCTACACAATTCCACCTATACTTTCCCTCCATCACTGGCAGGGTGTGGGTTGTGAGAAGCAGCAAAAGAATCATCCTATCATTTAATTATAATCTGCACGACCGTTATACAATGGACCAAAGGCTATATTGCTCGTGCGCGACTTCCTGTGCACCCGTTTAGCTTGCTTGGAGGTCAACCGTCTCATGGGCCTGTGAATGGGAGCTCACTAGCATCCAATAAAGCTTCAATTATCTGTCCATGCTTCACTGGAATGCCCCTGTTGTAACAAATCCCCTTCTTCCCCAAATGGTCATATAGTCATGCACAATTCCAAATGTATATCTACTGTTGGTGTAAATGTTGACCCTTCTCTCTGCCGCCTCAGAAAAAGCCTGGGTGAAGGCCACTATTTCTGTCACTTGTGCTGACATACATCCCTCTATCCTCCCTGCTTGGACCATGTGTGAGTCCGGGTTTACTACCGCCCATCCCATTCGCAATGACCTGTCTACATACTTCCGTGACCCACCACAAACAGGGTCTCCTCCGGTGCCTCCAAGGGCACATCCTTTATTTTAGTTTCCTCTATCTCCTCATCTACGTTGCCGCACGTATGTGGTTTCCCTTCACCTAACATTCCTTCAGTGGGGTTCTCTCTCATGTCTCGTATGATGGTGATGGACTTAGTGGGGGGAAGAAATACTGCCTCCCACTTCACCCTTCTCATATTTGAGACAGACCGTAATTTTCCTGTATTTAACATTTCCACCAAGGTATGTTTGATGTGCAAGACTGTATTTCCCGTCATTACAATGGGCTCGCTGACTTTTACTGCCCATGCTACACAATCCAGTGCAGCTATACACCGGGGCAATCCGATTACTACGGGGCTCTTGGCTGTAGAATAATATCCACCGGCCACTGTTTACCTCCATGAGTTTGAGTTACTACTGCCGAATAGAACCCTCTTTCATTGTTACAATAGGTATGAAAATCTTATTAGTGTCTGGTAACCCAAGTTCTGGGGCTGACACTAATCCTACTTTTAGTTTACTATATGCCTCTTCCTGTTCTGGCCTCCACTCTACAGCTTCTAGAGTGGGTTTCCCCCCTTTTACTAGTCTTTGTATTGTCTCAGCTAATTTAGCAAATTCTGTTTGGACAGTTACTAGCCTTGGCATTTATTGTATTGTTGTTTTCCTGTCTATGGGCATTTCCTTGGCCCTTTTGGATATTAAATGTCCTGTATTTTTCCTATTTTGGGCCTTTTTTGGGTTTGCCTTTAACCCTCGATCTTCTGAGTGCTTCAAAACTGAGTACAGTGCCATCTGATGTTCCGCTTTCGTTTCAGAGGTTATCAAGATGTCATCTATGTACTGTAAAGCTGTGCTCCCTTTTGGGAGTTACGCTTGTTCCAGTATCTTACGCATTAGCCAGTGAAATATGGCCGGGCTGTTACGGAATCGCTGAGGGAGCCTAGTCCATGTATACTGTTTATTGCCTACTGTGAAGGCAAATTTATCCTGTGAATAAAAGTCTAAGGGGATGGACCAAAACCCATTGGCAATGTTTAATACTGTAAAAATCTCATGGGATGGTGACAATCCATTTAAGGTGATGAAGTGGCTGGCCACGATGGGATGTAGTTTAGGAGTAACTTTATTTAAAGCTGTATAATTGATGGTTAATCGGTAACTCCCATCCGGTTTGGACACTTGCCAAGTTGGGGAGTTAGTGGTACTAGTGGTCTTCCACAGGATCCCTTTTTCCATCAATCCCTTCACAATTTCCTCCACTGCTTCTTGGCTTCGGGCTTAATCGGATATTGTTGGTGAACTTTATGCTCCAGACCTTCCACTATTATGGGGTCAACTTTAATTAGTCCGGTATCTTGTTTAGCTTTTGCACATATCAAGAAAGAACAAAGAACAAAGAACAACCCAGCACGGGAAACAGGCCCTTCGGCCCAACGAGCCCGCGCCGCCGCATCACCCTACACCTATTGTACCCTGCGTGTCTACGAATGGAACCCCTAACTTAGCCAGATTCAGGGGAGAATAGTGTCAATTTAGTAAACCATTCAGCCTAAGACCACATCTTTGGGATGTGGGAGGAAACCAGAGCGCCCGGAGGAAACCCACGCAACCATAGGGAGAATGCACAAACTCCCACAGACACAGGCCCAAATCCATGTATCTGCACAGCCAGCAGTGCTAGTCACTGAGCTGTTGCGGCGCCCGTCTACCGGTCCAGGATCAAGCACACACACCAACACGAAGTACTAGGCCACTCCCGGAATCTCCAAGAGCAGCCCACGCACGACCCACCGTGTGCATGCCCCTCGTTTGACAACGAGGTGGACCTCCACCTGCGGAATAAAAAGACAAAAACGTCAACATACAAGTCTGCATTTCCGGTGCCTCCCGAGGCTCTGACCTTATTTAATAATCCCTACTATAACCCTCCATCCTCGTTTCATTCATGTGTCTGTCTAACTGAACCTTAAACGAGTCCAACGTTCCTGCCTCCACCACCCTACTCGGTAGCGCATTCCATACCCCCACAACTCTCTGCGTAAAGAACCTTCCTCTTACCTCCAAATTATACCTCTCCCCCCTCACCCTTAAATCATGACCTCTCGTATTTGTACCCAGTCTAGGGAGCAGTCTCTCACTATTGACTTTATCTATTCCCTTCAGTATCTTATATACCTCTATCATGTCCCCCCCAACCTCCGTCTTTCCAAGGAGAAAAGTCCCAGTTTCTCCAACCTTTCCTCGTACCCCAGCCCCTCCATGCCAGGCAACATCCTGGTAAACCTCCTCTGAACCCTCTCCAGAGCCTCCTCGTCCTTCCGGTAGTAAGGTGACCAGAACTGGACGCAGTACTCCAAATGCGGTCTAACCAACGTTCTATACAACTGAAGCATTAGATGGCAGCTTTTATACTCTATACCCCTACCTGTAAAGGCTAGCATTCCATAAGCCTTCCTAACAACCTTCTCCACTTGTGTCGCAACCTTCATGGATTTGTGAACCTGCACTCCCAGGTCCCTCTGTATGTCTATACTCCTAATCGGTTTACCTTTTATCACATAGCTCCTCTCTGCATTATTCCTTCCAAAATGCATCACCTCGCATTTGTCAGGATTAAATTCCATCTGCCACCTATCTGCCCAATGCACCAACCTATCTATATCCTGTTGTATCACCTGACAATCCAGTTCAGTACCCACCAACCCTGCCATCTTGGTGTCATCTGCAAACTTGCTGATCACACCACCTATGCTCTCTTCCAAGTCATTTATGTATACTACAAAGAGGAGAGGTCCCAGTACTGAGCCCTGCGGCACACCACTGGTCACTGGCCTCCAGCCCGAAAAGGTCCCCTCCACAACTACCCTCTGTCTCCTATTGCCCAGCCAGTCCTCAATCCACCTAGCTACCTGACCTCGTATCCCATGCGCCTTAACCTTTTCTACCAGCCTACCATGAGGGACTTTGTCAAACGCCTTACTGAAATCCATATAGATGACATCAACGGCTCTCCCATCGTCAACTGTTTTTGTCACCTCCTCAAAGAATTCCACCAGATTCGTAAGGCAAGACCTCCCTCTAACAAAGCCATGTTGCATATCCCTAATCAGATCACAACACTCCAAATGCTCATACATCCTACCCCTAAGTATTTTTTCCATTAATTTCCCTACCACCGATGTCAAACTCACAGGTCTATAATTTCCAGGGTTATCCCTACTACCCTTTTTAAACAGCGATACCACATTTGCTACCCTCCAGTCTTCTGGGACCTCACCTGTGTCCAAAGAAGAGACAAAGATTTGCGCCAGAGGCCCAGCAATTTCATCTTTCACCTCCCTAAGCAGCCTGGGATAAATACCATCAGGCCCCAGAGCTTTATCCGTCCTTACGCTACCTAAAAGCCCGAGCACTTCCTCCCTCGTAATAGATATTTCCTGCAACTGATCCTCCGCTCCCTCCAAGACACCGCACGACTCCGAACCCCTCTCCTTCGTGAATACCGACGCAAAGTATTCATTCAGGAGCTCCCCCATTCTCTCCGACTCAATACATAACTCCCCACTTTTGTCCCTAAGAGGACCAATTTTCCCTCTAACTACTCTCTTGCTCCTAATATAGGAATAAAATGCCTTTGGATTTTCCTTAATCCTACCAGCCAAAGCCATTTCATGCCCTCTCTTCGCCCTTCTAATTCCCCTTTTTAGCTCCCTCCTACTCTCTCTATATTCCTCCAGCGCACTCTCCGTACCCAGTTGTTTCGACCTAACATACGCCTCCCTCTTCTTCTTGACCAAGTCTTCAATACCCCCTGTAATCCACGGCTCTCTAATCCTACCTTTCCCATCCTTCCGCTTAACCGGAACATACCTCCCCTGCAACCATTTCATTTTGCCCTTAAAAGCCTCCCACTTGCCAACCGTGGACTTTCCAGCTAACAGTCCCTCCCAATCAGTGTCCTGCAGCTCCCTCCTAATCCTGCTATAGCTCACCTTTCCCCAGTTCAGCACACTCCTGTTCGGCCGGCACTCGTCCCTTTCCATTTTTATCCTAAAGTAGGTGGACTTGTGCTCACTGTTAGCCACATGTTCACCTACCTCTACCTCAACCACCTGCCCCGGCTCATTTCCCAACACTAAATCCAGTATAGCCCCTCCCCTAGTCGGGCTAGTTACGTACTGCTCTAGAGACCCTTCCAAAACACATTTCACAAACTCCTCTCCCTCCATACCCCCAGCTCTAGGCCCCCTCCAATTCACTTCAGGTAGATTAAAGTCACCCACTACAACCACCCTATCCTTCCTGCGCCTATCCAAAATGCCCCTGCAAATGCCTTCCTCCACTGACCTCGGGCTGTTGGGTGGCCTATAGTACACCCCTGGCAACGTAATCTCTCCCTTTTTATTTCTCAACTCCACCCATAGTGACTCAATCCCTATCTCTTCCATATTGTCCTCCCTCTGCACTACTGTGATGTTCTCCTTTACTAACAGTGCCACCCCTCCACCTCTCTTCAACCCTCCTCTGTCACACCTAAAACACTTGTACCCAGGAATATTCAGCTGCCAGTCCTGCCCTTCCAGTAACCACGTCTCCGTTACAGCCACCACATCTAACTTCCTCACAAACATCAAGGCCCTAAGCTCATCTGTTTTCCCTGTCACACTCCTAGCATTGAAACAGACACAGTTCAACCCACGAGTGTCCCTCGGAACCTCCTTCTCCCTGATAATTTTCCTTTCACCCGACTCTCTCCCAGCCACATCCCCACCCCCCGTCCCTATTAGTTTAAACCATTCCTAAACACCCCAGCTAACCTCCCTGCTAAGACACTAGTTCCCCTCCAGTTCAAATTCTCCCCACCCCTCCTGTACAGTTGCCCTTCTCTCCTAAACACCTCCCAGTGATCCACAAAAGTAAAGCCCTCTACCCTACACCAATCCCTCAACCATGCATTCAGCTGCATGATCTCGTCATTCTTTGCCCTGCTGGTACTGGGCAGCAACCCAGAGAGTGCCACCCTGTAGGTCCTGCTCTTTAGTTTGGACCCCAACTCCCTAAATTGCCTATGGACCTCTACCCTACTCCTCCTTCCTATGTCCCCCTCCCCTACGTGTACTATGACCTCAGCCTGTGTCCCCTCCCCTTTCAAAATTCCCTCTACCCTTTCTGTTACATCCTTTACCCCTGCTCCAGGGAGGCAGACCACCATCCTGGAGTCACGCCTCTGTCCACAGAACCTCCTATCAATGCCTCGGACCCTCCCATCCCCTACCACTATCACCTTGCCAGTCCCCTTCTGTCCCTCTAAGTCAGTCTCCCCCTCCTGCCTATCTTTCTGTGCCCCTGTCGTCGAACATTGGGGGGCCTCTGGGGAGGCTGGGGGACCCTGACTACTCTTCTTCTTCCTGTTTCTCCTCCTAACAGTCGTCCACCCTTCCTGCTCTTCAGCCCTTGGGACCTCTTCCTGCTCGTGGTTCCCAGCCATTATCTCCTCGTTTTCCCTGACTAGAAACGCATCTTCCAGACGCCCCTCGAGTTGCCTGACCCGGGCCCTCAAGCGCTGCAGTTCTAAACATTTAGTGCAGATGTGGATCTTGGGGACACGTGACGCCACCAAGAACTCCCACATGTGGCACCTGACACAGCTTATATTCCTCCCTATATTCCCTACCATGTCCCAACCTCCTATAAGCGCCAAAAGGTCGAAATGTGCAACTCACCTTCTCTAAGCCTGCTCTCTCCTAAGCCCAGCGAGCCAAAGCCCTTCTCACTCAGCTCCCACTCACTCCGCTGCCCGCTCCCGATGCTGCCCGCTGTGTGCTGCTACCCCTTTTTTATACCCCCCGCTCCCCCTTACCAACAATCCCCTCGCCTAACTTCCGGTACGGAAGTAAACTACTCTGAAACAAACCCCAAAAACCGGAAGTACAGAAAAAAAGCGGTTTTCAATTTAAATCAGGCACTCACCACAGCCACAGCCACCAGGTTCAATGCTCCGGAGAACATATCCCTGGGACAGAGGCGCAATTAGCACCAGATCTGCTGTCCTCTAATTGCCAATCATGTGCTGTCGCAGATGCGGCATGGACGATTCCCAAATAATTTGCATAGGCTCCTATCTTTTCCTTTTTTCCATTGGGACGGGGCCAAATCAATTTGCCCTTTTCACAATCTATTAAAACTTCATATTCCTTCATTAAATCATTCCTCATAAATGTTCCTTCATTGTTCTTACACACATAAAATCGCATGGGTTTATACAAATTATTTAATTCTACCAGAGTGGTTTCGCTTAGATAGGCTGGGGTTTTCTGTTCCCAAGGGGGCTGCTGACCATCAGTTAGCCTCCCCCCGTTGCAGCGGGAGACGCTGGGTTAGGTCGACCATGTTTGGTCCAACAAGTGGCTTCTGTATGTCCACTCTTGTTGCAAAATTGGCATGTAAGCATTTTCCTCTTATCTCCCTTAGGGGCCCTACAGTCCCAGGCAAAATGTCCTGGCTTCCCACGATTATGACAAGTCCCCTTAGCCTTGATCCCATTAGTTAAGGCTATGTGCTCCTGCTTTATTCTTGGATATTGCTTTTCGTCTGCTCCATCCTTAATTCCAGAAGCCCATTCCGCTAATTCATCATAATCCTGTGAACTGATAACTCCCATTTTAAGGATTTTCTGATGAGCCAGTGACAGCCCATCTTTAAATGTCTGGATGAATGCCCTACCTGTACGAGCGGCTTCGGGCATCCCTGAACATTCCTGGTCGACCTTAAAAAGTCACTCCCCATATTCGGAGGCCCCTTTACCCTTCTGATGTTTAGTATTTGTAATTTTAGACCAGTTGGTTGGCGCATTACCCAGGACACGCTGAACTGCTACCTTAAACCCATTAAACGGTTCCTGTTGTGCCTCCACTTCTGCTGTTAACTTGACTGCGAGTGTCTACCTTCCTCCCTGGTAATCAAACCGACACTGGTTGGCGGGGTCCTGTTGGATCGTCCTGTCACCCATCAGTCTCCATTTGTCCTGTGGGCAATCGGCTCGTACCAACTGATATATATCTCGTAAGTGTAACTGGTGGCCAACCCAGACTGTCTCCAACTTTACAATGACAGTCTCTGACTGTCTCCGAATTTATTGGAATTCTATGAGGGTGTGTCTAGTGCGGTGGATGGAGAGGAACCGGTGGATGTGGTGTTTCTCGATTTTCAGAAGGCGTTTGATAAGGTGCCGCACAAAAGGTTGTTACAGAAGGTTACGGGGCATGGAGTTGGGGGTAAGGTATTAGCGTTGATAGGGGATTGGCTGTCAAATAGGAGGCAGAGAGTGGGTGTCAATGGGTGCTATTCGGATTGGCGGTTGGTGACTAGTGGAGTGCCCCAGGGATCGGTGCTGGGGCCTCAGTTATTTACCATTTATATAAATGATCTGGAGGAGGGAGCCGAGTGTAAGGTGTCGAAATTTGCTGATGACACAAAGATAAGTGGAACGGCAAATTGTGCGGAGGGTGTGGAGAGTCTGCAGAGGGATCTAGATAGGCTGAGCCAGTGGGCGAGGACCTGGCAGATGTTGGCAAGTGTGAGGTTATCCACTTTGGTAGGAATAATAGTAGGAAGGACTACTACTTAAAGGGTGACAAGCTGCAGCATGCTACGGTGCAGAGGGACCTTGGGGTCCTTGTGCATGAGTCGCAAAAACCCAGCCTACAGGTGCAGCAGGTGGTCAGGAAGGCGAATGGAACGCTGGCCTTCATAGCGAGGGGGATTGAATATAAAAGCAGGGAGGTCTTGCTGCAACTGTACAGGGCACTGGTGAGGCCGCAGCTGGAGTACTGTGTGCAGTTTTGGTCGCCGCACTTGCACAAGGATATTTTGGCTTTGGAGGGAGTGCAGAGGAGGTTCACTAGACTGATACCGGAGATGAGGGGGTTGGACTATGAAGAGAGGCTGAATAGACTGGATTTGTACTCGTTAGAGTTTAGAAGGATGAGGGGGGGGTCTTATTGAGACGTTTAAGATGATGAAAGGAATGGATAGGGTAGAGGTGGAGAGGTTCTTCCTGCTCAGAAAGGATAGCAGGACTAGAGGGCACAGCCTCAAGATAAGGGGGGGGTGCAGTTTAGAACAGAGTTGAGGAGGAACTTCTTCACTCAAAGGGTGGTGAATCTCTGGAATTCTCTGCCCATTGAAGTGGTGGAGGCTGCCTCACTAAATATATTTAAAGACACGGGTAGATAGGTTTTTGGTAGGCAAGGGGATTAAGGGTTATGGGGAGAAAGCGGGAAAGTGGAACTGAGCCACTTCAGATCAGCCATGATCTTATTGAATGGTGGGGCAGGCTCAAAGGGCTAGATGGCCTACTCCTGCTCCTATTTCTTATGTTCTTATGTTCAACTCCGACCAAAATTCAGCATTCACACTCCAGGGCTAAAGTTTCCCCAGCGAAATCAGGATCTGTGTCTTTCCCCTGGGATGAAGGGCTTAAATCAGACATTGGGGCATTTATAGTACCTCCCCAAACTACAGAGTCTAAGTTATGAAACTCCTCCTCATCGGGGTCAAAATCTCCCACCGGCGTCGTGGGCTTTATTATCCGGCTACCGGCATACAGAGGCAGGGATCCCCAAGAATGATCACTTAATGTTTGACTTCTTTTTCCCAGTTCTCTAACATGTGATTCTCATGTCTTGATTCTTTCCTTATTATCGGCCCATTTTTTACTAGAGACAGAGCCCTGCCTTATCAGTCCGGCTAGTTAGTGCATCAACAAAACTCCGGTTTTCTTGGTCTTGTCTTTCTTTTCTTTCTCCAACCACTTATGCTGTTGATCCAGAGGGTGGGACAGGTCCCACCAGGTTGATCCAGAGGGCGGGATTTTTTGTCATCTGTTTAATGAGTCTATCTCTTTCAGTCGTGTACTGGTTCATCAAGGATCCCGGGGATCCCCACTGTCATTGTGATTCAAACTTATTGAATTTTATACTCACCATCTGGAGTCTTCTATTCTCCCTTCTCATTCTCCCACTCCTCGGTCGCTCTTATCAGAGTCCGGTGGTACCTTTCAGGGTTGATCAGATCCCTCCGTACCACCGCTTATGCTATTAAGCCAGCTTTTCTTTTTCCTCCGGCAATCATTCAGACAGTTTCTCTCCCATTCACATCCAAATGTCACACCCTAGGCACCTCTTTCTCCAGTGTCTACACCCACTTCAAGTTCCTGACCTTCATTTGGGGGGTCTACCCCTCTTAACAACCGATCTAAGGCTGGGCGTTAGAGATGGATGCCTCCTCATCCGCATATGTTCAGTTCAGATCTTCCACTTCCACATTATCTCATCATAGATGATTGCCCACTATAGTTTGACCCATTCCATTAGACTCAATGTTCTATTCTGGTGCCCTGGCTGTGGCCATTCAACCAGGTCTGCAAACTGAATCCCTGTTTGTGATGCCAATTTGTTGTCAGTAAAATAATGCCTCTGAGATCATTACTGAGTCAAAGTACAGTGGGTTTATTACAAAAGCTTTTAGGAGAAGCCGGTTCCTAAAGCCAGACTTCTCCCCAAATACAAGTAAGTGTGGATATTTATACATTATGGTCCCCGGTCAGTCACGATCGCGGTCCCTGGGTCCAGTCACGATCGTGGTCCCTGGGTCCAGTCACGATCGCAGTTCTTCCGGCTATTTCAGCAGTTTCTTGCTTTGTGTAATTTGTGTGGTTGCAGCTGTCTCAGTACTAAAGAACAAGGAACAACACAACACGGGAAACAGGCCCTTCGGCCCAACGAGCCTGCGCCACCATTTTAACATTGTGAGTTCTCTCTTCCACCCATGACCTTTGTCTACGCTTATGGCACCCCACATTGGAAACCAGATTGGGGGAGACTATGTTAGGGACAATTTGTTACACCAATCAGCCTAACAGCACACCTTTGGGATGCGGGAGGAAACCGGAGCACCCGGAGAAAACCCACACAAACACGGGGATAATGCGCAAACTCCCACAGACACTGGCCCAAATCCATGTATCTGCACAGCAAACAGTGATAGTCACTGAGCTGTCGTGTTGCCCATCAGCTGGTCCAGTTTAAGCACACACTAACAACGTGAAGCACTAGGCTACTCTTGAAACATCCAACAGCAGCCCTTGCACGACACATCACATGTATGCCCCTTGTTGGACAACAAGGCAGACCGAAGCACCTGTGGATTAAAAGAGAAAACATCAATATCATGCACATCTTATGCAAACATTCAAGGGAATCCCCAGAAGCTCAAAAGTAAAACAAGTGAGCCAGAAAATATGTTGGAAGGTCCATAGGAATCAATAGATTCCCAGGAATGTCCCAAGGCTCTTGATCCTTATTTAAAACAGTCTCCTATATCCCTCCATCTCTATGCGGCTCATGTGCCTATCTAAGTATCCCTTAAACAACTCCAGCGTGCCTGCCTCCACCACCTTACTTGGCAGTGCATTCCATACCCCCACAACCCTCTGTGTGAAAATCCTCCCTCTAACATCCGAATTATAACTTGCCCCCCTCACCCTACTGTTCCTCCTTTCAACTAACCGCTACCGCAGCTGTTTAGCTATATTTAGTTAGCACACAAGCCTGCACAAACAGATAAGGTTTGCTCTTGCACAAATTCCAGGTACAAAATTCATTAACTCTTTCCCTTCTTCAGTCAGGAATCTATTGGGGGTGGTGCAATGTGAATGGGGAGGATAAGGGGGTCAGTGATGTTGTGAGAGTGGGGCAATGTGAATGGGGAGGATAAGGGGGTCAGTGATGTTGTGAGAGTGGGGCAATGTGAATGGGGAGGATAAGGGGGTCAGTGATGTGGGGGTGGAGCAATGTGAATGGGGAGGATAAGGGGGTCAGTGATGTTGTGAGAGTGGGGCAATGTGAATGGGGAGGATAAGGGGGTCAGTGATGTTGTGAGAGTGGGGCAATGTGAATGGGGAGGATAAGGGGATCAGTGATGTTGTGAGAGTGGGGCAATGTGAATGGGGAGGATAAGGGGGTCAGTGATGTGGGGGTGGAGCAATGTGAATGGGGAGGATAAGGGGGTCAGTGATGTTGTGAGAGTGAGGCAATGTGAATGGGGAGGATAAGGGGGTCAGTGATGTTGTGAGAGTGGGGCAATGTGAATGGGGAAGATAAGGGGGTCAATAATGTTGTGGAAGTGGGGCAATATAAATGGGGAGGATCAGAGGGTCAGTAATGTTGTGGGGGTGGGGCAATGTGAACGGGGAGGATAAGGGGGTCATAAGAACATAAGAAACATAAGAACATTGTAAAGTTTACATTAACAGCTTATATTGTAAAGTTTACAATAACAGTTTCCACTGTAAAGTATGCAGGAACAGATTATATTGTAAAGTTCACAGGAACAGTTTCCATTATAAAGTTTACAAGAACAGTTTATATTGTAAAGATTATATGAACAGTTTCTGTTGTAAAGTTGACATGAACAGTTTATATTATAAACTTTACATGGACAGTTTCTACTGTAAAGTTTACATGAACAGTTTGTATTATAAAGTTTACAGGAACAGTTCATTTGGAAAATTTACATAAACAGTTTATATTGTAAAGTTTACACAGTTTATATTGTAAAGCTTACATGAACAGTTTGTAATATAAAGATTTTATGAAGAGTTTCTATTGTAAAGTTTACATGAATAGATTCCATTGTAAATCCTACAGGAAAAGTTTCTATTGTAAAGTTGACATATAGGGAGCATAACTATAAGTTGGGAGATATAGGAGGGATGTCCGAGGTAGATTCTTTACTCAGAGAGTGATTGGGGTGTGGAATGCACTGCCTCTGTGATTGTGGAGTCGGACACTTTAGGAACTTTCAAGCCATTATTGGATAGGCACACGGAGTACACCAGAATGATAGAGAGTGGGATAACTTGATCTTGGGTTCAGACATAGCTCAGCACAACATCAAGGGCCAAAAGGTCTGTACTGTGCTGTACTACTCTATGTTTCTATAACAGTTTCTGTTTAAAGCTTACATCAACAAATTCTATTGTAAAGTTTACATGAACATTTTCCATTGTAAAGTTTATATGAACAGTTTCTATTGTAAAGTTTACATGAACAGTTTACAGGAAGTTTTTTTTGTAACAGTTGCAGGAACAGTTCATATTGTAAAATTTACATGATCAGTTTCTATAGTAAAAATTTATAGGTAAGTTTATATTGTAAAGTTTATATGAAAAGTTTCCACTGTAAAGTTTACATGAACAGTTTATGTTGTAAAGTTTACATGAAAAGTTTATATCGTAAACTTTACCTAAACAGTTTGTATTGTAAAGTTTAATGAATAGTTTCCATTGTAAAGTTTACATGAACAGTTTATGTTGTAACGTTTACATGAAGGGTTTCTATTGTAAAATTCACATGAACAGTTTATATTCTAAAGTTTACATGCACAGTTTCTAATGTAAAGCTTACATGAACAGTTTCTCATGTAAAATTTACACTAAAAGTTTCTCTTGTAAAATTTACAGGGACAGATTCCATTGAAAAGTTTACATGAACAGTTTATACTGGAAAGTTTACATGAACAGTTTGAATTGTAAAGTTTACATGAACATTTTTCATTTTAAAGTTTACATGAACAGTCTCCATTGGAAAGTTTACATGAACAGTTTCTAATAAAAAGTTTACATGAACAGTTTCTAATGTAAAGTTTACCTGAACACTTTCTATTGAAAAGTTTACATGAACAATTTTTCATGTAAAGTTTCCATGAACAGTTTATCTTGTAAAGTTTAAAGGACATTTTCCATTGTAAATTTTACATGAACACTTTCTAATGTAAAGTGTACACAAAATGTTTCTACACTAATGCTTATATGAACAGTTACCATTGTAACATTTAAATAAATAGTTTCTAATGTAAAGTTTACATGACATGTTTCTACACAAAAGTTTACACAAGCAGTTTCTATTATAAAGTTTACATAAACAATTCCTATTGTAACGTTTGCAAGAAAATGTTAAATTGTAAAGATTATATGAACAGTTTCCATTGTAAAGTTTACATGAACAGGTTATATTGTTAATGTTATAGGAACAGTTTCCATTGTGGTGGTTTGCAGGAACAGTTTTGATTGTAAAGTTTACCGCAACAGTTTATATTGTAAAGTTTACAGGAACAGTTTATATTGTAACATTTCCACCAACAGTTTCCATTGTAAAGTTTACATGAACAGGTTATATTGTTAAGGTTACAGGAACAGTTTCCATTGTAGTGGTTTGCAAGAACAGTTTCGATTGTAAAGTTTACAAGAACATTGTATATTGTAAAATTTACATGAACCATTTCAAATGTAAAGTTTACATGAACAGTTTATATTGTAAAGTTTACAGGAACATTTTCCAGTGTAATCTTTACAGGAACTGTTTATATTGTAAAGTTTACATGAACAGTTTCGATTGTTAAGATTGTATTAACAGTTTCCATTGTAAATTTTACATGAACAGGTTATATTGTTAAGGTTACAGGAACAGTTTCCATTGTAAAGTTTACAGGAACAGTGTTCCTGCAAAGTTTACAGGAACAGTTTATATTGTAGTGGTTTGCAAGAACAGTTTCCATTGTAAAGTTTACATGAACAGATTCTATTGTAAAGTTTACATGAACAGTGTCCATTGTAAAGTTTACAGGAACAGTTTATATTGTAAAGTTTACAGAAACAGTTTCCATTATAAAGTTTACATGAAAATTGACTACTGCAAATTTACATGCACAGTTTATATTGAAAACTTACGTGAACGGTTTCTAATATATATTTTACATGAAGAGTTTATGTTGCAAAGGTTATAGGAACAGTTTCCATTGTAATGTTTACAGGAAGAGTTTATGTTGTGAAGTTTACATGAACAGTTTGCGTTGTAAAATTTACAGCAAAAGTTTCTATTGTAAAGTTTACATGAACAGCTTCTCATAGAACATAGAACATAGAACATTACAGCGCAGAACAGGCCCTTCGGCCCACGATGTTGCGCCCACCAGTTAAAAAACAATGACCCTCTAACCTAAACCAAACCCTTACCATCCATAAACCTATCCACGGATCTCTTAAACACCCCCAAACTAGGCGCATTTACAACTGCAGCAGGCAGGGCATTCCAATCCCTCACCACCCTCTGGGTAAAGAACCTACCCCTGACATCCGTCCTATAACTACCACCCCTTAATTTAAAGCTATGCCCCCTCGTGTTAGCTTTCTCCATCCGAGGAAAAAGGCTATCACTGTCCACCCTCTCTAAATCTCTAATCATCTTATATGTTTCAATAAGGTCCCCTCGTAGCCGCCTTCTTTCTAACGAAAACAACCTCAAATCCCTCAGTCTCTCCTCATAGGACCTCCCCTCCATACCAGGCAACATCCTGGTAAACCTCCTGTGCACCCTCTCCAAAGCCTCCACATCCTTCCTATAATGTGGGGACCAGAACTGCACACAATACTCCAAGTGCGGCCGCACCAGAGTTTTGTACAGTTAGAACATGACGCTGCGGCTCCTAAATTCAATCCCCCTACCAATAAACGCCAAGACACCGTATGCCTTCCTAACAACCCTATCTACTTGATTCCCAACTTTCAGGGATCTATGTACACATACACCTAGATCCCTCTGTTCATCCACACTATTCAGAGTCCTACCGTTAGCCCTATACTCTACACATCCGTTATTCCTACCAAAGTGAATTACCTCACACATTTCCGCATTAAACTCCATCCTCCACCTCTCGGCCCAGCTCTGCAACTTATCCAAGTCTCCCTGTAGACTAAGACACCCTTCCTCACTATCTACCACACCTCCAACTTTGGTGTCATCAGCAAATTTACTAATCCACCCAACTATACCCTCATCCAGATCACTTATAAATATTACAAACAGCAGTGGCCCCAAAACAGATCCCTGAGGCACACCACTCGTAACTGAACTCCATGTCGAATACTCCATCAACCACCACCCTCTGTCTCCTATCCGCCAGCCAATTCCTAATCCAATTTCCTAGATCACCCTCAATCCCATACATCTGCAATTTCTGCAGAAGCCTTCCATAGTGAACCTTATCAAACACCTTACTAAAGTCCATATATACCATGTCAACTGCCTTACCCCCAACCACCTCTTTGGTCACTTTCTCAAAAAACTCAATAAGGTTAGTAAGGCACGACCTACCCTCCACAAAACCATGCTGACTATCTCTAATCAATCCATTACTCTCCAAATAACCATAAATCCTATCCCTAATAATTTTTTCTAAAACCTTGCCCACAACAGAAGTAAGACTCACCTGTCTATAATTCCCAGGGAAGTCTCTGTTCCCCTTCTTAAACAATGGGACAACATTCACTAACCTCCAATCTTCTGGCACTATACTGGTGACCAACGACGACCTGAAGATCAGAGCCAGAGGCTCTGCAATCACCTCCCTTGCCTCCCAGAGAATCCTAGGGTAAATCCCATCCGGCCCAGGGGACTTATCTATTTTCAAACCCTCAAGAATAACTAGCACATCCTCCTTATCAACTGCAATACTGTCCAGTTTACAACCCTGTAACCCAGTGTTCTCCACAGCTACATTTATGTCCCCCTGCGTGAACACCGAACAGAAATATTGGTTCAATGCCTCTCCAATCTCTTCTGGTTCCACACATAAATTCCCACTGCTGTCTGTAACTGGCCCTAATCTTGCCCTAACCAACCTTTTGTTCTTAACATATCTATAGAACGCCTTAGGATTCTCCTTAATCCTATCAGCCAAAGTCTTCTCATGTCTTCTTTTAGCCCTTCTTAACTCTCTCTTTAACTCCCTCCTAGCCAATCTAAAGCTTTCTAGTGCACTACCTGAGACCTCAAGTCTCATCCGGACATAAGCCTCCTTTTTCTTTTTAACCAGCGAATCAACTCTCCTAGTGCACCACGGTTCCCTAGCTCGACCAATTCCTCCTTGCCTGACATGGACATACATATCAAGGACTCGCAGTAGCTGCTCCTTGAAAAAACTCCACATTTCAGACGTTCCGAGACCCTGTAGTCTCCTAGTCCAACCTATGCTCCCTAATTCTCTCCTAATAGCCTCATAATTACCCTTCCCCCAGCTAAAACTACTGACCCGAGGTTCATGCCTATCCCTTTCCATCACTAAGGTGAACATAACCGAATTGTGGTCACTATCACCAAAATGCACACCAACTTCCAAGTCTAGCACCTGGTCTGGCTCATTTCCCAGCACCAAATCCAATATAGCCTCACCTCTAGTTGGCCTATCAACATACTGAGTCAAGAAACCTTCCTGCACGCTTTGTACAAAAACTGACCCCTCTAATGAGCTAGAGCTATAGCTATTCCAATCAATATTAGTAAAGTTAAAGGCCCCCATAACAATTACCCTATTTCTTTCACTCCTATCCCGGATCGTCTCCGCAATCCTTTCCTCAACCTCTCTAGAACTTTTAGGAGGTCTATAAAAGACTCCCAACAGGGTGACCTCGCCTCTCCTATTTCTAACCTCAGCCCATACTACCTCAACAGACAAGTCCTCATCAAACTTCCTCTCTGACACCGTGATACAATCCTTGACTAATAATGCTACCCCTCCCCGCCTTCTACCTCCTTCTCTACTCCTACTGAAGCATTTGAACCCCGGAACCTGCAACAACCATTCCTGACCTTGCTCTATCCATGTCTCTGAAATGGCCACAACATCAAAGTCCCAGGTACTGATCCACGCTGCAAGTTCATCCACTTTATTGCGAATACTCCTCGCATTAAAGTATACACATTTCAAACCCTGCTCCGCTTCACCCCCACGATGCCGTGCATTGCAGTCCCCATCTATGCCCCCCTCACTTTCACCCCCGCTACTCAGGATCCCACCCCCCCTCTGAATCAGTTTAAACCCCCCTGCATAGCCTTAGCAAATTTTCCCCCCAAGATATTGGTTCCCCTCTGATTCAGGTGTTGACCATCACTCCTGTAGAGGTCCCACCTTCCCTAGAATGAGCCCCAATTGCTCAAGAACCTGAACCCCTCCCTCCTGCACCATCCCCTCAGCCACGAATTCAAACTTTCCCTCTCTCTGTTCTGCTCTGCACTATCCCGTGGCACAGGCAAGAGTCCCGAGATAACCACCCTGTCCGACTTGGCCTTAAGTTTCCACCCCAACTCCATAAATTTCTGCTTAATATCCCCTTTCCTTAACCTCCCTATGTCATGTGTCCCCACATGAACTATGACTTGGGGTTGATCCCCCTCACCCTTAAGAGTCCTGAACACCCTCTCTGAAACATCCCGGACCCCAGCCCCTGGGATGCAACACACCAGCCCTGAGTCCCTACCATTACCTCTGACTCTCCTATCCGTCCCCCTAACTGTGGAGTCCCCAATCACTAGGCCCAATCTTTTACATCCCCTAACCACCTGAGCCTTCACAACAGGCTCACCTCCAGAGACCTGCTCCCTTTGGCAATCTCCAGTTGATTCCTCCTCAGCTGTAGCCTCCAGGACAGAAAACCTATTTTGGAGGGGAACAGCCCCAGGGGATTGTCCCCCTAATTGCTTCTTTCCCTTCTTCCTGGCAGTTACCCAAGACTCATTTCTAGGAGTGACTATCTCCTTGTAACTCCTATCGATGTCCGCCTCAGCCTCCCGAATTATTCGGAGTTCCTCCAATTCCAACTCCAGCTCCTTAACACGCTTCTCCAGAAGCTGCAATTGTATACACTTCCTACAGGTAAAATCAGCAGAAACACTACTGATGTCCCTCACCACATACATACCACAGGACGTGCAGCTTACTGCCTGAACTGCCATCCCTGAAACAATTTCCAGCAGAAAAGAAAAGAAAAACGACAAAAAAACTTCCCACACACTTATAATTAGGTTAGAGGAGGTGGGAGGGTAGGATTCTCTACCAGTGTAGAGGATCGGGTCTCCTCTTTGTGCCGATTTATAGGGTCGGAGACCCGGAAAAAAAACTACAAATACCGGTAAGCGTCCTAGTGATGACTTCCGGTTTCGAGCTAATTCAAAAAAAAGAAAAAAAAACCCACCGCTACTCGCGACTTTAAACTAGAAATAAAAGTTAAAAAAAAAAACAAGAAAATGTACCTTACTCGCGACCTCCACACACACCCAGAAATCACTGCCTCTCGATGCTGCTCCACAGGAACAATGAGGCCGATACTCGGAGGTAAGTGCTTATAAAAGTAAGAAAAAAAACCCACAAATACCGGTAAGCGTCCTAGTGACCATAGACTCATAGGCTCATAGAACCCTACAGGGCAGAAAGAGGCCCTTCGGCCCATCGGGTCTCCACTGACCACAATCCTACCCAGGCCCTACTCCCAAATACCTACATATTTTACCCGTTAATCCCTCTAAACTAAGCATCCTAGTACACTAATGGTTTTTATTGTAAAGTTTACATGAACATTCCCATTGTAAAGTTTACATGAACAGTTTCCATTGCAAAGTTTACATGAACAGCTTCTATTGTAAAGTTTCCACAAACAGTCTCCATTGTAAAGTTTACATGAGCAGGTTATATTGTTACGTTTACATGAACAGGTTATATTGTAAAGTTTACAGGAACATTTCCCATTGTAATCTTTATAGGAACAGTTTATATTGTAAAGTTTATATGAACAATTTCTATTGTAAATTGTACATGCACATTTATATTGTAAAGTTTACATGAACAGCTTCTCATGTAATGTTTATATGAACAGTTTCCATTGTAAAGTTTACATGAACAGTTTTTGTGGTAAAGTTTATATGAACAGTTTATATTGTAAAGTTCACATGAACACATTCTATTGTAAAGTTTACATGAATGGTTTATATTGTAAAGTTTTCAGGAACAGTTTCTATTGCAGTTGTTACAGAAAGTATTTTCATTGTAAATTTTACAGAAACAATTTCCATTGTAAAGTTTATAGTAAAAGTGTCTACTGTAAAGTTTACATGAACATTTTCTAATGTAAAGTTTACACAAAGAGTTGCTTTATAAATTTTTGCATGAACAGTTTCCATTGTAAAGTTTACACGAACAGTTTCTATTGTAATATTTGCATTGAACATTCTATTTTGCAAAATTTACATGAAGTGTTTGTATTGTGAAGCTTACAGGAACAGTTTATATTGTAACGTTTACAAGATTAGTTTCCATTGTAAAGTTCACATGAACAGTTTCTATTGTAAAATTTACATGAACAGTTTCCATTGTAAAATTTACATGAATAGTTTCCATTGTAAAGTTTGCATGAACAGTTTATATTGTAAAGTTTATATGATCAGATTCTAATGTAAAGTTTGCATGCACAGTTTGTATTGTAAAGCTTCCATGAACAGTTTCTATTGAAAAGTTTACACAGTCTCCATTGTAAGGTTTACATAAAGAGTTTCTATTGTAAAGTTTACATGAATAGTTTCAAATGTAAACTTTACATGAACAATTTCTAATGTAAATTTTACATGAACAGCTTATATTGTAAAGTTTATAGGAACAGTTGTCATTGTAATGTTTACATGAACATTTTTTGTGGTAAAGTTTATATGAACAGTTTATATTGTGAAGTTTACATGAACACATTCTATTGTAAAGTTTATATGAACGGTTTATATTGTAAAGTTTACAGAAACAGTTTCCATTGTAAAGTTTGCATTGAACTTTCTATTTTGCAAACTTTACATGAACTATTTGTATTGTGAAGCTTACAGAAACAGTTTATATTGTAAAGTTTACAGGACTAGTTTCCATTGTAAAGTTTACAGGAGCAGTTTATGTTGTAAAATTTACAGGAACAGTTTCCATTGTAAAGTTTACATGTATAGTTTCCATTGTAAAGTTTGCATGAGCAGTATCCATGATGAAGTTTACATGCACAGTTTATATTGTAAAGTTTATATGAACAGATTCTAATGTAAAGTTTGCATAAACAAATTCTAATGTAATGTTTGTATGCACAGTTTGTATTGTAAAGCTTACATGAACAGTTTCTATTGTAAAGTTTACATGAACACTGTCCTTTGTAAGTTTATATTAACAGTTTCCATTGTAACGTTTACATCAACAGTGTCTTTTGTAAAGTTTACACGCACAATTTATATTGTAAAGTTTACATGAACCAATTCTAATGCAAAGTTTACATGCCCAGTTTGTACTGTAACATTTACATGAACAGTTTCTATTGTAAAGTTTCCACGAACAGTCTCCATTGTAAAGTTTACATGAACAGGTTATATTGTTAAGTTTACATGAACAGTTTCCATTGAAGTGGTTTGTAGGAACAGTTTCAATTGTAAAGTTTACAGGAACTGTTTCTATTGAAAAGTTTACATGAACAGTTTATATTGTAAAGTTTACATGAACACATTCTATTGTAAAGTTTAAATGAATGGTTTATATTGTAAATTGTACATGCACATTTATATGGTAACGTTTACATGAACATGTAATGTTTACATGAACAGTTTCTCATGTAACGTTTACATGAACAGTTTCCATTGTAAAGTTTACATGAACAGTTTCCATTGTAAAGTTTACATGAACAGTTTTTGTGGTAAAGTTTATATGAACAGTTTATATTGTAACGTTTACATGAACACATTCCATTATAAAGTTTAAATGAATGGTTTATATTGTAAAGCTTTCAGGAACAGTTTCTATTGCAGTTGTTACAGAAGTGTTTCCACTGTAAAGTTTACAGAAACAGTTTATATTGCAAAGTTTACATGAACATTTTCTAATGTAAAGTTTACATAAAGAGTTGCTATTGAAAATCTTTGCATGAACAGTTTCCATTGTAAAGTTTACATGAACAGTTTCCATTGTAAAGTTTACATGAACAGTTTCCATTGTAATATTTGCATGAACAGTTTCCATTGTAAAGTTTACACAAACAGTTTCTATTGTAATATTTGCATTGAACGTTCTATTTTGCAAAGTTTACATGAACTGTTTGTATTGTGAAGCTCATGGGAACAGTTTATATTGTAAAGTATACAGGACTAGGTTCCATTGTAAAGTTCACATGAAAAGTTTCCATTGTAAAGTTTATATGAACAGATTCTAATGTAAAGTTTGCATGCACAGTTTGTATTGTAAAGCTTACATGAACAGTTTCTTTTGAAAGGTTTACAGGAAGAGTTTCCATTGTAAAGTTTACATAAAGAGTTTCAATTGTGAAGTTTATAGGGACAGTTGCCATTGTAATATTTACATGAACAGGTTGTGTTGTGAAATTTACATGAACACTTTGCGTTGTCAAGTTTACATCAAGAGTTTCTGTTGAAAAGTTTACACAAACAGATTTACAAGATTATGAGAGGCATGGACAGAGTGGATAGTCAGAAGCTTTTTTTCAGGGTGGAAGAGTCAATTACCAGGGGCACAGGTTTAAGATGCGAGGGGCAAAGTTTAAAGGACATTTACAAGGCAGATTTTTTTACACAGAGAGTAGTGGGTATGTGTTTATCGTTGCTGGGGGAGGTAGTGGAAGCAGATACGGTAGTGACTTTTAAGGTGCATCTTGACAAATACATGAATAGGATGGTAATAGAGGGAGACGGTCCCCGGAAGGGTAGGGAGTTTTAGTTAATTCGGGCAGCATAGTCGGTGCAGGCTTGGATGGCTGAAGGTTCCTGTGCTGTAATTTTCTTTGTTCTTTGTTTATCATTCAGTCTCCATTGTAAAGTTTACACAAAGAGTTTCTATTGTAAAGTTTACATGAACAGTCTATATTGTAAAGTTTACATGCACAGTTTCTTCTGTAAAGTTTACATGGACAGTTTCTTCTGTAAAGTTTACACGAACTGTTTATATTATTAGGTTTGCAGGAACAGTTTCCATTGAGAGGTTTACATGAACAGTTTCTTATGAAAAGTTTACATGAACAGTTTATATTGTAAAGTTTTCAGGAGCATTGTATATTGTAAAATTTTCATGAACAGTTTCTGATGCAAAGTTTACATGAAACATTTCAAATGTAAAGTTTACATGAACAGTTTATATTGTAAAGTTTACATGAATGGTTTATATTGTAAAGCTTTCAGGAACAGTTTGTATTGCAGTTGTTACAGGAAGTGTATCCATTGTAAAGTTTACAGAAACAGTTTATATTGTAAAGTTTACATGAACATTTTCTAATGTAAAGTTTACATGAAGAGTTGCTATTGAAAATTTTTGCATGAACAGTTTCCATTGTAAAGTTTACATGAACAGTTTCCATTGTAAAGTTTACACAAACAGTTTCTATTGTAATATTTGCATTGAACATTCTATTTTGCAAAGTTTACATGAACTGTTTGTATTGTGAAGCTCACAGGAACAGTTTATATTGTAAAGTTTACAGGACTAGTTTCCATTGTAAAGTTCACATGAAAAGTTTCTATTGTGAAGTTTACACAAACAGTCTCCATCGTAAAGTTTACATGAACAGTTTCTATTGTTAAGTTTACATGCACGGTTTATATTGTAAAGTTGACATGAACGATTTAATGTAAGGTTTACATGAAGAGTTGCTATTGAAAATTTTTGCACTAACAGTTTCCATTGTAAAGTTTACATGCACAGTTTATTTTGTAAAGTTTACATGAACAGTTTCATTTATAATGTTTTCATGAACAGCTTCCATTGTAAAGTTTCCATCAATACTGCCCATTCTAATGTTTACATGATCAGTTTCTATTGTAAAGTTTACATGAACAGTTTATATTGTAAAGTTTTCATGAACAATTTCGGATGTGAGGTTTACATGAACCATTTCAAATGTAAAGTTTATGTAACAGTTTCAGTGCAAAGTTTACGTGAACAGTTTCTGTTGTACTATTTACATGAACAGTTTCTATTCTAAAGTTTACATGAACAGTTTGTTTTGTAAAGTTTCCGGGAACAATTTCTATAGTGTTTACATGAACCATTTATATTGTAAAGTTCACATGAACAGTTTCTATTTAAAGTTTACATGAAGTTTCTACTGTAAAGTTTACATGAAGAGTTTCTAATGTAATGTTTACATGAAGAGTTTCTATTGTTAAGTTTACATGAACAGTTTCCATTGTAAAGTTTTTGAAAACAATTTCTATTGTAATGTTTACGTGAACCGTTTATATTCTAAAGTTCACGTGAACAGTTTCTTCTGTAAAATTTACATGAACAGTTTATATTGTAAAGTTTACATGAACAGTTTCTATTGTAAAATTTACATGAAGAGTTTCTAATGTAACGTTTACATGAAGAGTTTCTAATGTAACATTTACATGAAGAGTTTCTATTGTGAAGTTTACATGAACAGTCTCCATTGTAAAGTTCACATGAACAGTTTCAAATGTAAAGTTTACATGAATGATTTCTGATTTACATTTTACATGAACAGTTTTTATTGTAAAGTTTATAGAAACAGTTTCCATTGTAAAGTTTACATCAACAGTGACCATTCTAATGTTTACATGATCAGTTTCTATTGTAAAGGAACAGTTTATATCAGAAAGATTACATGAACAGTTTATATTGTAAAGTTTACAGGAACAGTTTCTATTGCTAGATTTACAGCAACAGTTTCCATTGTGTGGTTTGCAGGAACAGTTTCTATTGTAAAGTTTACATGAAGAGTTTCTATTGTAAAGTTTACAGGAAGAGTTTCGATTGTAAAGTTTACAGGAAGAGTTTCTATTGTAAAGTTTACATGAAGAGTTTCGATTGTAAAGTTTACAGGAAGAGTTTCTATTGTAAAGTTTACATGAAGAGTTTCGATAATAGAGTTTACATGAACAGTTTCTATTGTTAGGTTTACATGAGCAGTTTCCATTGTAATGGTTTGCAGGAACAGTTTCGATTGTAAAGTTTACATGAACATTTTCCATTGAAAATTTACATGTAGAGTTTCCAATGAAAAGTTTACATGAACATTGTATATTGTAAAGTTTACATGAACATTGTATATTGTAAAGTTTACATGAATCATTTCAAATGTAAAGATTACAGGAACAGTTTATATTGTAAAGTTTATAGGAACAGTTTCCATTTGAATCGATATAGGAACAGTTTTTATATTAACATTTACGTGAACAGTTTGCTTTGTAAAGTTTACAGGAACAGTTTCTCATGTAAAAATTACATGAACAGTTTCCATTGTGAAATTTACATGCATAGTTTATATTATAAAGTTTACATGAACAGTTTATATTGTAAAGTTTACATAACAGTTTCCTTTGAAAATTTTAAATGAACATTTAGCCTTTATTAACAGGGGGTTTAAGTTTAAGAGCTGTGGGGTTATGCTGCAACTATACAGGACCTTGGTGAGACCACTTTTGGAATATTGTGTGCAATTCTGGTCACTTCACTATAAGAAGGATATGGAGGCATTGGAGAGAGTGCAGAGAGTTACTAGGATGCTGCATGGTTTGGAGGATAGGTCTTATAAGGAAAGGTTGAGGGAGCTGGGCTTGTCTCTTTAGAGCAGAGGAGGATGAGAGGCAACTTAATAGAGGTTTATAAGACAAAGAAGGGGATAGATAGAGTGGATGTGCAGAGACTATTTCCTAGGTGGATGTAGCTGTTACAAGGAGGCATAAATTTAAGGTTCATGGTGAGAGATATAGGAGGGACGTCTGAGGTAGATTCTTTACTCAGAGAGTGGTTGGGATGTAGAATGCACTGCCTGCTGTGATAGTGGAGTCGGACACTTTAGGAACTTTCCAGTGGTTATTGAATAGGCACATGGAGCACACCAGAATGATAGGGAGTGGGATAGCTTGATCTTGGGTTTGGACATTGTTCAGCACATCAAGGGCCGAAGGGCCTGTACTGTACTATATCAACAGTGTCCATTTTAATGCTTACATGAGCAGTTTCTATTGTAAAGTTTACAAGAACAGTTGTGTTGTAAAATTTAAATGAACAGTTTCTATTGTAAAATTTGTATTAAAGGTTTCATCTGTAAAGTTTACATGAACAGTTTCTATTATAATGTTTACATGAACAGATTTCATTTGAAGTTTACATCAACAGTGTTCATTCTAATCTTTACATGAGCAGTTTCTATTGTAAAGTCTACATGCACATTTGTATAGTTAAGTGTAAATGAACAGTTTCTGATGTAAAGTTTACATGAACAATTTCTACTCTAAAGTTTTAATAGTTTCTATTATAAAGTTTACATGAATGATTTCTTATGTAAATTTTATTGGAACAGTTAATATTGTAACATTTATAGGAACAGCTTCTATTGTAAAATTTACAGGAAAAGTTTCTATTGTAAAGTTTACATGAACAATTTATATTGTAAAGTTTCCATGATCAGTTTCTATTGTAAAGTTTACAGGAACAGTTTCCATTGTAAGGTTTACATTGAACATTTTATATTGTAAAGTTTACATGAACAGTTTGTTTTGGGAAGCTTACAGGAATAGGTTCCATTGTAAAGTTTACAGGAACATTTTCCTTTGTAAAGTTTACATGAAAAGTTTACATTGCAATGTTTACATAAACGGTTTATGTTGTAAAGTATCCATTCTAAAGTTTACATGAACATTTTATATTAAAAAGATTACACAAACTTTTCATATTGTAAAGTTTACATAAAAACTTCTCATGAAAAGTTTAAATGAACTATTTCCATTGTAAAGTTTACAGGAATAGTTTCTATTGTAAAATTTACAGGCACAGTTTTCTATTGTAAAGTTTACAGCAACAGTTTGAATTTTAAACTTTACATAAACTATTTCTAATGCAAAGTTTCATGAGAAGCTGTTCATGTAAACTTAACAGTTAATATTGTAAAGTTTACAGGAAAAATTTATATTGTAACATTTAAATGAACAGTCTCCATTGTAAAGTTTACATAAACAGTTTCTATTGTAAAGTTTACATGAACAGTTTATATTATAAAATTTTCATGAACAGTTTCTAATGTAAATTTTACATGACCAATTTATAATGTAAATT
This sequence comes from Carcharhinus amblyrhynchos, assembly GCF_965287045.1. Lineage (NCBI taxonomy): Eukaryota > Metazoa > Chordata > Chondrichthyes > Carcharhiniformes > Carcharhinidae > Carcharhinus > Carcharhinus amblyrhynchos. The sequence continues at coordinate 122,138,167 of NC_137330.1, read as the reverse complement.
TCACATGAATAATTTATATTGTAACATTTACATGAATAGTTTCCATTGTAAAATTTACAGTAAAAGTTTCTATTGTAAAGTTTACATGGACAATTTATTTGGTAAAGTTTGCATGAACAGTTTGCATTGTAAAATGTACAGAAAAAAGGTCTATTGTAAAGTTTGTAGACTTTACAGCAACAGCAACAGTTTCTATTGTAAAGTTTACACGAACAGTTTATATTGTAATGTTTACATGAACCGTTTATATTGTAAAGTTTGTAGGTACAGTTTTCATTGTAAAATTTACAGCATAAGTTTATATTTTAAACTTTACATGAAGCATTTTTAATGTAAAGTTTATACGAATAGCTAATATTGTAACATTTAAGGAACAGTTTCAATTATGATGTTTACAGGAACAATTTATATTGAAACATTTACGTGAAAGGTCTCCATTGTAAAGTTGACATGAACAGTTTCTATTGTAAAGTTTACTTGAACAAGTTATATTGTAATGTTTACAAGAACAGTTTCTCATGTAAATTTCACATGAACAATTTCTACCGTATAGTTTCCATGACCAGTTTATATTGTAAAGCTTACATGAAGAGTCTCCATTGTAAAGTTTACATGAACAGTTTCTAATATAAAGTTTACAAGAACGATTTCTAATGTAAAGTTTACAAGAACAGTTTGTATATTAAAATTTACAAAAACTGTTTCTATTGTAAAGTTTACATGAACAGTCTCTATTGTAAAGTTTACATGAATAGTTTCTAGAGTAAAGTTTACATATTAAGGTTTACGTAAACAGTTTCTAATATAAAGTTCACATGAACTGTTTGTGTTGTAAAACTTACAGGAACAGCTTCCATTGTAAAGTTTACTTGAACAGTTCATATTGTAAATTTTTCATGAATGATTTCTAATTACAACGGAAACTATCCATTAAAACTTCACAATATAAACAGTTCATGTAAACTTTACAATGGAAACTGTTCATGTAAACATTACAACAGCAACTGTTCAAGTAAATGTAAGAATGGAGACTGTTCATGTAAACCTTATGATAGAAAATGCTGTGTAAAGTTTACAATGGAAACTGTTCATGAATAGGTTACCGAGGAAACTGTTGATGTAAACTTTATAGTAGAAACTGCTCATGTAAACTTTACAATAGAAACTGTTCCTGTAAACTTTACAATTTAAACGATTTGTAATGTAAATTTTACATGAACAGTTTATATTGTAATGTTTCAGGAACAGTTTCCATTATAAAATTTACATAAACAGTCTCCATTTTAAAGTTTATATGAACAGTTTCTAGTGTAAAGTTTTCATGAACAGTTTCTAATGTAAATTTTACATACACAGTTTATATTGTAACATTTACAGGAACAGTTTCCATTGTAAAATTTACAGGAAAAGTTTCTATTATAAAGTTTATATGATCAGTTTCTATTGTAAAGTTTACAGGAACAGTTTCCATTGTAATGTAATCTTTATAGTTTGGATTCTAAAGTTGATATGAAGTCTCCATTCTTATGTTTACTTGAACGGTTTCTCTTGTCAAGTTTAGATGGACTGTTCCCATTGTAAAGTTTACTTGCAAGTGCTGAAGATGGACTGTTCCCGTTATAAAGTTGAGGTCCCAACACTGATCCCTGTGGCACACCACTCATTACATCTTGTCAACCAGTAAATTACCCAATTCTGCCTATTCTCTATTTCCAATTCACTCATCAATCTTCAATCCTTGCCAATATGTTATCTTGCACCATGTGTTATCCCCAACACCATGAGCTTTTACTTACCGCAAATCTTTGATTTGGCACCTTAACAAATGCCTTCTGGAAGTCTACATACTGTACATTCAGTTGTTCCCATTTATCCATAACACATTACCTTCAAGCAATGCCACTAAAATAGTAAAACATGATTTCCTCCTCACAAAACCACATTGACTTTGCCCAGTTTATTGAAATGCTTTGATCTAACGTCTTTAATAATAGCTTCCAATGGTTTCCCTGTGACAGATGTTAAGTTAACTGTATTTCTTGTTTTCTGTTTCCCTCTGTTTTTGAATACATGAGTGACTGTTGTTATCTTCTAACCTATTAGAATTTTTTTATTCATTCACATGACATGGGTGTCACTGGCTGGCCAGCATTTATTGCCCATCCCTAGATGCCCTTGAGAAGGTGGTGATGAGCTGCTTCTTGAATTGCTGCAGTCCATGTTCTGTGGGTTGACCCACAATGTTGTTAGGGAGGGAATTCCAGGATTTTGACATAGCGACTGCAAAGGAATAGTGATATATTTACATATCAGGATGGTCAGTGGCTTGGAAGGGAACTTGCAAGTGGTGGTGTTCCCATGTGTAATAGGGAATTTAGGATAATTTGGGATTAAAAGATTAACAGATCAGCCTAGATTAGATCAGAGTGGATAGAGTAAAGAGAAGTCACAAAGTGCCCAAAAAGTACTATTTGCATAGGGGCAATATAACCACTAATAATAGAGAATTTAGACATGTAAGGGGCAATTCTCCTGACAGTGCTGAATTGGCAGCAAAACCAGTCTAGATCGACCAGTTCTGACAGTTCAGCTTTCACCTGAATCTCCGCACTCTGTGCACTGAAGAGGTCACAGTCGTGAATCTCATTAAAAACCCAGGGGAGGCGAGGTCTATTCGCGCCAGAGTTTTGACAGTTCTGGAGCTCTGCGCATGCATAGTGGCCCCAAACTGTCAAACTCCCATTATCTGACCAGCTTAAATCGATGACTAGCTTGGGACTGCCGCTAAGCTGCCCCTTCAGCCCACCCCCATGGTCCAACTGTGGCCCCCACAATTCCTGGTCCAGCCCTGACCACCCCAATGCCCAGACCCCACACCTCCAGCAGTGTCAATCCCACCACCCCCCTCACCCCAGAAGACACCCCCTTGGGATCAGACACCCCAGAGTGGACCATCCTGGCAAATCACACCCCCCCACTCCCATCGTTGCCCTTCATCCCAGACCGATCCCAATGCAGAGTGGCAGCAGGAACCCCCAACCACACCGATTGTCCCTAAGCCCTGCCCACAATAGGCCCTGCCCCCTTGGCATTGCCTGATGCCTGATGGGCTATGCCAAGGTGTCCCCCTGGACATGTGGACATGGCCCTGCCCACAGTAGGCCCCACCCCCTCGGCATTGCCTGATGCCCAATGGGCACTGCCAGAGTGCCCATGCCCAGTGAGCACCAACCCCCAATGCCAACCCCCAGGGGAGCCCTGATTGCCCCCCCTTCATTCCGTCGAGGTCTTCCACAAGCTCCCTGAACATGGGGAGCTAGTCTGAACTCCGCCAGAATGAAGTCCTCCTGGCGGGATGAGAGATTTCGATTGGGGCCTGAAATATCTCAACAATTAACTTTTCTACATATTTAAAATAGATTTTAAGAATATTTAAATGACATACCTGCCTTCCCGCCAGTTTCCAGCGTGGTCTGTCAGGCGACTTCTCGCCAGCTCTGGGAGATGCGCATGCATTCTCCGCACATACGCAAATCCCTGTTCAAGGCCGCAGATGCACATCTCCTGGCCGGACCCAGGAAAGTGGCAGGCGCGGATGGGAGAATCACGGCCATAGTTTTGAAAACATATTCTGCATTAAAAGCATGTCCTTGTTAGTAAGATAATGCTTGTGAGGTATGATGGGACGTAGTTCAGTGTAAAGAATCACATTCCTTGGAACAATGCAGCTACTGAGCAAAGGGAAGAGCAACTATTATCAGTGCCTCTGGACAGTCCTAATGAATAGGATATACATTAAACCAAGCATACACCAGGGGTTCCACACAGTTCTAATGAATGGGGTGTACATTGCACCAGACAAGAGGGTCTAGAAAGTATCAGGGGCCTATGAGAAATGTTCTTAAAGTCCACAAACTGATAACGTAGTCCCATGCTGTCCAGGAGCAAATGTTATATTGGCCAAGGTAAATAATCTATACTAATAATTATTGGCTCATACCCAGATGGGGTAGGCAAGGGGTGGGCACGTGGCTTTTGAAAATTGTATAATTGTAATACTGAGAGTGATGTAATTTCAGAGTGATTTGGAGCTGCCCCAAATCTCTTTTCTTTGAATGCTGACCAAGTTTGGAAAATAAAGACTTTTACCAGAGTACTTGTTTCTATGAGTCTTTGTGTTTGCTGAGCTAAAATTAAGAAGGGGAATCTCACATGAAAGCCAGTTTAATATAGTTTCTGAAAATGCTCCAACACCATGTATCTGCTGCCCTTGTCCTTATTGATGGAAGTGGCTGTGGGTTTGGAAGGTGCTGTCTAAGGATCTTTGGTGAATTGCTACAGTGCATCTTGTATATAGTACACACTGTTGCTACTGAGCATCAGTGCTGAGGGAGTGGATGTTTGTAGATGTAATGCCAATTAAGCGGGCTGTTTTGTCCTGAATGATGTCAAGCTTCTTGAGTGTTGTTGGAGCTGCACCAATCCAGACAAGTGAGAGTATTCCATCACACTCCTGACTTGTGCCTTGCAGACAGTGAACAGGTTTTGAGGAGTCAGGAAGTGAATTACTCACCATAGTAATCGTAGCCTCCGACCTGCTGTTGTAGCCACTGTGTTTATGTAGTGAGTCAGTTGAGTTATTTCCCCAAATCTAGGGAATTTTGGAAAATTAAAACCAATGCATCAACTATCTCACAAGCAATGTCTTTTAAGACCCTAAGCTAAGTCCATCAGGACCTGGGAGTTTGTCAGTCTACAGCTGTGACAGTTTGCTCAGTACCATTTCCTTGGTAATTGTAAACTTTCCCTTCTATTTCTTGTTTAAAGTTATTTCTGGGATGTTACTTGTATCATCTATAGTGAAGACTGACGCAAAATATCTGTTCAATTCACCTGTCATCTCTTTATTTTCTATTATTAATTCCCCAGACTCACTTTCTCTAGGACCAATGATCACTTTGTTAACTCGTTTTAAAGAAAATATCAATAGAAACTCCTCCTTTCTGTCTATTGAGGAACCAACTAGAGAACAGGCCATTCTAGACTGGGATGCCTAGAATGGCCTGTGATGAAAGAAAGGAATAATTGGCAATCTAGTTGTGTAAGATGACTTGGGGATGAGCGACTATCATCGATAGAACTTTTCATCAAGGTGGAAAGTGATGTAGTTGATTCAAGATGAGAGCCCTGAATCTTAATAAATGAACATATGATGAGATGAAGCATGAGTTGGCTATGTGTGTAAGACAGGATTAAGCTATTGAGTTGGATGATCAGTCATGATCATAATGAATGACGGAGCAAGCTTAAAGGGTTAAATGGCCTCATCCTGCTCTTATTTTCTATGTTTTTATATTTCTAATTAACTTTCTCCTGTATAGTCATTTAATTTTTTCTCGTATAGTCATTTAGTCATTCTTTGTTGGTTTTTCCCCCATTTTTTCTGTCTAATTTTCTGTCTTGCCGCCCACCTTTGAACAACTGTACACTTTTTCTTTATGTTTGATTCTACCTGTAATTTTTTAAGTTAACCACAGATGGAGGATTCTCCCCTTGGAATGTTTCTTTCCTGTTGGAATGTGTCTATTCTGTGCATTCTGAAATATCCTTTGAAATGATGACACTGCAACTCTGTGAAACTTCCCTTCACCTCATTTACCAGTTCACTTAGGTTCCCAGAGTTCGCTCTGCTTACTTGCCCTCATAATTGACATTATTTAAGTTTAAAAATATAGTCTCAGACACATTCCTCTCAACCTTAAACTATGTTATGATCACTGCTACCTAGGGACACCTTCACTATGAGGTCATTAATTAATCATACCCCATTGTACATTACCAGGTTGGTAAAGCTTCCTCTCTGGTCGGCTCCAGAACATTCTAAGAAACTATCCCAAAACATTCTGTGAGTTCCTGATCTAAGTAACTTTTGCCATCTGATTTTTCCAGTATATATGTAAATTAAAATCCTCTTGATTATTGCTGATTACTCTGACAAGATCCCTCTATTTATTCATTTATATTCTGTCCTATCATATGGTTCCTATTAGGGGGCCTGTATACTACTCCCCCAATTACTTCTTGCCTTTATCATTTATCATTTACTGGAGTTCTATGAGGATGTGTCTAGGGCAGTGGATAGAGGAGAGCCGGTGGATGTGGTCTTTCTGGATTTTCAGAAGGCGTTTGACAAGGTACCTCACAAGAGGTTATTGCAGAAGGTCAGGGGACATGGAGTTGGGGGTAGGGTGTTAGCGTGGATAGAGGATTGGTTGTCAAATAGGAGGCGGAGAGTGGGGGTCAATGGGTGCTATTCGGATTGGCGGTTGGTGACTAGTGGGGTGCCCCAGGGGTCGGTGCTGGGGCCTCAGCTATTTACCATTTATATAGATGATCTGGAGGAGGGAACCGAGTGCAGGGTGTCGAAATTTGCTGGTGACACCAAGACTGGGGGAAAGGCAAATTGTGCGGAGGGTGTGGAGAGTCTGCAGAAGGATCTAGATAGGCTGGGCGAATGGGCCAGGAAATGGCAAATGGAATTTAATGTTGGCAAGTGTGAGGTGGTCCACTTTGGTAGGAAGAATGGTAGGAAGGACTATTACTTACGTGGTGAAAAACTGCAGCAGGCGACGGTGCAGAGGGACCTCGGGGTCCTTGTGCATGAGTCGCAAAAACCCAGCTTGCAGGTGCAGCAGGTGGTCAGGAAGGCGAATGGGATGCTGGCCTTCATAGCGAGGGGGATTGAATATAAAAGTAGGGAGGTCTTGCTGCAGCTGTATAGGGCATTGGTGAGGCCGCAGCTGGAGTACTGTGTGCAGTTTTGGGCGCCGCATCTGCGCAAGGATATTTTGGCCTTGGAGGGAGTGCAGAGGAGGTTTACTAGGCTGATACCGGAGTTGAGGGGATTGAGCTATGAGGAGAGGCTGAATAAACTAGGCTTGTACTCGTTAGAGTTTAGAAGAATGAGGGGAGATCTCATTGAGACGTATAAGATGATGAATGGGATGGATAGGATAGAGGTGGAGAGACTCTTCCCGCTCAAAAAAGACAGTAGGACTAGGGGGCACAGCCTCAAGATAAAGGGGAGGCGGTTTAGAACGGAGTTGAGGAGGAACTTCTTCACTCAAAGGGTGGTGAATCTCTGGAATTCTCTGCCCGTTGAAGTGGTGGAGGCTGCCTCGCTAAATATTTTTAAGAAGCGGGTTGATGGGTTCTTGATAAGAGAGGGGATTAAGGGTTATGGGGAGAGGGCCGGAAAGTGGAACTGAGCCACGACAGATCAGCCATGATCTTATTGAATGGCGGGGCAGGCTCGAAGGGCTAGATGGCCTACTCCTGCTCCTATTTCTTATGTTCTTATGTTCATCCCTACCCAAACTGCACCTGCATCCCGGACTTAGCTCTTCGATCTCTACTGTGCTAATGCCATCATTAATCAACAGATCCATCCCTCCACCTTTTCCTTGCTTCTTGTCTTTCCTAAATATTCTGTACCCGTCAATAGTCCAATCAATGCAGCCACATCTCAGATCATATCAGCTATCAAGTCGTACTTACTTATTTCTATTTGCATTATCAGTTCATCTGTTTTGTTTCAAATTCTATGTGCATTCAGATAGTTTTGTCCTTGTTTATTTCTATAACTTCAAGGATTATCTGTTGACTTACTCTTAGTTTTGTACTCTCTATCCTTTCCTATTTATCATTTCCCATATTAGTACTTTCTCTCTTGCATCGTCTCCACTCTTTGGTGCATCACATCTTCCTCAATTTGAGTTCTTTCCTATTTAATTCAAATACTCTCTCATATGGTTCTAGCAAGCCATTTAGCTTGGGGCAGCACAGTGCTTAGCACTACTGCCTCACAGCGCCCGGGACCCGGGTTCGATTCCCGCCTGGGTCATTGTCTGTGTGGAGTCTGCACGTTCTCCCCGTGTCTGCATGGGTTTCCTCTGGGTGCTCTGGTTTCTTCCCAAGGTCCAGATAACATGCTGGTTAGGAGCATTGGCCATACTAAAGTCTCCCTTCAGTGTACCCGAACAGGCACCGGAGTGTGGCGACTGGGGAAATTTCACAGTAACTTCATTGCAGTTTTAATGTAAGCCTACTTGTGACACTAATAAATAAATAAAAATAAATAGATAAGTTCCGGTGTAGACTGTCCCAGTAGTATGGCCCCCACTTTCCCCAGTAATTAATTATACACCTGAATTAAATCTGCTCTCAGCCTCCTCTGGTGCAAAGAAGTCACTCCTTGCCTAACCAATCTTTCCTAACAGCTACAATTCTTCATTCCTGGCAACATCCTCATAAATCTCTTCCGTACCCTGTCATGTGACCATTTCCTGGGAGATCAAGAATATCCCAGGTTTAATAAGTGGAGTGACTTTCCTATTGTTTGCTAGTTCAGAGTTGTAATAGCTATGAACAAGGCTGACCTACTCTCTCTCTCCAGTCATTAAATTGAGGAACTGCTCAGCATCCTAAGAGCTTTGCTCAGATGGGTCTAACTCGGTGTCACAAGTTTTACATGTCAATCCACATTGCAGCCTTCATACGTAGTGTGGGTGAACACTCCCGTACAGTACTGAAAGAGCGCAATCTTTTCACTGAGGAATTAAACCTTCAGAGATAAAAGGCCCTGTCAGTTCTCTCAGCCACAGAGAAAAGATCCCTTGATACTATTTGAAGAATAAAGTGAACTGTTGTGGTGTTCTGCTTAACCAATATCTCTACAACTGATTAGATGGTGAATTGTAGATGAATACTATGAGTATCTTGACTACCATATTTCCTATGTTACAACAGTGATGACACTTCCTTGACTATGAAGTGTTTTGACAAGTCATGATGTCATGAAAGGCACTCATTGCAATATGCTGATTCCAGTGACAATTATAATTGGGCATCTTACTGCTGCATGGTTCTCTGTGGAAGAAACACATTACTTCCCATATACATCCCGCCTCTGAACAGCCATGGGTACAAACCACCTAAGGAAATTTGACATGTCCACTATGTCTCATCAACTTTTATAGACGCACCATAGAAAGCTTTTCTGGGTGCATCACAGCTTGTTATGCCTCCTGCTCTGCCCAAGACCGCAAGAAACTACAAGCGAAGCCCAGTCCATCACTCAAACCAGCCTCCCATCCATTGACTCTGTCTACACTTGCCACTACCTCAGCAAAGCAGCCAGCATAATTAAGAACCCCACACACCCTGGACATACTCTCTTCCACCTTCTTCTGTCAGGAAAATGATACAAAGAGGACACGTATCAACTGACTCAAGAACAGCTTCTTCCCTGCTACCATCCAATTTTTGAATGGACCTACCCCACATTAAGTTGATCCTTCTTACACCCTAGCTATGACTGTGACACGACGTTCTGCACTCTCTCCTTCACTATGAACAGTAACCTTTTGTCTGTACAGCACGCAAGAAACCATACTTTTCACTGTATACTAATACGTGACAATAATAAATCAAATCACCTCCCCCTTCATGTTGAAGCAGCCATCATTTCAGCATGATCTTGGTAAGAGTCTTCAATTACCCTTCCCTGGGAAAAAGACAGGAGAAAAAGGAGCAGGGTTTCAAATGGCCTCAGGTTTACAAAGGGAAAGAAATGGGACAGCAGCCAGGAGTGCATTGCAATAGTCAAGTCTTGAGCTAACAAAGGCTTGGGTGAGAGTTTTAGCAGCAGAGGAAGTAGGGGGTCCAGTGAGGAGATGTGGACTTTGGTGTTCTCAGTGCTGGCATGGTATGTGGTCAGAAGCTCAGCTCCAATTGCTTGCAGACAGTCTGGTTCAGTCTCACTCACTGGCCAAGCAGAGTGATGGGGTAGCCAGCAAACAGGGTTTTTAGTGGAGAGATTCTTTTTTCAACTTTCTCTTGGGTGTCAATTAGTTTGAACTTTTTAAATTAATTCTCTCAGGGGGCATTGCTGGATAGACCGGCATTTATTGCCCATCCTTAATTGCCCTTGAGTAGCTGATGGTGAGCTGTCTTCTTGAACCACTGCAGTCCTTGAGGTATAGGTACACCCACAGTAAGGGACGGAGTTCCAGGATTTTAACCCAGCAAAAGTAAAGGAAAGACAATATATTTCCAAGTCAGGATGGCAAGTGACTTGAAGGAGAACCTCCAGGTGGTGGTGTTTCCAGGTATCTGCTACTCTTGTCCTTCTAGAAAGTAAAGGTCACTGGTTTGGACGGTGCAGTTAAAGAACACTGATGAGTTCCTGTAGTTCATCAGTGGTGGAGGGATTAAATGTTTGTGGGTGTGTTGCCAATCAAGCGGGCTGCTTTGTCCCTAGTTTTCAATTACCCTTCCCTGGGAAAAAGACTATGTGCATTCATCCTATTGATGCCCCTCATGATTTTATACACTTCAATAAGGTTAGCCCTCATTCTCCTACATTCCAAGGAATAAAGCTCTAGACTGGCCAGCCTTTTGCTATAATTTAGGTCCAACAGTCCTCCAGGCAATCCTCATAAATCTTCTTTGCAATCTTTCCAGTTTATCAATGTCTTTCCTATAACAGGATGACCAAAACTGTACACAATGCTCCAAGTGCAGCCTCACCAACAATATATACAACTGTAACATAATGTTCCAACTCCTATACTCAATGCCCTAACTGATGGAGGCCAGTGTGCTAAATGCCTTCTTCACTACCCTGTTCACCTGTGATGCTGCTTGCAATGAACTGTGTGCTTGTACTCCTAGGTCCCTCTGTCCTCAACACTCCGCAGGGCTCTACCATTGACTATATAAGTCCTACCCTGGTTTGACTTTCCAAAACGCAACACCTCACATTTATCTATGTTGAAATCCATTTGGCAATCCTCAGCTCACTTCCTTAAGTGAGGTAGGTTTCAATGTCAAACAGTTCACACGTTAAATAATACATTTTACTTCAGAAACATTGCTTGCATTGATTTATTGCAAATAGAAAGTTGGGGCATCATAAAACATTAGGAACAAAACGATATGTCTGCTAGATGAGGGTATCCATAGTCAGAGTGTTTGAGGGAGATCAGATCCACACCATTTCTCCACAAGAGTTCAGACTCTTTATTAGACAAAAATCTTTGTTATTGTAACCAGGATACAGATATCTGTTGCTGATATTGTCCATCTGATGCACTGTAATTAGTGAACACAAGAAGAAATGAATGATTAACTGGAAGGTGTTTGAATAGCTTTTGCATTATCACAGCATAATTAGACTGACTTACTGAGGAATTGGATCGCTGACACTCACCTCAATCCTCTAGCTCTGGAACCTCAGCTAAACAGGATGTAGATTCTCTCTGCCGGTCTCCATTCCTCACTCTCAGCTTCTTCTCTTATCCTTGCTCTGTCTCTCTCTGCCCGTCTAGTTTTACTCTTTGATCTACTATAAGCGACAATTTCATCACCTCTTCCTTTCCAACTCTGCCAATCTCCTCTTCCTCGTTCTTTGCTCCTCATCTTCTCATTTCTCTCATCCTCAGTGCGCCTTGTCCGGCTCTTACTCTGTTTGTACCGCACCAGTCCATCTTCACCTTGCTGTCTATGTCCATCTCCTCTTCCTCTCTCTCTATCATCTTCTCTTTCTCTCTGTCTGTCCTCTCTTCCCCTTTCTTTTTCTTCTTTTGGTCTCTGCCTTGTCCCATCTTTTCCTCTATCTCGATCTCTGGCAAGATACTTCATCCTCTCTCTCTGCTTTTGGCCATCATTTTTTCCTGTTTCTGTCTCTATCCATTTTGCCTTCCTCTCTTTCTCTCTGCCAACGTTCTCTTCTTTTCTGATTGTCTCTTTCCACTTAGGCTTCATCTCTGTCTCCCTTGTCACTTTGTCTTCATTTCTGTTTGTCCCTGAATGCTTGTTTCCTTCTCTCAGTGCCTTTCTGATTCCTGTCTTCTTTTCCTTCTGTCTCTGGTCATCTTGTCTTCCTCTCTCTCGTTCTCCAAATGGTTGCTCTTCCTCTTCGTCTGACTCTGCCCACCTGAATTTTCTTTCTCTATGTTTCTTTTTGTCTCTCTTGTCTTCCTCCCTCTTTCTCTCTTTAGTCATCTGACCTTCATGTTTGAGCTCTACCCATCTTGATCTTGTTTCTTGCATCTTATGCTTATCACTCACTTTCTGTGTGTCTCTGTTCAATTTGTCTTCCTTTTCCTCTTGCTCTCTTCTTTCTGTCCAAGTTGCTGTCCTCCTTTTCTTCTCCTCTTCTTCTCTCCTTCTTTCCTGGTAGGCCTTTGTCTGTCTCATTTTCCTGTCTCTATCTCTATGACAATACGCTTTTTCTTTCTCTCCATGTCTTTCTCTGCTCATTCTCTCCCCCACTCTATGCCTAATTGTCTTGTCTTCTCCCTCTCTCTATGTATGCTGTGCATTCCTCTTTAATCTTTTCCGTGTTCTCTCCCTCTCTCAATCTCTATTATTTCTCAAGATACTTTGATGAAAGATGTTGGATAGCCTGACTGATTTCAGCTTCACTGATTGACAGTGTAACGTGCCTTAAACTCAGCAAAGTAACTTAGTGAGGTCATCAGAAAAGAGATTATGAGAAATGAAAATGTCACATGGGAGCATGCCCTGAGCTTGCTGACTGTGAAATGCAGGTCAGAGAGAGGAAAGGGAAATAAACTTCAGTCAGTCTTATATTTTCACCCAGTACTCACTGGGGAATTGGGGGATCACTGATTGGAGTCATATCCACCACAGAGGAAGGTGTTGTGGTGGTTGTTGTGCTTTTCTGAGGCAGCGGGAAGTAGAGACAGAGTCAGTGGATGGGAGGCTGGTTTGAGTGATGGACTGGGCTACATTCACACCCCTTTGTAGTTTTCTTGTGGTCTTGGTTGGAGGAGGAGCCATACCAAGCTGTGATATATCTGGAAAGGGTGCTTTCTATGGTGCATCTGTAAAATTTGCAGAGTCATAGCGGGCATGCCGAATTTCCTTAGTCTCCTGAGAAAATAGTGGGCTTTCTTAACTATAGTGTGTCGGCATGGAGGGACCAGGACAAGTTGTTGATGATCTGGACACCTAAAAACTTGAAGGTCTCAACCGTTACCACTTCATCTCCATTGACGTAGACAGGGCTATGACCTCCACTACGCTTCCTGAAGTCAATGACCACCTCCAGCATTTTATTGATATTGATGGAGAGATTATCGTCATCACACCGTTTCACCAGATTCCCTATGTCTTTCCTGTACTCCTTCTCATTGTTTGAGATCCAACCCACTATGAAGTCAAAAGCAAACTTGTAAATAGAGTTAGAGCAGAATTTGGCCACACAGTCATAAATATATAAGGAGTATAGTAAGAGGCTGAGGACACAGCCTTGTGGGACACCGCTGTTGAAGTTAATCATGGAGGAGGTGTGGATGAAGGAAGTGTAGGTCCTGTCCTTACTGAATGCAGTCTGTTGGTAAGGAAGTCTAGGAACCAGTCACAGAGGGAGGAGTCAAGCCTTAGGCTACGGAGTTTGAGGGTGAGGTTTGTAGGAATAATGCTATGAAGGTTGAGCTGTAACCAATAAATAGGCATTTGATATAAGTATCTCTGCTATCCAGATGTTCCAGGGTTGAGTGTAGGACCAGGGAAATGGCTGTGGACCTCTTGCGATGATAGGTGAACTCTAGTGGACCCAGGCAAGAGAGAATCCAACCATCATTTTGACATTCAATGACATTATCATCACTGAATCCTCTACCGTCAACATCTACAAAAATATCTAGAAGGATCGACAAAAGGTCATGAATGGAGCCCGATCCATCACGCAAACCAGCCTCCCATCCATTGACTTTGTCTCCACTTTCTGCTACCTCAGCAAAGCAGCCAGCATAATCAATCTTCCATCTTTTTCCTTTGGGAAAGGATACAAAAGTCTGAGATCGCATACCAACCGACTCAAGAACAGCTTCTTCCCTGCTGCTGTCAGACTTTTGAATGGACTTACCTTGCATTAAATTGATCTTTCTCTACACCCTAGCTATAACTATAACACTACATTCTGCACTCTCTCCTTTCTTTATGACAGTATGTTTTGTCCATATAACGTGCAAGAAACAGTACTTTTCAGTATATGTTAATACATGTGACAATAATAAATCAAATCAAATCAAATCAAAAATCCTTGGGTTCCTTATTGACCAGAAGCTGAACTGAAATGGCGTATAAATACTGTGGCTACAGGTTAAGTCAGTGGCTAGGAATCCTGCAGCAGTTAACTCACCTCCAGACTCCCCAAAGCTTGTCCAGTATCCACAAGGCATAGTTCAGGAGCATGAGGGATGCTCTTCACTTGCCTGGATGAGTGCAGTTCCATCAACACTCAAGGTTCAGCACAATCCAGGAAATAACAGTTCACTTAATCGTGACTGCATCCACCATCTGCAAAGGTGGCAGGAGTGTGTACCATCTACAAGATGTATTGCAGCAAAACACTGAAGATTTCCTTTGACAGCGTCCTTCAAATCCATGACGTCAAAGGACAAGGGCAGCAGGTACCTGGGAACAGCAAGATGTGAAAATTGCCTCCAAAACACTCACCTTTCTGACATCAAGAAATATTGCCATGCCTTCATTGTCACTGGGTCAAAATCCTGGAAATCACTTCCCCAACAGAACTGTGGATGTACATACGCCCCATGGACAGCAGCAGTTCAAGAAGGCAGCTCACTAAAACCTTAAAATTATACATTGTCCCTCCATCAAAATACACAAAAACTTATGTTCTTATATTCTTAAAATACACACATATAGACAGACACTGTCCCTCCATCAATATACACACATGTTCCCAACATCAATATACACATACACTGTCCCTCCATCAATATACACACACTCCCTCCCTCAATATACACACACAATGTTCCTCCATCAATATATACAGACACACTGTCCCTCCATCGATACACACAGACACACTGTCTCTCCGTCGAGGCACACAGACACACTGTCCCTCCGTTGGTGCACACAGACACACCGTCCCTCCGTCGGTGCACACAGCCACACTGCCCCTCCGTCGATGCACACAGACACACTGCCCCTCTGTCGATGCACACAGACACACTGCCCCTCCGTCGATGCACACAGACACACTGCCCCTCCGTCGATGCACACAGACACACTGCCCCTCCGTCGATGCACACAGACACACTGCCCCTCCATCGATGCACACAGACACACTGTCCCTCTGTCGATGCACACAGACACACTGTCCCTCCGTCGATGCACACAGACACACTGTCCCTCCGTCGATACACACAGACACTGCCCCTCCATCGATACACATAGACACTGTCCCTCCATCAATACACACAGACACACTGAACCTTCATTGATATACACAGACACACTGTCCCTCCATCAATACACACAGAGACACTGTCCCTCCATCAATATACGCACACTCCCTCCCTCAATATACACACACAATGTTCCATCAATGTAGTCCCTTGTTTCCCAAATATTTCTGGGAGATTTTCTGTACCTTCCTTTACAAAGACAGACAAAAGTAATAGAACACAGAACATAGAAAAACTACAGCACAAACAGGCCCTTCGGCCCACAAGTTGTGCTGATCATATCCCTCCCTACTAGGGCTACCTATAACCCTCAATCGCGTTAAGTCCTACGTACTCATCCAGAAGTCTCTTAAAAGACCCTATCGAATTTGCCTCCACCACCACCGACGGCTACCGATTCCACTCACCCACCACCCTCTCAGTGAAAAACTTACCCCTGACATCTCCTCTGTACCTACTCCCCAGCACCTTAAACCTGTGTCCTCTCGCAGTGACCATTTCAGCCCTGGGAAATAGTCTCTGAGAATCCACCCGATCTATACCTCTCAACATTTTATAAACCTCTATCAGGTCACCTCTCATCCTTCGTCTCTCCAGGGAAAAAAGACTGAGCTCCCTCAACCTATCCTCATAAGGCATGCCACCCAATCCAGGCAACATCCTTGTAAATCTCCTCTGCACCCTTTCAATGGCCTCCACATCGCTCCTGTAATGAGGCAACCAGAACTGAGCACAGTACTCCAAGTGGGGTCTGACCAGGATCTTGTGAAGCTGCAGCATTATCTCCCAACTCCTAAAGTCAATCCCTCGATTAATGAAGGCCAGTACACCATACGCCTTCCTGACCACATCTTCCACCTGCAAGGCCGATTTAAGAGTCCTATGGACCCAGACCCCAAGGTCCTTCTGATCCTCTACACTGCTAAGAGTCTTACCCTTGATATTATACCCCTTCATCCCATTTGACCTGCCAAAATGGACCACTACACATTTATCCGGGTTGAAGTTCATCTGCCACTTCTCCACCCAGTCTTGCATCCTATCTATGTCACGCTGCAACTTCTGACATCCCTCCAGACTATCCACAACACCACCAACCTTCGTGTCGTCAGCAAACTTACCAACACATCCCTTCACTTCCTTACCTAGGTTATTTATGAAAACTACAAACAGCAAGGGTCCCAGAACAGATCCCTGGGGCACTCCACTGCTGACTGACCTCCATGCAGAAATGTCTTGTTTCTTTGCCAGTTCCCTATTCTCCAACATAAATTCTCCTTTTCGGTAATGGACTAACTGGTGTCCTTGTTAGTCTTTTCCATTTTCACAGAACTAAAGAAGCTTCATGTTTCTCACTGTCTTCACTGGTTCTGATTTTACCTGGCACAAAGGATGGTGGTTGGGATGGTTGGAGGTCAACGATCTCAGCTCCAGAAAATCACTGCAGGAGTTTGTCAGGGAGTGTCCTAGGCCCAACCATCTTCAGCTGCTTCATCAATGACCTTCCCTCCATCATAAAAGGTCAGAAGTGGAGATGGGATGGAAGGGGGTAGGGGAAGAAGGGGGTGGGGGCAGAAGGGGGTTGGGGTGGGTGGATGGGGTTTGTGTGGACAGGATTGGGGTGGCTGGGGGTGGGGGTGGATGGGTTTGTGTGGACGGGATTGGGATGGATGGGGGTGGGGGTGGATGGAGTTTGTGTGGACGGGATCAGGATGGATGGGAGTGGGGATGGATGGGGTTGGGTGGATGGGGTTTGTGTGGACGGGATTGGGGTAGATGGAGGTGGGGGCAGACGGGGATAGGGGTGGATGGGGTTTGTGTGGACGGGATTGGGGTGAATGGGGCTGGGTGGATGGGGTTTGTGTGGATGGGGTTGGGTGGATGGGGTTTGTGTGCATTGGATTTGTGTGGACAGGATTAGGGTGAATGGGGTTCGGTGGATGGGGTTTGTGTGGATGGGATTGGGGTGGAAGGGGGTGGGGGTGGATGGGTTTATGTGGACGGGATTGGGGTAGAAGGGGGTGGGGGTGGATGGGATTGGGTGGATGGGGGTGGGGGGTGGATGGGGTGTGTGTGGATGGGATTGGGGTGGAGCAGGGTGGGAGTGGATGGGGTTGGGTGGACGGGATTGGGGTAGAAGGGGGTGGGGGTGGATGGGGTTGGGTGGATGGGGTTTGTGTGGATGGGATTGGGGTGGAACAGGGTGGGAATGGATGGGGTTGGGTGGATTGGATTTGTGTGGATAGGGTTTATGTGGACAGGATTGGAGTGGAAGGGGGTAGGAGATGTGGAAGCAAAGCAAATGATGTTGGATCGTTTATTGCCATGGTTTCAATCATTGTTTAGCTTTACATTTCTGGTGATGTCACAATATTCTATTGCCATGGTTACAGTAGTTTTATTGGTGTTTGATTTTATAAACTTAAATCTGTAAAGAATTAGCTAATAGGAATCTGATCGAAGCCCATCAGAGTGAGGTACGGCTTCACTGATACTCGAGCGATATTCATTCTTAACTTTTTGATTTGATTTATTATTGTCACATGTATTGGGATACAATGAATAGTATTGTTTCTGGTGAGCTATGCAGACAAAACATACTGTTCACACAGTACATAAGGAAGAAGGAAAGGAGAGGTAGCAGAATATAGTGTTACAGTCATAGCGAGGGTGTAGGAAAAGATCAACTTAATGCAAAACAGATCCATTCAAAAGTCCGATGGTAGCAGGGAAGAAATTGTTCTGGAGGCGGTTGGTGCATGTCCTCAGACTTCTGTATCTTTTTCCCAATGGAAGAAGGTGGAAGAGAGAATGGCCAGGGTGCACAGGATCCTTGATTATGCTGGCTGCTTTTCTAAGAGAACAGGAAGCGTAGACAGTCAATGGATGGAAGGCTGGTTTGAGTGATGGACTGAGCTACCTTCATGAGCCTTGTAGTTTCTTGGGGTCTTAGTCAGAGCAGGACCCTTAACAAGCTGTGATGCATCTGGAAAGACAAAGTGGCAGCTGCCCCCCTCCCTCCACCAGACATAGACAAAGTCACAGCGGCCCCCCTCCCTCCACCAGTCATAGGCAGAGTGGCAGCAGCCTCCCTCCCCCTACCAGTTATAGGCAGAGTGGCAGCGGCCCCATCTCCCTCCACCAGTCAGAGGCAGAGTGGCAGCGGCCCCCTCTCCCACCACCAGTCATAGGCAGAGT
This sequence comes from Carcharhinus amblyrhynchos, assembly GCF_965287045.1. NCBI lineage: Eukaryota > Metazoa > Chordata > Chondrichthyes > Carcharhiniformes > Carcharhinidae > Carcharhinus > Carcharhinus amblyrhynchos. The sequence goes on along the minus strand of NC_137330.1, from coordinate 122,119,658 downwards.
GGCAGCAGCCTCCCTCCCCCTACCAGTTATAGGCAGAGTGGCAGTGGCCCCATCTCCCTCCACCAGTTATAGGCAGAGTGGCAGCGGCCCCATCTCCCTCCACCAGTTATAGGCAGAGTGGCAGCGGCCCCCTCTCCCTCCACCAGTTATAGGCAGAGTGGCAGCAGCCTCCCTCCCCCTACTAGTCATAGGCAGAATGGCAGCAGCCCCCCTCTCCCCCCACCAGTCGTAGGCAGAGAGGCAATGGCCCCTCTCCTCCCACCAGTCACAGGCAGAGTGGCAGCGTCCTCCCACCGATTGCAGGCAAAGTAGTAGTGCCCCTCCCTCCCCCCACCCCGACCCACCTGCAAAAGACCCCATCTCCCCTTGACTCCGATAGCTGTATGACACTTTCCTCTCTCTCCCCTACCCCCGTGGAGGCATTGATTCTCCCGCCCTCCCATCAGCACACTTGCAAGTGTTCACTTGCCTTCCCCTCAATGCTAACAAACAAACTGCAAACTTGCTGGAATGCTCTCTCACACTGCCTGCAGCTGATCTGCCGTAACAAGAGGCAGCTCCATAAAAGCTCCAACGATGGAGAGGCAGGCAGGCAGTACAGGAAAAAATGTCTAAGACGTCAGTGCCCAGGTTCATGGAGGGTAACCTCAGCAGGTTGCTGGATGCTGCAGAGACAAGGCAGGGCATCCTCTTCCCCCAGCGGATGTAGACCCAAGAGAGGTGACGGCAAAGCGGCCTGGGAGGCGGTTATCACCTCGGTTAATGCCGTGGCACTGGCCCCCACAACATGGAAGCAGGGCCGCAAAAAGGTCAATGATCTCATCCAGGCAGCAAGGGTGAGTGTGCTTAACCCAATCTAGCATCTCCCCAGATCCCTCCACCCCCAAGCATGTCCTTCTTCCCCTCCAAGAGTATCACTCATTTGACGTCTGAGGGCCACTCCTGATACTTTGCAAGAGTCACAATGTAATTTCTTTCATGGCTTCTTCTGTCTCCACAGGAGAACAGTGACCATAACATCCATGAGAGGGTGAAGATGGGGGTGGTGAGCCTGGCCTTTAGGTCCGTACCCCCATTCACCAGCGGGCACTGGAGCTGTCCAGAGAAGAGTTCATCCATGCTGTCAGCAACAGCATAATAGGCTTAGAGTCAAGAAGTGAGCACCTGTCAATTCCACTCAATTTAAAGCAATTACGAGGGGGCATGGGTTTGAGGTGCAAGGGGCAAGCTTTAAGTGAGACGTATGAGGCATGTTTACTTACAGAGTAGGAGGTTACAATTCAGATGGATAGCATGGTCACTGCAGGCTAGAAGGGTCAAAGGGCCTGTTCCTGTGATGTAACCTTCTTTGTGCTTTGTTCTATGTTCAGTGGGGAAATGTTTAGCCACATTCTGACATCCCAAATTCCTCTCCCTCTCTTGCACTTAACATTGTGTCCTATATTGCATGAAGAGATCCAGACAAGCCTGGGCCATCTGCACTCGAGGCCCCTATTGCAGGTCCTGACCATTCTGAGGCTGACAACTCCGAAGACTCCTCAGAGGAAGCAGGTGAAGGGACCTCTGAGGGTGGCACTTTTTTGGCATCAGCTTCCACCTTACAACTCACTGTCCGAGGTATTCTCACATTGATGGGTCTAGTCAGTGACTTCTGGCTCACTATGGTGAGCACAACACATCTGACAATGTACATTGGGTGAAGGGAACATCCGAGGCCTCTGGCACATGGGGGCCTGCCAGAGGCAAGGACTCAGCTGGCCCCAGGCTACATGCTGGACCTCTGAGATCACTTCTTTCTCAACTGCTGGAGTTGCAGCAACAGGGCCAGGGAATGCAGGAGGGGCTGACGGCACACTGGACCAACTGTGAGGCTGCTGGGAGGAGTCCCAAGGCTTTCAGGCAGTCTAGCTATTGCCTGTCTTGCGTGCTTCCCGTGTCAACACTGCAAGGGTGGTGACTGTGATGGAAAGCCTGGGGCAGGGAATCCTTACCAGGAGTGGCAAGCTCCAAACAATGGCTGAGTCACAGCAGGCCACAGTTGAGGGACTCAACAGGATTCTTGAGGTTGTGTGATCCATGGCTGAGAGGCTCAAGAGCTTGCAGGAGACCAAGCGGGACAGCACTGAGGCACAGAGGGCTACCGCAGCAGCCCTTGAGAATGTGGCCCAATCACACAGACCTCCAGCAATACAGTCCCACCAACCCCTATCCACAACCCCCCTCATCTCCCACCCACAGCCCCACCCATTTCTCACCCACAGCTTCTCCCATTCCCCCACCCACAGACCCCCCAGCAACACAGCACCCCATCCCCACCCACAGCCCCCTCACCACCCACCCACAGCCTCCCCCAGCAACACAGCCCCCATCCCCCACCTGACAGCCCCCCAGCAATACAGCCCTCCCACCCCCACCCACAGCTCTCATACCCCATCCTCAGTCCCCCCAGCAACACAGCACACCATCACTTATCCACAGAGCCCCCATCCCCACCCACAGACCCCCATCCCTCACCCACAGCCCCCTCAGCAACACAGCCCTCCCACTTTCTGAACCACAGACCCACAGCTCCTCTATTCCCCATCCACAGCCCCTCTATTCCCCACCTACAGTCCCCCCAGCTGCCACCCATAAACCCCCATCCCCTACCCTCAGCTCCCCAGCAACACAGTTCCCCCATCCCCCACATACAGACCCCCATTCCCCCACCCACAGCTTCTCTATCCCCCACCCACAGCCCTCCATCCCCTACCCACAGTGCCCCCATGCATCACCCACAAACCCCCATCCCCTACCCACAGTCCTCCCATGCGTCACCCACAAACCCCCAGCAACATAGCCAGCCAACCCCATCCATAGCCCCTCAGCAACACAGCCCATCCACCCCCACTGACAAACTCCCATCGCCCATCCACAGTCTCCCATATCCCAACATAAGAACATGAAAAATAGGAGCAGGAGTAGGCCATCTAGCCCTTCGAGCCTGCCCCATCATTCAATAAGACCATGGCTGATCTGAAGTGGATCAGTTCCACTTTCCTGCTCTCTCCCCATAACCCTTAATTCCCTTGTCTACCAGAAACCTATCTACCCATGACTTAAATATATTTAGTGAGGTAGCCTCCACCACTTCAACAGGCAGAGAATTCCAGAGATTCACCACCCTTTGAGTGAAGAAGTTCCTCCTCAACTCCGATCTAAACTGCATCCCCCTTATCTTGAGGCTGTGTCCTCTAGTCCTGCTATCCTTTCTAAGGAGGAAGAATCTCTCTACCTCTACCCTATCCATCCCCTTCATTATCTTATATGTCTCTATAAGATCCCCCCTCATCCTTCTAAACTCCAACGAGTACAAACCCAGTCTATTTAGTCTCTCTTCATAGGACAACCCCCTCATCTCCAGTATCAGCCTAGTGAACCTCCTCTGCAATCCCTCCAAGGCCAGTATATCCTTCCACAAGTGCGGCGACCAAAACTGTACACAGTACTCCTGCTGCGGCCTCACCAGTGCCCTGTACAGTTGCAGCAAGACCTCCCTACTTTTATATTCTATCCCCCTCGCTATAAAGGCCAGCATTCCATTCGCCTTCTTGATCACCTGCTGCACCTGCACTTGCCCAGGTCCCTCTGCACTGTAGCCTGCTGCAGCTTTTCTGTCTTCACGGAGGAGGACGTGAATAGTTTGCCGGGTGTTAGCGATGGAAAGGTGGTAGGACTGGAGGGTCTTAATGACATTACTGTTACTAGAGAGGCGGTGCTCGACAGACTGGAGGGGCTGATTGTGGACAAGTCCCCAGGACCGGATGGAATGCATCCGAGGGTTCTGAAAGAAATGGCGGAGGTGATGGTGGATGCCTTGGTGGTTATTTTCCAGACGTCGCTGGATTCCGGGGAAGTGCCGGATGATTGGAAAACGGCTAATGTTACGCCGTTGTTTAAGAAGGGTGCCAGGCAAAAGGCGGGGAATTATAGGCCGGTTAGTTTAACGTCTGTGGTAGGTAAAATGTTAGAATCTGTCATTAAGGAGGAAATTGCAAGGCATCTTGAAGGGAATTGCTTGATAGAGCAGACGCAGCACGGTTTCATTAAAGGGAAGTCGTGTCTGACAAATTTACTGGAGTTCTATGAGGATGTGTCTAGGGCAGTGGATAGAGGAGAGCCGGTGGATGTGGTCTTTCTAGATTTTCAGAAGGCGTTTGACAAAGTACCTCACGAGAGGTTATTGCAGAAGGTCGAGGGACATGGAGTTGGGGGTAGGGTGTTAGCGTGGATAGAGGATTGGTTGTCAAATAGGAGGCAGAGAGTGGGGGTCAACGGGTGCTATTCGGATTGGCGGATGGTGACTAGTGGAGTGCCCCGGGGTCGGTGCTGGGGCCTCAGCTTTTTACCATTTATATAGATGATCTGGAGGAGGGAACCAAGTGTAGGGTGTCGAAATTTGCTGATGACACCAAGATTGGGGGAACGGCAAATTGTGCGGAGGGTGTGGAGTGTCTGCAGAAGGATCTGGATAGGCTGGGCGAATGGGCCAGGAAATGGCAAATGGAATTTAATGTTGGCAAGTGTGAGGTGGTCCACTTTGGTAGGAATAATGGTAGGAAGGACTATTACTTACGTGGCGAAAAACTGCAGCAGGCGACGGTGCAGAGGGACCTCGGGGTCCTTGTGCATGAGTCGCAAAAACCCAGCTTGCAGGTGCAGCAGGTGGTCAGGAAGGCGAATGGGATGCTGGCCTTCATAGTGAGGGGGATTGAATATAAAAGTAGGGAGGTCTTGCTGCAGCTGTATAGGGCATTGGTGAGGCCGCAGCTGGAGTACTGTGTGCAGTTTTGGGCGCCGCACCTGCGCAAAGATATTTTGGCCTTGGAGGGAGTGCAGAGGAGGTTTACTAGGCTGATACCGGAGTTGAGGGGGTTGAGCTATGAGGAGAGGCTGAATAAACTAGGCTTGTACTCATCAGAGTTTAGAAGAATGAGGGGAGATCTCATTGAGACGTATAAGATGATAAATGGGATGGATAGGATAGAGGTGGAAAGACTCTTCCCGCTCAAAAAAGACAGTAGGACTAGGGGGCACAGCCTCAAGATAAAGGGGGGGGGCGGTTTAGAACGGAATTGAGGAGGAACTTCTTCACTCAAAGGGTGGTGAATCTCTGGAATTCTCTGCCTGTTGAAGTGGTGGAGGCTGCCTCGCTAAATATTTTTAAGACGCGGGTTGACGGGTTTTTGATAAGAAAGGGGATTAAGGGTTATGGGGAGAGGGTGGGAAGGTGGAACTGAGCCGCGACAGATCAGCCATGATCTTATTGAATGGCGGGGCAGTCTCGAAGGGCTGGATGGCCTACTCCTGCTCCTATTTCTTATGTTCTTATGTTCTTACTATTATTTCAACCAAAGTGGATAACCTCACACTTGCTAACATTGTACTCCATCTGCCAGGTCCTCACCCACTCGCTCAGCCTATCCAGATCTCTCTGCAGACTTTCCACACCCTCCATGCAATTTGCTTTTCCACTCATCTTCGTGTCATCAGCAAATTTCGTCACCCTACACTCAGCCCCCTCCTCCAGATCATCTATATAAATGGTAAACAGTTGAGGCCCTAGCACTGATCCCTGCAGCACTCCACTAGTCATCAACTGCCAACCAGAATAGCACCCATTGCTACCAACTCTCTGCTTCCTATTAGACAGCCAATCCTCTACCCATGCTAACACATTACCCCCAACTCCGTGCACCCTAACGTTCTGTAGCAACCTTTTGTGAGGCACCTTATCAAACGCCTTTTGGAAATCTAAAAACACCACATCCACCGGTTCCCCTCTGTCTACAGCACTAGTCACATCCTCATAGAAATCCAATAAATTCATTAAACACACCCCCCACCCACAGCCTCCCACATCCTCCAACCACAGCCTCTCCCACTCCTCACCCACACAGCTTTCCCCATCCCCACCCACAGCCCCCCAGCAACACGACCCACCAATCTCCATCCACAGCCCCCCCCATCCCCCATCCACAGCTCTCCAACAACACAGTCCCCCATTCCCCACCCACAGAACGCCCCATCCCCCACCCACAGACCCATACCCCCCACCCACAGCTCCCAGCGATATAGCCCCCATTCCCCAACTACAGACCCCCATCCCCCATTCACAGCTCCCCAGCAACACAGCTCCCCATCCCCCACACACAGACCCCCACCCCCACTCACAACTCCCCAGCAATACAGCTCCCCATCCCCCAACCACAGCCCCTCCAGCAACACAGCCCTCCATCCCCCATTCCCCACCCACAGACCCCCCAGCAACACAGACCACCCACCCCCACCTGCAGCTCCCCAAGCAACACAGCCCCCATCGCCCACCCACAGCTTCACACATAAGAACATAAGAAATAGGAGCAGGAGTAGGCCATTTAGCCCTTCGAGCCTGCCCCACCATTCAATAAGATCATGGCTGATCTGAAGTGGATCAGTTCCACTTTCCCGCTTTCTCCCCATAACCCTTAATTCCCTTGTCTATCAAAAACCTATCTACCCGTGACTTAAATATATTTAGGGAGGCAGCCTCCACCATTTCAATGGGCAGAGAATTCCAGAGATTCACCACCCTTTGAGTGAAGAAGTTCCTCCTCAACTCCAAACTAAACATCCCCCACCCACAGCCCCTACTCACAAGCCCCACCCATCCCTCACCCAGCCCCTCCAGCAACATAGCCCCCCCATCCCCCACCCACAGCCCCCCCAGCAAATTAGTACCCCCACCCACAGCCCACCATTCCCCATCCACAGTCCCTCCAGCAACACAGCTCCCCATCCCTCATCCATACCCCCATCCCCCACCCATAGCCTCCCCCATCCCCACCCCCTCCCCCCATTGCCTTCCCATCCCCCTCCCCCTCTCTCTTCCTACCATTACCCATACACAGATCCCCCCATCCACCACCCACAGCCCCCTCCAGTAACACAAGCCCCATCCCTCACTCACAGCCTCCCCCATCCCTCATCCACAGCTCCCTCCAGCAACACACTCCACCATCCCCCACTCACAGTCCCCCATCCCCCACCCACAAACTCCCATCCCTAACCCACATCCTCCCAACAACACAGCCCCCCATCCTCCAACCCCATCCACAGCCATCCCATCAATACAGCCCCCCATACCCCACACCTCAGCCCCCCCACCCACAGACCCCATCCCCCACCCACAGCTCCCTAGCAACACAGCCCCACACCCCTCACCCACAGTTCCCCTAGCGATACAGCGCCCCATCCCCCAGCCAAAGCCCTCCCAACACAGGTCCCCCATTCCCCATTCACAACCCATCCATCCCCACCCGCAGTTTCCCATCCCCGCCCCCCAGACCCTACATCTACCCACAGCCCCCACACCCCCATCCCCCACCCACAGGCCCCATCCCCCCATTCCCCACTCATTGCCAACCCATCCGCTACCCACAGGCTCCCCAACAATACAGCCCCCCATTCCCCATCCACAGCACCCCCAGCAATACAGCCCCCCTATCCCTCACCCAGTAATACACATCCAGATCTCATTCAGTAGTAGAATTTGTACATATATAAAGAGCAAGAGAATAGCCAGGGAGAGGGTTGGCTCACTCAAAGACAAGGGAGGGAATCTGTGTGTGGAGCCAGAGGAAATGGACGAGGTATTAAATGAGCATTTTGCATCAGTATTCATCAAAGGACTTTATGAGGTGGATGATGAGTCCTGGAAAGGGTGTCTAGATAGTTTGAATCATGTTGAGATCAAAAAGGAGGAGATATCGGGGTTCTTGAGAACATTAAGTAGACAAGTCCCCAGGGGCTGGTGGGATATGCCCCAGAATACTGAAAGAGGTAAGGGAGGAAATTGTTGGGGCCTTGAGAGAAATCTTTGTATCCTCACTGGCTACAGGGGTCCCAGAGGATTGGAGAATAGCCAATGTTGTTCCTTTGTTTAAGGGTAACAAGAATAATCTAGGTAATCACAAGCCGGTGAGCCTTATATCAGTGGTAGGGAAATTATTGGAGATGATTCTTCCAGACAAGATTGATTCCCACTTGGAAATAAGTGAACCTATTAGTAAGAGGCAACATGGCTTTGTGAAGAGGAGGTCTTGTCTCACAAACTTGATTGAGTTCTTTGAGGAAGTGACAAAGGTGATCGATGAGAGTAGGGCAGCGGATGTTGTCTGTGTGAACTCCAGCAAGGCCTTTGACAAGGTCCCTCATGGCAGACTGGTGCAGAAGGTGAAGTTGCATGGGGTCAGAGGTAAGCTGGCAATGTGGATACAAAACTGGCTCAATCAAAGAACGTAAAAAGTCTGACAACACCAGGTTTAAGTCCAACCGATTTATTTGATAGTACACTCACTTGCTTTCGAGGTTACCCCCTTCGTCAGGTGAATGGAGAGTTCTGGCCTCAGACAGAGCATATAAAGCACAGACAGTTTACAGATTACTGATTCGAATGCAAATCTTTACACCTAACCTGCTGTTCAAAGACGTCCTGAAGCATGGTACATTGGGGAGATCATGCAGACGCTACGACAACGGATGAATGAACATCGCTCGACAATCACCAGGTAAGACTGTTCCCTTCCTGTTGGCGAACACTTCAGTGGTCACGGGCATTCAGCCTCTGACCTTCAGGTAAGCATTCTCCAAGGCGGCTTTCACGACACACGACAGCGCAGAGTCGCTGAGCAGAGACTGATAGCCAAGTTCCGTACACATGAGGACGGTCTCAACAGGGATCTTGGGTTCATGTCGCACTATCTGTAACCCCAGTGACTTGCCTGGGTTTGTAAAACCTCACTTACTGTACTGTCTGGAGACAATACACATCTCTTTAACCTGTGATCAGTGCTCCTTCCACTCACATTGTTAGCCACTTTAAGACTTGAACAGCAGGTTAGGTGTAAAGATTTGCATTCTATTCAGTAATCTGTAAACTGTCTGTGCTTCATATGCTCTGTCTGAGGCCAGAACTCTCCATCTCTCCATTCACCTGACGAAGGGGGTAACCTCGAAAGCTAGTGAGTTTACTATCAAATAAATCGGTTGGACTTAAACCTGGTGTTGTCAGACTTTTTACTGTGTTTACCCCAGTCCAACGCCGGCATATCCAAATCAGTCAAAGAAGACAGAGGGTAGCAGTGGATGGGTGCGTTTCTGAATGGAGGGATGTGACAAGTGGCGTTCCTCAGGATCAGTGCTAAGACCTTCGCTGTTTGTAATATATATAAATGATTTAGAGGAAAATGTAACTGGATTGATTAGTAAGTTTGTGGACATTACAAAGGTTGGTGAATTTGTGGATAGCGATGAGGACCATCAGAGGATATAGCGGGATTTCAATCAGTTGGAGACTTCAGCGGAGAGATGGCAGATGGAGTTTAATCTGGACAAATGTGAGGTAATGCATTTTGGAAGGTCTAATACAGATAGGAAATATACAGTAAATGGCAGAACACTTAAAAGTATTGACAGGCAAAGGGATCTGGGTGTACAGGTACACACGTCACTGAAAGTGGCAATGCAAGTGGAGAAGGTAGTCAAGAAGGCATACAGCATGCTTGCCTTCATTGGCCAGGGTATTGAGTTTAAAAATTGACAAGTCATGTTGCAGCTTTATAGAACCTTAGGCTGCACTTGGAATATAGTGTTCAATTCTGATTGCCACACTACCAGAAGGATGTGGAGGCTTTGGAGTGGGTACAGAAAACACTTACCAGGACGTTGTCTGGTATGGAGGCCATTAGCTATGAAGAGAGGTTGGAGAAACTTGGTTTGTTCTCACTGGAACGACAGAGGTTGAGGGACGATCTGATAGAAGTCTACAGGATCATGAGAGGTATGGACAGAGTGGATAGTCAGAAGCTTTTTCCCAGGGTGGAAGAGTCAATTACTAGGGGGCACAGGTTTTAGGTGCGAGGGACAAGGTTTAAAGATTTTTTTACACAGAGTGGTGGGTGCCCTGGATCTCGTTGCCGGGGGAGGTAGTGTAAGTGGATAGAGACTTAAGGGGCGACTTGACAAATACATGAATAGGATGGGAATAGAAGGATATGGTCCCCAGAAGAGTAGGGGCTTTTAGTTCAGCTGGGTAGCACGGTCAGTGCAGGCTTGGAGGGCTGAAGGGCCTGATCCTGTGCTGTAATTTTCTTTGTTCTTTGTTCTAGTGAGCACAAATACACTGCTGCTTGAAAAGTTGTGAGGCTGAAGCACTGCCATTTCAATGGCATTTGGGCACATCCTTCAGCTGGAAGAGGCTCCATGTACAAAGATCCAGCAGCATCCCCGATAGGTCAGATAACCTGCTGAGCAACAGCCCCCTAAACCCTCCCCCCACACACTCATAGAGTCCTCCCGACCCGAAACGCAACATGGCCACCATGAAAGGAACTCCCGTGAGCAGCATGGAGCTGTCCAACAACAGGCGCTTATCTCCTCACTAAGCCTCACTGATGCAGCAGCTGAATTGGATCTTTATCAAGCATGTCTGTTCCAGACCGATTCTGGATTGGGCAAAAGTGGTATTAAAGGCAAACATGCTGGTAAAGTGGGGCATGAAGCTCATTAAGAGGATTGAATGCATGCAGATTTATTTAAATTGACATCATGCCTGTTTTGGACTGTTTCCTAGTCATGGTCATTTTCAGGTCTTGGTAAAGTGTGAACTGGCACAGAAGCAGGTCAGATTGCACTATTTGCCTCATGACTGACTTTACCAAATTCCCTGCCTGAAAATGGGCCCAATGCGATGTCAAAATCTCGGTTTCTATCTTTTTCCGGTACTCCACCTCATCGTTTGAAATGAGACCAGCCTGTGCTGATGTAAATGACAACAATAACTTATGTTTATAAAGCACATTTAGTGCGATGTAATACTCCGGATACTTCACAGGGCATTATAAAATTACCAACAACATAAATCAATTTTGGATCAGAGACCAAAAGCTCAGTGAGTGATAGGTTTTAAGGAGTGACATAAAGGTGAAAAGTGATCGAGAGGTGCAGAGAGGGAATTCTGGGGCTGAAGCAACTGAAGGCACAGATCCCAATCGAGGAATAATTCAATTTGGGGATGAACAAGTGGCCTGAATTAGTGCAGAGCAGATTACACAGCTAGGGAGGGGTAAAGTCATGGTGGGATTTGAAAACAAGGATGAGAATTTTCAAGTCAAATCTTTGCTTGGCTGGGTCGGTCAGTGAGTGCAGGAGTGATGGGTAAACTCACCCCTGGCTTCAGTTTAATCAACATCTGATAATTACCAGCTGAACAAAGAACAAAAAGCAGTACAGCACAGGAAACAGGCCCTTCGGCCCTCAAGCCTGTGCCGCTCATTGGTTCAACTAGACCACTCGTTTGTATCCCTCCATTCCCAGTCTGCTCATGTGACTATCCAGGTAAGTCTTAAACAATCCCAGCGTGTCCGCCTCCACCACCCTACTTGGCCACGCATTACAGGCCCCCATTACTCTCTGTGTAAGAAAACGTCCCTCTGATATCTGAGTTAAACCTTGCCCGTCTCACCTTGAGCCCGTGACCCCTCGTGATCGTTACCTCCGACCTGGGAAAAAGCTTCCCACTGTTCACCCTATCTATACCCTTCATAATTTTGTACACCTCTATTAGGTCTCCCCTCATTCTCCGTCTTTCCAGGGAGAACAACCACAGTCTGTCCAATCTCTACTCATAGCTAAGACCCTCCATACCAGGCAATATCCTGGTAAACCTCCTCTGCACTCTCTCCAAAGCCTCCACGTCCTTCTGGTAGTGTAGCGACCAGAACTGGACGCAGTACTCCAAATACGGCCTAACCAACGTTCTATACAGCTGCAACATCAGACTCCAGTTTTAATACTCTATACCCCGTCCTATAAAGGCAAGCATGCCATATGCCTTCTTCCCCACCTTCTCCATCTGTGCTGCCACCTTCAAGGATTTGTGGACTTGCACACCTAGTTCCCTCCGTGTTTCTATACTCTTGATGGTTCTGCCATTTATTGTATAACTGCCCCCAACATTAGTTCTACCAAAATGCATCACTTCGCATTTATCTGGATTAAATTCCATCTGCCATTTCTCTGCCCAATTTTCCAGCCTATCTATATCCTGCTGTATTGTCCGACAATGTTCATCGCTATCAGCAAGTCCAGCCATCTTTGTGTCATCGGCGAACTTACTGATCACACCAGCTACACCTTCTTTCAAATCATTTACATATATCACATATAGTAGAGGTCCCAGTACAGAGCCCTGCGGAACACCACTGGCCACAGACCTCCAGCCAGAAAAAGACCCTTCAACTGCTACCCTCTGTCTCCTGTGGCCAAGCCAGTTCTCTATCCATCTAGTCATCTCTCCTTGTATGCCATGAGCCTCAACCTTTTTCACCAACCTGCCATGAGGGACTTTGTCAAACGCCTTACTGAAATCCATATAGATGGCATCCACAGCCCTTCCTTCGTCAACCGTTTTTGTCACCTCCTCAAAAAACTCCACCAAACTTGTAACGCACGACCTCCCTCTTACAAAGCCATGCTGTCTGTCACTAATGAGATTGTTCCATTCTAAATGCGCATACATTCTACCTCTAAGAATCTTCTCCAACAACTTCCCTACCACGGATGTCAAGCTCACCGGCCTATAATTACTCGGGTGATCCCTCCTACCCTTCTTTAATAATGGTACCACATTCGCTATCCTCCAATCCTCTGGGACCTCACCTGTGTCCAATGAAGAGATAAAGATTTCTGTCAGAGGCCCAACAATTTCATGTCTTGTCTCCCTGACCAGTCTAGGATAGATACCATCAGGCCCTGGGGATTTGTCAGTTTTAATGTTCCCTAAAAAACCTAACACTTCCTCCCTTGTAATGGAGATTTTCTCTAACGGGTCAACACTTCCCTCTGAGACACTCCCAGTCAACACATCCCTCTCCTCTGTGAATACTGATGCAAAGTATTCATTTAGTATAGATGGCCTACTCCTGCTCCTATTTCTTATGTTCTTATGTTCTTGTATCTCCCCTATTCCCTTGGGTTCTAAGCATAATTCACCTCCTTTGTCCGAGAGGTCTGATTTTTTCTCTGACAACTCTTTTGTTCCTAATGTATGAATAAAATGCCTTAGGATTCTCCTTAACCCTGTCTGCCAAGAACATTTCGTGACCTCTTTTTGCCCTTCTAACTCCCTGTTTTGAGTTCTTCCCTACCTTTTCTGTATTCCTTCAGCTCTCCGGCTGTTTTCAATTGCCTGGACCTAACGTACACCTCTCTTTTCTTGTTGATCAGATCCTTAATTTCCCTGGTTATCCACGGCTCTCAAATCCTACCTTTCCTATCCTTCCTTTTTACAGGCACATGCCTGTCCTGCAGCCTTATCAACTGTTCCTTAAAAGACTCCCACATGCCAGATGTTGACTTACCCTCGAACATCCTCTCCCAATCAATGGCCCTAATTCCTGCCTAATCCGGCTATAGTTAGCCGTTGCCCAATTTAGCACCTTACCCGTAGGACAACACTCATCCTTGTCCATTACTGTCCTAAACAGAATTATGGTCACCATTTGCCACATGTTCCCCTACTGAAACTTTGACGACCTGACCAGGCTCATTTCCTGTACTAGGTCCAGTATAGCTCCCTCTCTAGTTGGGCTATCTACATATTGTTCCAAAGAGCCTTCCTGTATGCACTTTACAAATTCCTCCCCGTCCAGACCCCCAGCCCTTAGCACTTTCCAGTCTATACCAGGGAAATTAAAGTCTCCCACTACAACAACCCTATTTTTTCTGCACCTATCCAGAATTTCCTTACATATCTGTTTCTCCACTTCCCATGGGCTGTTGGCTAGCCTGTAGTACACCCTCAGCATAATGATTGCACTTTTCCTGTATTGAGCTCCACCCACAGCGATTCATTACATGACCCCTCTAAATTGTCCACCCTCTGCACCGCTGTAATATACTCCCTAACTAATATCGCTACTCCCCCACCTCTTTTAGCCCCTCCTCTGTCTCACCTAAAACACTTATACCCCGAAATATTCAGCTGCCAGTCCTGTCCTTCTTTTAGTCAAGTCTCCGTCACCGCAACCACATCCAAATTTCGCGCAAGCATTAAGGCCCTAAGTTCGTCTGTCTTATCTGTTATGCTCCTCGCATTGAAGCAGATGCACTCCTGACCTCCAGGCCCACTGAGGTCATCCTCCTCCAGAACGCTCTTCTTCTTAGACAGCCTTGTCCTGGCCCTCTGCCTCAGTGCTTACTGACCTACTGTTTTGATCCCCACCTCCCTGCCACATTAGTTTAAACCCTCCCGAAACACTCTAGCAAAACTCCCAGCCAGGATATTTGTGCCCTTCCAGTTTAGGTATAACCCATCCTTTGTGTACAGGTGCCATCCTCTCTTGAAGACTTGCCAGTGATCCACGAATTTGAAACCCTCCCTCCTGCACCAGTCCTTTAGCCACGCATTCAATTGTACAATCTCCCTGTTCATAGCCTCACTAGCACTAGGCATCGGGAGCAGTCCAGAGATTGCTATTCCGGAGGCCCTACTTCTTATCCTAGCACCCATCTCCCTGAATCGCTCTCGTAGGATTCCCCTGCTCTTTCTACCTATGTCATTTTCACCAATGTGTACAATGACATCTGTTTGATTACCTTCCCTTTTTAATATGCTTCCGACCTGCTCAGAGACATCCAGTACCCCAGCACCAAGGAGGCAGATTACCATCCTGGAGTCCCGTTCATGCCCACAGAACCGCCTGTCCGTGCCTCTAACCATCGCATTCCACATTACTATTGCTCTCCTAATCCCTTTCTTTCCATTCTGGGCCACGGAGCCTGTCTCCATGCTGGCAATCGTAGCTTACCCCTGGAGAGTCATTCCCCTCCATAGAATCCAAAACAATATACCTATTTTGGATGGGGACAACTGCAGGGGATCCCTCCACTGACTGCTCACTCCCCTCCCCTCTCCCATCTGTCACCCAGCCCTTACTATTATGGGAGATTGCCACTGGGGTACTCTCTGGTACGTCACCCTTCTGACTTTTATCCTTCCTAACTGTGACCCACGTGTCTTCCTCCCGAGGCCCCGGTGTGACTACCTGCCTATAACTGTTCTCTATTAATTTCTCCTTTTTCTGACTAAACTGAGGTCATCGAGCCACAGCTCTAGCTCCCTAACACAGTCCCTCAGGAGTTGTAGCTGCAGTTCCACGCACCTGGCACAGATATGGACTTCTGGGAGGCAAGTCATCTCCAGGAACTCCTACATCCAACACCAAATGCAGCAAACTGACTTCTCACTCATACTTGCCATTTCCTTTATAGTTTTGGAAGAACAAACAAACAAACAAAAATAAAAACAACCTACCTTGCCTCCGCCTGTTTTTGCCAAAGCCTGGTGAGCCAAAGCCCTTACAGCTCACACTCTGCTCCCTGCTCACTCCACTGCCCGCTCCCGACGCTGCCTGCTGTATACTGCGACCTTCCTTTTATACTTGGCTTGCTTAAAAAAAACCCTTCCCAGCACATCCAGGGGTCCACTTCCGTTTAAATTTTAAAGTTAGTTTTAAAAATCAGAAAGCCCGCGAGAAACTTAAAAAAGTCAGTCGCTCACCTTCTCTCTCTCAATCCCCCTCTCCACTTGTTCCATGAACAATGAGAAAGCTTACCAAGTGAGTACCTTTATATATTACAAAAACCCTTCCCAGCACCTGCAGCCCACTTCGGTTTAAATTTTAAAGTTAGTTTTAAAAAATCAGAAAGCTGGCTGGAATGTTGGAGTTTAGAATAACTTGGGACTAAAAGACTAACAGACCAGGGTGAATAGAGAAAAAGTCACAAAGTGCCTAGAATATGCTGTTTGCAAGGAGATACAAAAAACCACTGTTAGAGAATTTAGACATGTATTTTTGAAAACATATTATATGTGGTATTAAAAGCACACGTCGGTGAATACTCTAAGGCATGATGGCACATAATCAAGTAAAAAGAACCACATTCCTCAGAACAATGCAGTTGCTGAATGAAGGGAAAAGCAATTCTTATCGATGTTGACCAGTGTTGTCCCTGACAGTTTTAATGAATAGAACATACGTTATACCCAATCAGGAAGTATCAGGAGACTGTGAGAAACTCTTAACGTTCATGAACTTACCATGCAGTCCCATGCTGTCCAGGAGTAAATGTTATTGGCCAAGATAAATAAGTTACTTTGTCTACCTGATACGTTGCAAGAAAGGATGCCCCGAAGCATGATACTTTGGGGAGACCGTGCAGATGCTACGACAACGGATGAATAAACATCGCTCGACAATCACCAGGCAAGACTGTTCCCTTCCTGTTGGCGAACACTTCAGTGGTCACGGGCATTCAGCCTCTGACCTTCGGGTAAGCATTCTCCAAGGCGGCCTTCACGACACACGACAGTGCAGAGTCGCTGAGCAGAGACTGATAGCCAAGTTCCAAACACATGAGGACGGTCTCAACAGGGGTCTTGGGTTCATGTCGCACTATCTGTAACCCCCGTGACTTGCCTGGGTTTGCAAAACATCACTTACTGTACTGTCTGGAGACAATACACATCTCTTTAACCTGTGATCAGTGCTCCTTCCACTCACATTGTCGGCCACTTTAGGACTTGAACAGCAGGTTAGGTGTAAAGATTCACATTCTAATCAGTAATCTGTAAACTGTCTAAACTTTATATGCTCTGTCTGAGGCCAGAACTCTCCATTCACCTGACGAAGGGACAAACCTGAAAGCTTGTGAGTTTACTGTCAAATAAATCGGTTAGACTTAAACCTGGTGTTGTCAGACTTTTTACTGTGTTTACCCCAGTCCAACGCCGGCATATCCACATCAAGATAAATAATCCATACTAATAATGCTTTGTTCATACATAGCTGGGGTGGGTAAGGGTTAGGCAAAAGGCTTTTGAAACTAATTGTAATACTGAGAGTGATGTAATTTCAGAAGGATTTGGAGTTGTCCCAAATCTCCCTCCCTCATATGTTGAATCTAGCTTGGAAAATAAAGTAATGGCTGTTACCGGAATATTTGTTTTTGAGAGACTTTGTGTTAGCTGAGCCGTAATGAAGAGATGAAATCTCGCACCTGAAATACATGGTCTCTGAAAAATACCCCCAAAACCTGCCACACAGCAACACACACACACGTCAGTTGCAGTCATCAGACTCTGCCATGGTCCACACCAACAGTAACAGCTGCCCACTGTCGAATGGAGGGGGTGCTCCCCAGTCGATGGAAAGTGTCCCAGAGTCTGCGAGTCCATGCATCAGCCATTCACAAGGTCAGGTGGGAAGTATCTCCTCAGAAATTCCCTCAGAATTTTCAATCCTCTTGCACATTCATCTGACCAACATTGACAAAGTGCCCACAGCATTGTCCAACACAAGAGAGAGAGGGGAGGGATATTAGCAGAGGACAGGTGATGGGTATGAGCAGGAGACTGGGGATGGGAGGATATGAGCAGCAGAATGGGGATGGGGGGGTATGAGAAGGGAAATGGTGATAGGGGAGGGGTATGAGCACGGGAATGGTGATGGGGGAATGAGCAAGGGAATGGTGATGGGGCAGTGTTGTGAGCAGGGGAATGGTGATGGAGGAGAGATATGAGCAGAGGAATGGTGATTGGGCAATATGAGCAGGAGAATGGTGATGGAGAGAGGTCTGAGCAGGGGAATGGTGATGGGAGGTGGGTATGAGCAGGGAAATGGTGTTGGGGGGGTATGAGCAGAGGAATGGTGATGCGGGGGGGAGATATGAGCAAGGGAATGGTGATGGGGCAGTGTTATGAGCAGGAGAATGGTGATAGGGAGGGGTATGAGCAGGGGAATGGTGATGCGGGGGGGAGATATGAGCAAGGGAATGGTGATGGGGCAGTGTTATGAGCAGGAGAATGGTGATAGGGAGGGGTATGAGCAGGGGAATGGTGATGGAGGGGTATGAGCATGGGAATGGTGATGGGGGGATATGAGCAGGGAAATGGTGAAGGGGGGGGATGAGCATGGGAATGGTGATGGGGGAGGGGTATGAGCAGTGGAATGGTGATGTGGGGGTATGAGCAGGGGAATGGTGGTAGAGGGGGTATGAGCAGGGGAATGGTGGTGGAGGGGGTATGAGCTTGGGAATGGTGATGTGGGGGTACGAGCAGGGGAATGGTGATGGAGGGGGTATATGAGCATGGGAATAGTGATGGGGAGAATATGAACAGAGAGTGGAGATGGAAGAGGATGAGCAGGGAATGGTGATGGGGGAGGGCTATGAGCAGGGGAATGGTGATGGGGGAGGGGTATGAGCAGGGGAATGGTGATGGGGGAGGGGTATGAGCAGGGGAATGGTGATGGGGGAGGGGTATGAGCACAGGAATAGTGATGAGGGAAGGGAATGAGCAGGGGAATGATGATGGCGGGTATCAGCAGGGGAATGATGAATGGGGGAGGGGTCTGAACAGGGAAACGGTGATGGGGAGGGGTAAGAGCAAGGGAATGGTGATGGGGGAGGGGTACGAACAGAGGAATGGTACTGGGGGGAGTTATGAGGAGGGGAATGGTGATGGGGGGGTATGAGCAAGGGAATGGCGATGGGGGTGTATGAGCAGGAGAATGGTGATGGGGGTGTATGAGCAGGGGAATGGTGATGGGGAAGGGGTATGAGCAAGGAAATGGCGATGGGGGGGGTATGAGCAGGGGAATGGTGATGGGGGAGGGGTATGAGCAAGGGAATGGCGATGGGGGTGTATGAGCAGGAGAATGGTGATGGGGGTGTATGAGCAAGGAAATGGTGATGGGGGAGGGGTATGAACAGGGGTGTGGGAATGGAGGAGGGGTATGAGGCTGCAAGGTGACAGGGACTGGGAGCTGAATGCCCAGGGGTATCAAGTGTTTAGGAAGGATAGGCAGGAGGAAAAAGGGGGGGGGGGGCGTAGCTCTGCTGATTAAGGATAGCATCAGGGTGGTAGTAAGGGATGATATAGGAGCCAAAGAGCAAAAAGTAGAATCATTGTGGGTGGAGATTGGGAACAGCAAAGGGAGGAAGACGCTGGTGGGTGTCGTTTATAGGCCCCCAAATAATGATCTGGAGGTGGGGCGGGCTGTTAACGCGCAGATAAATGCGGCGTGCAGGAATGGGACGGCGATAATTATGGGGGATTTCAATCTACGTATTGATTGGTCGACCCATGTTGGACACGGTGGGATTGAGGAAGAGATCTTGGAATGCTGCCGGGATAGTTTCCTTGAACAGTGCATGTTGGAGCCGACAAGGGACCGAGCTATCTTGGATCTGGTGTTATGTAATGAGGCGGGTAGAATTAGGGACCTTGTGGTGAAGGATCCTCTTGGGGAGAGTGATCATTGTATGGTGGAGTTTCTGATGCAGATGGAGGAGGAGAAAATGGGTTCCCGGACATGTGTCCTTTGTTTGAACAGAGGGGAGTACGGTAGGATGAGAGAGGAATTGGCGAATGTTGATTGGGGGAGCGTGTTGGAAGGTCGTTCTGCTGAGGAACAGTGGAGGATCTTTAAGGAGATCTTTCTTGGTGCTCAGCAGAAATTTATTCCGATAGTTAAAAAGGATCGTAGGAGGAGAGATAATCAGCCGTGGATAACAAAGGAGGTAAAGGAAAGTGTTAAATTAAAAGCAGATGCGTTTACAGTAGCTAAGAGTAGTGGGCGAGAAGAGGATTGGGAGAGGTTTAAATGTCAACAAAGAATGACAAAGTAGGATAAACTATGAAGCTGGGCTAGCACTTAATATAAAAAAGGATAGCAAGAGTTTTTATAAATATATAAAAAGGAAGAGGCTGACTAGGGTGATCGTTGGACCCTTAGAGGATGAGAGGGGGGACTTAGTGGTAGGGGATGGGGAAATGGCTGAGGCCTTGAATAACTTTTTTGTTTCGGTCTTCACGGAGGAGGACGTGAATAATTTGCCGGGTATTAGCGATGGAAAGATGGTAGGAGTGGTGGGCCTGAATGACATTATTGTTACTAGAGAGGCAGTGCTCGACAGACTGGAGGGACTGATTGTGGACAAGTCCCCAGGACCAGATGGAATGCATCCAAGAGTTCTGAAAGAAATGGCGGAGGTGATAGTGGATGCCTTGGTGATTATTTTCCAAACGTCGCTGGATTCCGGAGAAGTGCCGGAAGACTGGAAAACGGCTAACGTTACACCGTTGTTTAAGAAGGGTGGCAGGCAAAAGGCAGGGAATTATAGGCCGGTTAGTTTAACGTCTATTGTAGGTAAAATGTTAGAATCCATGATCAAGGAGAAAATAGCGAGGCATCTTGAGGAGAATTGTTTGATAAAGCAGACGCAGCACGGTTTCGTTAAGGGGAAGTTGTGTCTGACAAATTTATTGGAGTTCTATGAGGATGTGTCTACGGCAGTGGATAGAGAGCCGGTGGATGTGGTGTTTCCTGATTTTCAGAAGGCGTTTGATAAGGTGCCGCACAAGAGGTTATTACAGAAGGTCAGGGGGCATGGAGTTGGGGGCAGGGTGTTAGCATGGATAGAGGATTGGCTGTCAAATAGGAGGCAGAGAGTGGGGGTCAATGGGTGCTATTCGGATTGGCGGTTGGTGACTAGTGGAGTGCCCCAGGGGTCAGTGCTGGGGCCTCAGCTATTTACCATTTATATAGATGATCTGGAGGAGGGAACCGAGTGTATGGTGTCGAAATTTGCTGATGACACCAAGATTGGTGGAACGGCAAATTGTGCGGAGGGTGTGGAGAGACTGCAGAAGGATCTAGATAGGCTGGGCGAATGGGCCAGGAACTGGCAAATGGAATTTAATGTTGGCAAATGTGAGGTTGTCACTTTGGTACGAATAATGGTAGGAAGGACTATTACTTCCATGGCGAAAAACTGCAGCACGCGACGGTGCAGAGGGACCTCGGGGTCCTTGTGCATGAGTCGCAAAAACCCAGCCTACAGATGCAGCAGGTGGTCAGGAAGGCAAATGGGATGCTGGCCTTCATAGCGAGGGGGGATTGAATATAAAAGTAGGGAGGTCTTGCTGCAGCTGTATAGGGTACTGGTGAGGCCGCAGCTGGAGTACTGTGTGCAGTTTTGGTCGCCGCACTTACGCAAGGATATTTTGGCCTTGGAGGGAGTGCAGAGGAGGTTTACTAGGCTGATACCGGAGTTGAGAGGGTTGAACTATGAGGAGAGGCTGAATAAACTAGGCTTGTACTCGTTAGAGTTTAGAAGAATGAGGGGAGATCTCATTGAGACATATGAGTCTTACTTCTGTTGTGGGCAAGGTTTTAGAAAAAATTATTAGGGATAGGATTTATAGTTATTTGGAGAGTAATGAATTGATTGGAGATAGTCAGCATGGTTTTGTAGCAGGTAGGTCATGCCTTACTAACCTTATTGAGTTTTTTGAGAAAGTGACCAAAGAGGTGGATGGGGGTAAGGCAGTTGACGTGGTATATATGGATTTTAGTAAGGCGTTTGATAAGGTTCACCATGGTAGGCTTCTGCAGAAAATGCAGATGTATGGGATTGAGGGTAGTCTAGGAAATTGGATCAGGAATTGGCTAGCAGATAGGAAAAAGTCTGACAACACCAGGTTTTAGTCCAACCTATTTATTTATTTGATAATTATCAAATAAATAGGTTGGACTAAAACCTGGTGTTGTCAGACTTTTTACTGTGTTTACGCCAGTCCAACGCCGGCATACCCACATCATAGCAGATAGGAGACAGAGGGTGGTGGTTGATGGTAAATATTCGTCATGGAGTTCGGTTACGAGTGGTGTGCCTCAGGGATCCGTTTTGGGGCCACTGCTGTTTGTAATTTTTATTAATGATCTGGATGAGGGTATAGTTGGGTGGATTAGTAAATTTGCTGATGACACCAAAGTCGGAGGTGTGGTAGATTGTGAGGAAGGGTGTCATAGTTTGCAGGGAGACTTAGACAGGTTGCAGAGCTGGGCCGAGAGGTGGCGGATGGAGTTTAATGCGGAGAAGTGTGAGGTAATTCACTTTGGTAGGAAAAACAGATGTGTTGAGTATAGAGCTAACGGGAGGACTTTGAATAGTGTGGATGAACTGAGGGATCTAGGTGTATGTGTACATAGATCCCTGAAAGTTGGGAATCAAGTAGATAAGGTTGTTAAGAAGGCATACGGTGTCTTGGCGTTTATTGGTAGGGGGATTGAATTTAGGAGTCGCAGCGTCATGTTGCAACTGTACACAACTCTGGTGCGGCCGCACTTGCAGTATTGTGTGCAGTTCTGGTCCCCACATTACAGGAAGGATGTGGAGGCTTTGGAGAGGGTGCAGAGGAGGTTTACCAGGATGTTGCTTGGTATGGAGGGGAGGTCCTATGAGGAGAGACTGAGGGATTTGGGGTTGTTTTCGCTAGAAAGAAGGCAGCTAAGAGGGGATCTTATTGAAACATATAAGATGATTAGAGGTTTAGAGAGGGTGGATAGTGATAGCCTTTTTCCTCGGATGGAGAAAGCTAGCACGAGGGGGCATGGCTTTAAATTAAGGGGGGGTAGTTATAGGATGGATGTCAGGGGTAGGTTCTTTACCCAGAGCGTGGTGAGGGATTGGAATGCCCTGCCTGCTGCAGTTGTAAATGCGCCTAGTTTGGGGGCGTTTAAGAGATCCGTGGATAGGTTTATGGACGAAAAGGGATTGGTTTAGATTAGTGGGTCATTGTTTTTTTTTAACTGGTTGGCGCAACATCGTGGGCCGAAGGGCCTGTTCTGCGCTGTAATGTTCTATAAGATGATGAATGGGATGGATAGGATAGAGGTGGAGAGGCTCTTCCCACTCAGAAAGGACAGTAGGACTAGAGGGCACAGCCTCAAGATAAAGGGGGGGCGGTTGAGAACGGAGGTGAGGAGGAACTTGTTCACTCAAAGGGTGGTGAATCTCTGGAATTCTCTGCCCATTGAAGTGGTGGAGGCTGCCTCGCTAAATATATTTAAGACGCGGGTTGATAGGTTTTTGATAGGCAAGGGGATTAAGGGTTATGGGAGAGGGCGGGAATGTGGAACTGAGACACGACAGATCAGCCATGATCTTATTGAATGGCGGGGCAGGCTCGAGGGGCTAGATGGCCTACTCCTGCTCCTATTTCTCATGTTCCTATGTCATGAGGAGGGGAATAGTGATGGGGTATTAAAAGGGGAATGATAATGCAGGAGAGATAGAAGCAGGGGAATGGTGATGGGGGGATATAAGCAAGGAAATGTTGATGGACATGTTTGAGCTGGGGAATGGTGACAGAGAAAGATTATGAACAATATGAGTGGTTGGGGAGCAATCCAACTTGTTGCAGGTTTTATAGGGAGAAAGCAATGTCTGATTTTGTTGAAATTGGGCAGAATTGATGGTGAAGTTTATCGTAATGTCCAAAATACTGGCAAGCAGAGAATGTAAATAGACAGATTGGAATTAAACAGGTTTAAATGGAGATCACATGAGCTGCCAGTATCGCATGGTGTTGGATAAAACCCCTATAAGGCAGCATGGAGGCACAATGGCAACACTGCTGCCTCACAGCGCCAGAAAGCTGAGTTCAATGGTTTGGGCCACTGGCTGTGCGGAGTTTGTACATTCTCCTTGTGGGTTTCCTCTGGGTGCTCTGGCTTACACCCACAGTTTGATAGATGTGCTGGTTAGGTTGATTGGCCATGATAAATTCTCCTTTAGTATACCCAAACAGGCACCTGAGTGTGGTGATGAGGTGATTTTCACAGTAACTTCATTGCAATGTTAATGTAAGCTTACTTGTGACACGAATAAATAAACTTTAAAATTATTTCAGTCCCAGTGTTCACATACATACATACACGCAAATCATTCAGTGGTGGTCAGGAGCATGAATCCTAGCTGATCTGCCTTCCTTCTAGGCACAAACTCTGGTCTTGGTAATTTAATTTTATAAGAAAGATCAAACAGGATATCAAGAAATCTTCCAGATTTGCTTGACTAATTTCTTTCCTAGACCTTAAAACTGCAGCACTCACTACCTTTTACATTGGTCCCTTCATTTAGACTGTTCAAATCTATGCTGGGTATTATCATTATTAGACCGTGAATCATCTAATTTTCTGGCCTATTCTTCTCAAACCTTGCTGTCATCCTTCAATTTGTGGCTTGAGGCCCTTCACCTGGGTCACGGCATCAGGATGTTTCAACATGCTAAACTAGCAATTAAATACTCTTAAAATGTAGTCACTAGCATAGTTGTAATGCAAGGAAACACAGCTCCTAACCTACATGTAGCAATTTGGTGACTGTCCTACAATAGTTCAAATAGATAGAAGCTACAGCCCAGCAGCCTTACAGCAAAATACTCAAGTATAAGTAAGATATAGAGTGTAACTTCCTGGCATATTTCAGTGACATTAACTTAATATGCTTAAGGAAATGCCAAGAATCCATTTCCAAACAGAGAATACTACACACATCACAGACATGAGGGGGCAAAGAGAAACTGGAGCAATGCTATGGAATGGGACAAAAATAAACCCAGCTTGCAGGTGCAGCAGGTGGTCAGGAAGGCGAATGGGATGCTGGCCTTCATAGCGAGGGGGATTGAATATAAAAGTAGGGAGGTCTTGCTGCAGCTGTATAGGGCATTGGTGAGGCCGCAGCTGGAGTACTGTGTGCAGTTTTGGGCGCCGCACCTGCGCAAAGATATTTTGGCCTTGGAGGGAGTGCAGAGGAGGTTTACTAGGCTGATACCGGAGTTGAGGGGGTTGAGCTATGAGGAGAGGCTGAATAAACTAGGCTTGTACTCGTTGGAGTTTAGAAGAATGAGGGGAGATCTCATTGAGACATATAAGATGATGAATGGGATGGATAGGATAGAGGTGGAGAGACTCTTCCCGCTCAAAAAAGACAGTAGGACTAGGGGGCACAGCCTCAAGATAAAGGGGGGGCGTTTTAGAACGGAGTTGAGGAGGAACTTCTTCACTCAAAGGGTGGTGAATCTCTGGAATTCTCTACCCGTTGAAGTGGTGGAGGCTGCCTCGCTAAATATTTTCAAGAAGCGGGTTGATGGGTTTTTGATAAGAGAGGGGATTAAGGGTTATGGGGAGAGGGCCGGAAAGTGGAACTGAGCCACGACAGATCTTATTGAATGGCGGGGCAGGCTCGAAGGGCCAGATGGCCTACTCCTGCTCCTATTTCTTATGTTCTTATGTTCTTATTATGTTCAATTCAGAGATTATATGAGATGGAATCATTCAAAGACTGACGGAAGCAGAGAAGTTGCTCATGCTGTTATAATGAAACAGCTGTACAACAGTTTCAGTTAACACAAACAAACAGCAAATGGGCCTCGATCTCCTAGTCACAGCTGGTGAAACACATCCAGACAGCAAGTTGGATACCTACATCCTGAACAACAGGGTTTGACACACACTGACGTATGTCCTACAAACTGTTTCCACCGTGCGCATGCCTACTTCCACACACTGTTGGATGGGTATAAGCAGAAAAGCATCTTTAAAACCATTTGTAGTACATCCATTCAGGAAGGTCTGTGGCTTTGATCTTAAACCAGAGACTCCTATTAAGTAAAGGCCCAAAAAAGGCTCAGAACCATTATTATTGGCTCTGTTGGTAGATCGTGGGCAAAACTTTTTAAAAACTGTACAAGGAAAAATACATCTGTTTTGCACATTATCACACTTCAGAAACAACCTAAAGTATTTCACCGTGATTTTGGATTACCCACCATTTGAATGGAGGGGGAGACATGGTTCCTGTTGCTCCATAACTTTATTTAAAGGAGTGCAGCACTGAGACCTGGGGCAATATTTCCCCCTCGCAACATCTGGAATTCATAAAACAGCATTGCTGGGTGGTTATTGCTGTTCACACCCTGCAACTGTGAACCTTTCACTGGGATTTAGTGAAACTAAATAGATCCCAGTATTGGCTGGAAGGAATTAATGGATACAGCTCCATTTACATGAGAGTTATTTACAAAACATCACCTAATGATTGCGCAAATATCTTACTGTATTGGAAATTCTAGACTCTAACCATGAGTTCCCTGGGCATGATAGATCTTTGTGAAGAAAATTCCTAACTCTATCCTGCTGATGAAACAAGCAGCCTTGTGTCTGGAGAATTGGGGGGGCAAGGGGGAGGCAGACCTTAAAGTGCTGAAATATACTCAGGTCCTGTGTGTGCACAACTCTTACTGTTCTGTCCTCTGGGATTTGCTCATGCTTACTCTATTCCAGCAGTAGGGCCTAGATCCCTCAAGAGAAAATCGCCTAATTTTTAGACAATTCCAATTTTTGCAGTCAGATTTTGAATTATGTATCCCTATCCTACCTCTTCTCAATGACATTCAGATATACACATCAATGTTTTCCAATAGGATTTCAATGTTTGTCAAACTTGTGGTGATCAGGTCACCAAATTCACCTTGATACAAAATATGTTAAACAATATATTTAAATAATCTTTTGAAAATAGATTTGACATTTTAAACCACCAATTGAGAGCAATACATGTTCTGTCAGAGCCAGGAGTTCAGCTTCATACAGGTTTTGCAAGCCAACTGTTCTTTAAGCAATACACTCTCAAAGGATGGTGACAATCTGTTAACTGAAGTGTTCTCTTACAGCGTTCCAGTTTATTTCAACCTAACAAATTTCTTCAGGAGCAAACTGTCTCTAGCAAAACTGATATCTTCGGAGATGCAGAGAGTTTAAAGAATCACCAGATCTGTGTCTCTTGGATTTTGCATTCTGACTCTTGCTTTGTTCCTCCTCTGTTCTCTGCCATTTCAGAGCATAGCACCTGGACAATTGTTTGTAATCTCTTTCCTTATGCTAGGGAGACAGTGCATAGTGGTAATGTCAGTAGATTAGAAATATAAATACAGAGACACAGGCTGATGTCCTGAAGACATAATTTCAAATCCCACCATGGTGTGAGGAAAATGAGTGTTTTTAATTTTTGCAATACCAATGTCATATGCTGGGAAACAAGCTTGTTTGTCAGTTGGTGCACTAGTTTAATTAAACTGAAGATAGTTGGACTGCAAAAGTCAAAACATCAATGAAGGAAGTGCGAAGGCAAGTGCTTGAAATGGTAATGAACATGGGACCAGGGAAGCGGCTTGATTAAGAACGAAGGACAAAGAACAATGCAGCACAGGAAACAGGGCCTTCGGCCCTCCAAGCCTGTGCCGCTCATTGGTCCAACTAGACCATTCTTCTGTATCTCTCCATTCCCAGTTTGCTCATGTGACTATCCAGATAAGTCTTAAACGATCCCAGTGTGTCCGCCTCCATTACGCTGCTTGGCAGTGCTTTCCAGGTCCCCACCACCTTCTGTGTAAAATACGTTGTGATGTGGGTATGCCGGCGTTGGACTGGCGTAAACACAGTAAAAAGTCTGACAACACCAGGTTTTAGTCCAACCTATTTATTTGATAATATAACATAAGAACATAAGAACATTAGAAATAGGAGCAGGAGTAGGCCATCTAGCCCTTCGAGCCTGCCCCGCCATTCAATAAGATCATGGCTGATCTGTCGTGGCTCAGTTCCACTTTCCCGCCCTCTCCCCATAACCCTTAATCCCCTCTCTTATCAAGAACCCATCAACCCGCTTCTTAAAAATATTTAGCGAGGCAGCCTCCACCACTTCAACGGGCAGAGAATTCCAGAGATTCACCACCCTTTGAGTGAAGAAGTTCCTCCTCAACTCCGTTCTAAACCGCCTCCCCTTTATCTTGAGGCTGTGCCCCCTAGTCCTACTGTCTTTTTTGAGCGGGAAGAGTCTCTCCACCTCTATCCTATCCATCCCATTCATCATCTTATACGTCTCAATGAGATCTCCCCTCATTCTTCTAAACTCTAACGAGTACAAGCCTAGTTTATTCAGCCTCTCCTCATAGCTCAATCCCCTCAACTCCGGTATCAGCCTAGTAAACCTCCTCTGCACTCCCTCCAGGGCCAAAATATCCTTGCGCAGGTGCGGCGCCCAAAACTGCACACAGTACTCCAGCTGCGGCCTCACCAATGCCCTATACAGCTGCAGCAAGACCTCCCTACTTTTATATTCAATCCCCCTCGCTATGAAGGCCAGCATCCCATTCGCCTTCCTGACCACCTGCTGCACCTGCAAGCTGGGTTTTTGCGACTCATGCACAAGGACCCCGAGGTCCCTCTGCACCGTCGCCTGCTGCAGTTTTTCGCCACGTAAGTAATAGTCCTTCCTACCATTCTTCCTACCAAAGTGGACCACCTCACACTTGCCAACATTAAATTCCATTTGCCATTTCCTGGCCCATTCGCCCAGCCTATCTAGATCCTTCTGCAGACTCTCCACACCCTCCGCACAATTTGCCTTTCCCCCAATCTTGTATATATATACTCACAAGCTTTCGGGGTTAGCCCCTTCGTCAGGTGAATGGAGAGTTCTGGCCTCAGACAGAGCATATAAAGCACAGACAGTTTAGAGATTACTGATTAGAATGCGAATCCTTACACCTAACCTGCTGTTCAAGACCTGAAGTGGCTGATAATGTGAGTGGAAGGAGCACTGATCACAGGTTAAAGAGATGTGTATTGTCTCCAGACAGTATAGTGAGTGAGGTTTTGCAAACCCAGGCAAGTCACGGGGGTTACAGATAGTGCGACATGAACCCAAGATCCCTGTTGAGACCGTCCTTATGTGTGCGGAACTTGGCTATCAGTCTCTGTTCAGCGACTCTGCGTTGTCGTGTGTCGTGAAGGCCGCCTTGGAGAATGCTTACCCGAAGGTCAGAGGCTGAATGCCCGTGACCACTGAAGTGTTCGCCAACAGGAAGGGAACAGTCCCGAAGCATGGTACATTGGGGAGACCATGCAGACGCTACGACAACGGATGAATGAACATCGCTCGACAGTCACCAGGCAAGACTGTTCCCTTCCTGTTGGCGAACACTTCAGTGGTCACGGGCATTCAGCCTCTGACCTTCGGGTAAGCATTCTCCAAGGCGGCCTTCACGACACACGACAGTGCAGAGTCTTGATAGCCAAGTTCTGCACACATCAGAACGGCCTCAACCAGGATCTTGGGTTCATGTCACAATATCTGTAACCCCCACAACTTGCCTGGACTTGCAAAATCTCACTAACTGTCCTGGCTGGAAACAATACACGTCTCTTTAAGCTGTGCTTAAAGCCATTCCCACTCACGTTGTCTGTACCTTTAAGAATTGATTAGCTGTAAAGACTTACATTCCAATCACTATGCATGTAAATTGAGTTTGTGTCTTTGTGTCATTTTTACGAGCAGAACTCCCAGCCACCTGACGAAGGGACAGACTGTCCCGAAAGCTTGCAGCGTTTGCTACAAGTAAACCTGTTTAGACTTTAAACTGGTGTTGTGGGATTTCTTTGTAAAATATTCCCCTCTGATATCTGAGTTAAACCTCTCTCCCCTCACCTTGAACCTGTGACCCCTCGTGTTTGTCACCTCCAACCTGGGAAAAAGCTTCCCATTGTTCACCCTATCCATACTCCTCATAATTTTATACACCTCTATTAGGTCTCTCCTCATTCTCCATCTTTCCAGGGAGAACAACACCAGTTTACCCAATCTCTTCTCATAGCTAAGACCCACCATACCAGGCAACAACCTGGTAAACCTTCTCTGCACTCTCTCCAAAGCCTCCATGTCACCAACTGACTAGGAATTTAAATTAGGCAGATAAGAGAAATGATTTTAAAATTGACTGTTGGAATTCAAAAGAAACATATACAATTGGGTGATTGTACATCTGTGAAGTAAAATAGTAATACAAGTTTACTTTGTATACAGCCATAAAATGTTTTAAAATGTTTTGGAGTGACTTCCAAAGGACTGTGGAAGATTAAAGTGAAAAATATATTTAAAGTGAGACTGCAGGCTGTTGAGTAATGGCTGTGAGATCTTAAATCAAGACAATATATGCTCAAGTCAGACCTGTTAACCCCAGTTTTACTACTGCCCTCAGAGAGGACAGTCTCCAGAGCAGAAGGGCATTGTATGATAATGTCACTGGAAGTTTTATAGATTAGAAAACCTATAAGAACTATTGCCTTAAAAAGGTTCTAGCTCAGTTTATTTGAGTCAATGTTTTGTAAGAAATGTTGGTAAAAGAACTTGACTGTATAAAAATGTTCTTATGCCTTTACCATGAACAAAGAAAAGTACAGCACAGGAACAGGCCCTTTGGCCCTCCAAGCCTGTGCCAAGAACTATTAACTTTTTTCCCTTTAATTTGTATATTTAAATGTAAT
The DNA here is from genome assembly GCF_965287045.1 of Carcharhinus amblyrhynchos. Lineage (NCBI taxonomy): Eukaryota > Metazoa > Chordata > Chondrichthyes > Carcharhiniformes > Carcharhinidae > Carcharhinus > Carcharhinus amblyrhynchos. The sequence goes on along the minus strand of NC_137330.1, from coordinate 122,089,344 downwards.
ATTTAAAATAATCACAAGTGGTCTAAGGTTAATTATCTTCACTTCAGAAACCTCCTCGTAATTTCAAACTGTAGTGGGAGCTTGCTTCAAGTGTTCCTTTGGGATTTGGGCCACTGGGCACTTACCATCTGCCATGTGATAACAATGGCATTTGGAAGAACTTAAATTCAATTAATAAAAGCTAGTCTCAGAAATGAAACTTGTCCTAAAAATCCATCTGGTTTATTAATGCCCATAAGGAAATTTGCCGTCCTAACCTGGTTAGGCTCGATGGGCAACAAATGATAGCAACACATAAACCCCAATTACTCTTTTCAATAAATAAAGGGTGAACACATTTCGCTGCATCATCCAGCTTGCCAGAACTGTACTTTTCAACCTCACCGACAGCCAAGTAGTGCTGCAGCTCATAGCTCAACGATTGTTCAAAAACTGCCAACTACCAGCTAAACAAAACCAAGCAACAAGTTCTTCAATTAGCATCTCCTATCTCATGAGATTCCCCAAGAAAATTGAAAGCAATGAGGACTGATGTCTATCAAAAGACAAGCTTGCTTCTACAGTGCTTCACCAAGTGGCCCCACATGCATTATGATTTCAGAGGCACCCAGAGAGAACAGGAACAGAGAAGGTAACAAATGGTGGACTATTTTTCTCATTTCATTGGGGAAGTGACCCTTCAGCTTCAAATCCACCAAACTGACTTATACCCTGATAAACAAATGGGTGCTCCTGTTTTAACAACAACATGGTTGATTCTTTCTTGCTCAATTAGGGATGGACAACAAATAGAGTCAACAATAAGACAGATCACACAGCACTATGTACAATCACCCTTCAGTATTGCAACACAAATAATACAAAGGGCAATCATCAGCCTCTTTCAACTGCAGAGCATAGAAGTCACATGACCACACCCAGTCTTCCCTTGATATACAACTAGCACCTGGCTATGTCTAGCACCTCCACTGTGACACTGATTGCCATGAGTGATACAATACCACATATTTAACTGTGTCAGTTGTGGTAGGCCTCTTGCTCCAAGTCAGAACATTATAGGTTCAAGCTCTACCCCAGAACTTGAGCATAAAAGTCAAGGATAATCTTTCAGTGTAGTTTTGAAGGATTATTGAGCTGTTGTAGATGCTGTCTTTCAGCTGAGGCATTAAACAGACTCCATCCACCCTCTCAGGGGAATGCAAAAGACCCCATGGCACTACTTCTAGAAGAAGCAGAAGGGTTATTCTCCCTCCACTGTTCTGGCTAATGTTTATCACCGGAATAAACCATCAAGTGATTTTCATATTGCTGTTTGTGGGAGTTCATCGTGTGCAAATTGGCTGCCACGTTTCCTCCAGTGACTACATTTCACAAGTACTTCTATGTACTATTTTGTGACAACTTATGGTTGTGAAAGGTGCTATGTAAATACGAATCTTTCTTCCTCAATAATAAAGGGATAATACTGCAGATACCATAAATCTGAAATAAAAACAATCTGTTAGAAAATCTCATCAGGTCTGGCAGCATCTGTGGAATGAGGTACAGTTAACATTTCACGTCCTTGGACTCCTCTTCAGGCTTTTCCTTATTTTCTTCCTTTGACACAGGATGATCAGCCCTGTGATATAGATATTCTCAGTGGATTAATTCAGCCTCCTCTCCCCAGCACAACTGGTTAACATCTCTAAAACAGATTATCTGATCATTATCACATTACCGTTTGTGGATGCTTGCTGTTCTCAAATTGGCTGCTCACATAGCATCAAAAAGAGAAATATACGTTATGTGCAGTGCTACTTCCAATTGCTCCTCTATAGCCCATATTGCACCATGGCCTTGTCCAGCACTTACCCAGTGACATACATATGTCTAGCCTCTCTCAGAGTTGAGACACGGCCAGATTTTCCCCTCTCCTTGTGACTTACTGACAGTGATGCAAGACTCAAATGGTAGAAATCTATGGACAGAAATAAAATGACATACCAGAAAGTGTGAACTTTATTGACAGCAGCATGTAAAAATAACAGATATAAAACCAAACGCACAAGCCAAGTATGAACTAAATGTCTACGTTTTATGCAAATTAAAAAAACTAACATTTCAGCCAAGGTTTAATTTCCACACTTAATACAAAAATGAAAAACTTGATAAAAAAAGTTTCTTAAAAGAATTATAAAATCAGGATCTTGCATTTCATTACAGTTTTGAAAATTGATAACAGTTCCTTCATACGCCAGGCACTTGGTTCAATACAGGTTTGCCTATATGCAATGCCAGTTTAACCACTGGCTTTCGATATAGTATTTTTGCTTGTAAATATATGTTTAACGGTTAACATACATAAAATAAACTTTGTTTTTAAAAAAGGCAAATAAACAGTACCATATTGGAAAGACAAGATAATTGAGAACCTACTGAAATAAATAGACAGGTTTCTCCAGTTTCTTTCTACATTAAGCAACGTTGGTAGTGTTAGATTGTGGTTTTCTACAGTATGTACAAGCTCCAGGCATGGAGACAACCTGAGATAATGCACCATTCGCCAACAGGCAATGGTCCATTCAGATAGCTTGCAACTTCTCTCTAAACAGGATTAAATTTAAAAGATTGATTGTGCTTGGTCTCTTATTTTTTGAGATAAACAGTTTTAATGAAACAAATTCATTCTACCCAGTAACCTGTTGAGAAGAGAAGCAAGCGCTGTATTCCAGGTGAGCAGTTAGTGGAGTACTGTGATCATTTATTGCTCTTGGTTAATGCACAATAATCTGTAATGTTGCGCTCCACCTAACAAATCCCTCCCTGATGTATTTGGAGGTAATTATCTCAAACGCCATACTTGAGACACAAAAATCCTCCAGGAACACGTGGACAATGATAGCAGTGGGTGAAAGGCCTTGGAAACAGCAAACTGTAGTGTTGAAATTAAGCCAAAAGGTCCCATGAAATTGAGATGCTCTATTTCTCAGATGAAATGATGAAAAAAACACAAAAAGTTACTATAAAATCAAGGAGACACAGCCAGCAGGCAAGCCCTGGATGGGATGCCAATCTTGCCTTGTTAAACATTGTACATGATTCTGGGAGCAGTCATTAATCCCCATCAGACTTTGCTGTCAGCAGGCATTTCGCCCAGAGTGTTGACAATCTCACTGAAAGATGGACGGTCCTTGGGGCTTGACGCCCAGCAATGCTGCATCAGTTTGTAGAGTTTAGGTGGGCAGCTTTCAGGTGCAGAGTGTTTGATTTGACTGTTCTGCATGCCTGTAAATGAAACACAAGTTCATCTTTATGTGTAAAGATGTGCATCTTCACTCTCCCCATCCCATCATATACTGAAGCTCCCACCGCCAAATGGTTTCACCTTTTACAGTGCAGGGAGGAAAGACACCACATATCTCCATCACATTCAAAGAGCTCAAGGGGAGGTGATAGGAGTGATCCCATGTCTCCATCCCTGCTGGCCCCCCTCCACACACACACACGCATGCACACACACACACACACACACACACACGCACGCACACACACACACACGCACACACTTCTCCTGTGTCCTGGCCGAATATTTTTCCATCAGGATAGATTACCTGATCAATATCACGCTGCTGTTTGAGAGTTCTTGTGATGAGCAATTTGAATGCCACATTTCCTCATATTACAAAAGTACTTAATTAGCTAGAAAGTGCTTCGGAATGTCCTGAGATTACGAAAGATGCTTTAGAAATTCAGAGCTGTTTTGTTTTATTTTTACAAGCAGGGTGGGGAAATTGAAATAAAGATGCTGATGGTCAATCTTTTAACCATCACTGCCAGGAATGTCATCCAGTGTTCTTATTAAAAACAAGAGTTTTATCTCCATCGATCACAAGACAGCCCTAAGATCCAAACCTTCTCAACAACAGAATCCCTTCTCACGGTTCAAACAGATTCTTGGTTCCATGGACAGTTTGGAGACAGACAAAGATTGTCTCTGGCTCTGGGCAGCATAGTAAAAAGTCTGACAACACCAGGTTTTAGTCCAACCTATTTATTTGATAATATTCTCACAAGCTTTCGAGGGGACAGCCTCTTCGTCAGGTGAATGGAGAGTTCTGGCCTCAGACAGAGCATATAAAGCACAGACAGTTTAGAGATTACTGATTAAAGTGCGAATCCTTACACCTAACCTGCTGTTCAAGACCTGAAGTGACTGACAATGTGAGTGGTAGGAGCACTGATCACAGTTTAAAGAGATGTGTATTGTCTCCAGACAGTACAGTAAGTGAGGTTTTGCAAACCCAGGCAAGTCACGGGGGTTACAGATAGTGCGACATGAACCCAAGATCCCTGTTGAGACCGTCCTCATGTGTGCGGAACTTGGCTATCACATGAGGACGGTCTCAACAGGGATCTTGGGTTCATGTCGCACTATCTGTAACCCCCGTGACTTGCCTGGGTTTGCAAAACCTCACTTACTGTACTGTCTGGAGACAATACACATCTCTTTAAACTGTGATCAGTGCTCCTACCACTCACATTGTCAGCCACTTCAGGTCTTGAACAGCAGGTTAGGTGTAAGGATTCGCATTTTAATCAGTAATCTCTAAACTGTCTGTGCTTTATATGCTCTGTCTGAGGCCAGAACTCTCCATTCACCTGACGAAGAGGCTGTCCCCTCGAAAGCTTGTGAGAATATTATCAAATAAATAGGTTGGACTAAAACCTGGTGTTGTCAGACTTTTTACTGTGTTTACGCCAGTCCAACGCCGGCATACCCACATCTGGGCAGCATGGCAGCACAGTGGTTAGCACTGCCGCCTCACAGCGCCAGGGACCCAGGTTTGATTCCCGGCTTCGGCCACCATCTATGTGGAGTTTGTACATTTTCCCTGTGTCTGCGTGGGTTTCCTCCAGGTGCTCCGGTTTCCTCCCACAGTCCAAAGATGCGTGGGTTAGGTGCATTGGCTATGCTAAATTTGTGCCCCAGGATGTGTAGGTTCAAGAGATTAGTTGGGTAAATATGTGGAGTTGTAGGGATAGGGCCTAGGGTGGGATTGTTGTCGATGCAGACTTGATGGGTCGAATGGCCTCCTTCTGCACTGTGGGGTTTCAATGATCTGTGATCTATCACTGTGGAACATATACGTGAAATGAAGCCAGTGCTTCCTACTTAGAACTGGAGACTGAGTGTGTCCACCTGTCAGATCATACAGCTGCAGTGTGCAGCAAATGCATCTTTGTGCATTTGTATATCTTTCAAATAATCAGTTGCTTGAAAAAGAATTTTTGAACTCTTTAGTTGGTGGGGAGAGGAGAAGCAAAATTAAAAGGTCTTCTGGTTACTGGCAGAGCTAGCAAGCAATTCTACAACATGTGACATTAACAATATTCTCTAAGCAATGATCCAATAGGATTGGGAGATCTCTAGCATGTTCCTTCTGAAGGCACTGAGTAATTTCTCAAGTTTTGGATGGTGATGGAGATTTGTGTGTGCGCACATATACGCCATTGCAAAGTGATCTCAAGTGGGAATTCCGCCGCCTAAGGAAACAGTCTTATAGTAGCACTCGCATTCCAGGCGAGATTAGCTTATCAAATAGAAGGATTAAAATTAGACTTTCTTCTATTGATATGGCTCCATACCACACTGGGATGGGACATTTATACTGAGCCAGAGGGAATCAAAAAGCCCCGTGTGTTGCTCTTTCCAGTTCACGTATTGCAGCTGAAACCATGCTTCAAATACATCATCCTTGGTACATTTCAAAATGTGCAAATCAAATGCACAAATATAATCAGAAAATGTGCAAGATAATGCTAGCCCTCACAAGCATCAGCAATACTCCCAGCACTGGGAGGCAGGTTAATGATAAATGGGCCTTCGTTACTGAAAGTCAAGCAATAGCACCATCTGGTGGCTCATAATCCAATTAATTCCTGGAATATCAGTAGTACATCATTACAGGATCAAATTAAAACTCTACAGGAATAAGTTGAGCCTTGAAAGTTGACATAAAATGTGTCCAACTAGTGCAGATGAACAAAGCTAATAAGACAATGAATAACCATCAGAAAAGTGGAGCACAAGTCAGAGGAAGGGATAACCAAACAGTTCGAGTACTGTGTCCAGCTGGTCACCAAGAAACAATGGAGACATGGGTGCTGAAGGCAGGGAAAAGACGGTGTGGAAAAATCTGAATCATAAATTTATCGCACAAGGAGACTATTTGACCAATAATGTAAATGCCATAAAGAATAGTGTATGGTGTAAAGAATCGTATACTGTATATGATACAAAACAGTTATCTATCCAGTCACTAACCTGAAACATTAACTCTACTTCTCTGCTCATTTATACTGTTAAATGTGCTGAACATTTCCATCATTTTGTGCTCTTATTTTACTTAACACTTTTTTTTTCGTGGGATGTGGGTGTTGCTGGCAAGATCAGCATTCATTGCTCATTCTAAATTGCCTTCAAGACAGTGGTGGTGAGCCATCTTCTTGAATTGCTGCATTTCACGCAGTGTGGTAACCCTAATACATTGCTGTTTGAAAGGAAGTTTGAGGATTTTGACCCAGAGACAGTGTTTGAAAAACAATTTGGTGCAAGTCAAATGGCCTTTGGCTTGGAGAGGAACTTGTAGGAGCTGTTCCTATGCATCTGCTTCCTTTGGCCTTCTAGGTATAAGAGGTTGCGTGTTTAGAAGGTGCTCTCAAAGGAGCCTTGATATATTACTGCAGTCTTGTAGGTGGTACACACAACTGCCACTGTGCATTGATGGTCAGCTTGAATAGTGTGGAATTTCTTGGGTGTTAGTATCACACTCACCCAGGCAGGTGGACAGACTTGTATCTTGTAGATGGTGCGAAGGTTTTGGGGAGTTAGGAGATGAGTTACTCACCACATAATTCCCAGCCTTTGACTTGCTCTTATGGTTACAATGTCTATAATGCTGGCCCTCTTCAATTTCTGGTCAGTAGCAACCCACAGGATGTTGATGGTGGAGGAATTTAATGATGGAATGTTAACTGGCAATAGTTAAGATTCCAGGTGTTGGAAATAGTCACTACCAAGCACTTTCATGGCACGAATGTTATTTGGCATATAATTAGTCCAGCCCTGAACGTTGACCAGGTCCTGTAGCGTGTGGGCATTCTCATCTTCATTACTTGAAGAATAATGAATGGAACACAACATTGTGCAATCGTCAGTGCACATCTCTACTTCTGACCTTACGGTGGAGGGAAGGTCATTGATAAATGAGCTGAAGATGGTTGGACCTAGGATATTACCTGGGGAATTCCTACAGAGATGTCCTCGGACTGAGATATTTGACAACCATCTTTCTTCATGAAAGTTATGAGTCCAGACAGCAAAGAGTTCCACCCCCCCCCTACTCCCTCCCAAAATTCCTGTTAACCATCAGTTTACTCAGAATCCTTTTGTCACCTCAATTTAATGCTGCTTTGATGTCTAACATAAGCTTCCTATTTTGTTATCTTACTTTGTATGCTTCTTGATTTCCAGTAGGCTCTAGATGTGATGTCCAATCTTTATTCTTGATGGGGATATATTTATTCTGAACCTTCACTGTCGCCTCTGATAGACAATATCTATCAAGCAGATATTGTCAGCACACATTTGCCAATTTACAATTTGTCTTAGTAAAATAGGGTATTACCCATATTATGAGGTTCCCCACAAGATGTCAACCTTGGCAAGACAACCCTGCCCAGATTTGTCACTGTCTGGCTGGGATAAACCAAATTGTTGCAAATCCGGATGAGGAGAAATGACTGCCTTTGTGTTTTCATTCAAACCTTCCTCTGCTGATAGAAACAAGGTTCCCTTTCCCTTGGATATCCTTTCCAGACCCAACAGTTATGTTTAAAAATGAGCCAATTTATCTAGGCTTTCATAAAGTAAGATAGAATAAGCTACTAATAAACTCCCCCTCATAGTGAGGGGGATTGAATATAAAAGTAGGGAGGTCTTGCTGCAACTGTACAGGGCACTGGTGAGGCCGCAGCTGGAGTACTGTGCGCAGTTTTGGTCACTGCACTTGCGCAAGGATATTTTGGCTTTGAAGGGAGTGCAGAGGAGGTTCACTAGGCTGATACCGGAATTGAGGGGGTTGAGCTATGAGAAGAGGCTGAATAAACTGGGCTTGTACTCGTTAGAGTTTAGAAGGATGAGGGGAGATCTCATTGAGACATACAAGACGATGAAAAGGGTGGATAGGGTAGAGGTGGAGAGGTTCTTCCCGCTCAGAAAGGACAGCAGGACTAGAGGGCACAGCCTCAAGATAAGGGGGGGGGGACAGTTTAGAATGGAGTTGAGGAGGAACTTCTTCACGCAAAGGGTGGTGAATCTCTGGAATCCTCTGCCCGTTGAAGTGGTTGAGGCTTCCTCGCTAAATATATTTAAGATGCGGGTAGATAGGTTTTTGGTAGACAAGGGGATTAAAGGTTATGGGGAGAAGGCGGGAAAGTGGAACTGAGCCACTTCAGATCAGCCATGATCTTATTGAATGGCGGGGCAGGCTTGAAGGGCTAGATGGCCTGCTCCTGCTCCTATTTCTTATGTTCTTATGTCAAAAGGTAAGGAGAAATGATAAAATACACACATCTACATTCCTTACTACGTACAAACTAATTGCCTCATTATCTACACAATGTCTCTTGCACTTCAAAAGAAATTCATGAGTTAAGCAATGGTGGGGAGTGCTGCAAATTTGATAAGGTGCTACATAAATACAAGTTTTTTTTATTTGACCATGGCGCATATCACACTAGAAGTGATCATCAGCTCATTGAAACATGCATACTTCTCACTGGACAGCAATCAGCTACTATTAGATGGAGCAGACTGAAACTCAAACTTTAGATTTTCTGGTCTACATATTTAAGATAAATACAGGTCTTCAGACATGCATACATGGAAAAGTACTGTACAGTACAGGCCTTTCAGCCCTTGATGTTGTGCCGAGCTATGTCCGGACCGAAAGTCAAGCTATCCCACTCCCTCTCATTCTGGTGTGCTCCATGTGAAGCTTAAATCCACCTTCTCATTAATCCACACATGCCTCAAATTAGGATAGTAAATATTGATAACAACAGTTTGTGGTGTTCTAATCTGGCATCAGTGCAGCAGTAAGGGTACACGTGAGGATGAGAACACTGGAACAAATAAAACACACTTCAATACCTGTTAACACTTCGGCATCACTAAAGTTGGAAAACGGCAGCTCCCCCTGTGAAAAGACTTCCCACATCAGGACTCCAAAAGACCACACGTCAGACTTTGTGGAGAAATCATCCTCAAATATGGCCTCAGCTGGCATCCAACGGAGTGGAATCCATGCTTGATGGAAATGGTAATACTCACTGGTGAATAAGAGGCAGAACATTACTGTACAATCCTATGAATAATTAAACTTACAGTTATGAAGCATCAAAACATCTCAAAGCACTTCACACACTGAACTGCTTTCCACGCTGGTTATGCAGACAAGTAGCTCCAAGAATCACCAGTAAAACTCTTTTTGGTATTTTCAGCTGAGGGAAGAATATTGGCCATGCCAAGTACTCTGCTCTGTAAAATGCCGCAGGACCTCCTGCATCCAGCTGAGACAATATTTTGATTGAAAAGCTTGGCCGTAAGACAGCACGTGCTGCAGTTTTGGGAAATTTAACTGTTCATTTGTGGAACTTAGATGGAGAAACTTAATGGACAGGTTGTAGCCTGACATTTGGGGAAATAAATAGTGATGTCTTGAAGAATATACATATTACAGCAAAGGAGATGCTGGAAGTCTTAAAGCGCATCCAAGTAGATATATCCCCAGAGACCTGATGAAGTGAATCCCAGGACATTGTGGGAAGCTCGGGAGGAAATTGTGCATCCCCTTGCAGGGCTATTTGAATCATCAACAGCCACGGGTGAGGTACCTGAAGATTGGAGGGTGGCAAATGTTGTGCCTTTGTTTAAGAAAGACTGCACGGAAAAGCCTGGGAACTACAGGCCGGTGAGCCTCGGTGGTAGGTAAGTTGTTAGAAGGATCTATAGGCAGTTAGAGAGGCAAGGACTGATTAGGAACAGTCAGCATGGCTTTGTGGGTGGAAAATCATGTCTCACAAATTTGACTGAGTTTTTTTGAAGGGGCCACCAAGAAAATAGATGAGGGCAGTGCAGTTCATGTTGTCTACATGGATTTTAGCAAGACCTTTGACAAGATACTACACAGTAGGTTTTTGCGGGAAGTGTAAATCTCACGGGATCTAGGGTGGGGTAGCCAATTGGATACAAAGTTGGCTTGATGACAGAAGACAAAGGGTGGTTGTAGAGAGTTGTTTTTCAAACTGGAGGCCTGTGACCAGCAGTGTGCCTCAGGGATCGGTGCAAGGTCTTGTCATTTATATTAATGATTTGGATGAGAATTTAGGAGGCATGGTTAGTAAGTTTGCAGATGACACCAAGATTGGTGGCATAGTAGACAGTGAAGAAAGTTATCTGGGATTGCAACGGGATCTTGATCAATTGGACCAGAGGATTGATGAATGGCAGATGGAGTTTAATTTAGATAAATGCAAGGTGATGCATTTTGGTAGATCGAACTAGGGCAGGACTTACTAAGTTAATGGTAGGGCGCTGGGGAGAGTTATAGAACAAAGATATAGGGGTATAGGTTCATAGCTCCTTGAAAGTGGAATCACAGGGTGGACAGGGTGGTGAAGAAGGCATTCGACATGCTTGGTTTCATTGGTCAGAACACTGAATACAGGAGTTGGAATGTCTTGTTGAAGTTGTACAAGACATTAGTAAGACAACACTTGGAATACTGTGTATAGTTCTGGTCACCCTAATATAGAAAGGACATTATTAAACTAGAAAGAGTGCAGAAAAGATTTACTAGGATGCTACTAAGACTTGATGGCTTGAATTATAAGCAGAGGCTGGAATAGCTGGGACTTTTTCCCCTGGAGCATAGGAGGTTTGGGGGTGATTCTATAGAGGTCCATAAAATAATGAGGGGCATAGATCAGTTAGATAGTCAACATTTTTTTCCAAAGGTTCTGGAGTCTAAAACTAGAAGGCATAAGTTTAAGGTGAGAGGGGAGAGATACAAAAGGGTCCAGAAAGGCAATCTTTTCACACAGAGGGTGAGGAGTGTCTAGAACAAGCTGCTAGAGGTAGTAGTAGAGCCATGTACAATTTTGTCCTTTAAAAAGCATGTAGACAGTTATATGGGTAAATGGGTATGAAAGGATATAGGCCAAACGCAGGCAATTGGGGTAAACTTAGTGGTAGAAAAAAGAGGGGCATGAACAAGTTGAGCCGAAAGGTCTGTTTCCATGCTGTAAACCTCTATGACTATGATATTGAATCTCCAATGCATTCCAGAATCCCTCATGCCAAGTGATAAAGGTTTACAACAACAATAATGTGCATTTACACAGCACTCTTAATGCTGTTAAACATCTCAGGGCAGCTCTCAGAAGTGTAATCAGAGAATTTTTTTTTCATTTTCCATCAATTCATATATGGAACCATTAGGGTACATGATCAAAGGTTTGGCCGAAGAGAGGGTTCTATGGGTGTATGGAGATAGCAGGGGTGAAGCCATGGAGGGAATTGAAAACAAGACAACAACATACAATAATAGTGTGATTTACATAAACTATACATTAACTTTAAGCATGATTTGAGTGAATTTCTGTTTAAAGACACTTGGGATTTGAATCATACAGATTGGTTGTAGAACAGCAGGAAGCTGTTCAGCCTGCTAAGATTACGGTGACTCTTTCCAAAGGCCACTTATATTTATCTAGTTCCTCTCACCTGTTCTTTCCCCATAACCCTGCAAATTTTCTCTCCAGGTGCTTATTAAATTCCCTTTTCAAAGCAAATGCTGCAAGGCAGTAATGAGAGAGCACACAGATCTGTACAAAGACTGCTAAAAATAAGGAAATTTGGCTCCATTACACTCTCAAGGTTGAGCATTCTGGATTCTAGCTACATTCCACGTAGGCAGATATTCCTCCAGTAAATGAAGTGCAGCAAATGGGACTGTACTTTTACATAATACTGTTTCAGGGATTGTAAAAAGGCCACTTGATTCACCAATTTCATCCTGGTATCAAAACGCAGCCAAATTTATTGCATTCAAAACGAGCAAGTCATGGGTGAGGAAAATATAAAATCCATGTTTTGCATCGACAACCAATCTGAGCTGCAAATGCAGTCTACTCAGATGAAGCCTAAAAAGGATCAAACAACTTCAATCTCAAAAGGAAGGAATATTCCTTAACAAGCACACCCTAATATGGCCATAATGCTAGATCAACAGCATCTAGCTCTGGTTTCTACAGCTATTTGCTGTCTGTTTAGGAAGAAGGTGAAATTTAATAAAAAATTAGTTAACTTTTGTAAATTAAATTTCTAAACCTAAGAATCTGTGCAAAGTAAAATAAAATATAGAAGTTATCTTTCAAAAAATGAATATACTGAGAACACTCAATTGCAGAAAGTGTATTTCCAGCTTCCAAGATCATATCTCCTGTCAAAGGGTGCCCCCTGATGGAAGTTAGGGGGAAGACTGGCAAATTCAGCATTACACACAAACACACACACACACTCATATTTACAAAGGTAAAGCCACAATAGTCCCAGGTGACAGTAGGCTGCTCTGCCCTTTGAGGGGAGAGCTGATTGATGATGATTTAACCTGAGGATCACCACAACTCAAGGGGAGGGGCAATGTTGAAAATGCAGGGCCTTCCTGCATTTAGTAAGTTTGCTGATGACACCAAAGTCGGAGGTGTGGTAGATTGTGAGGAAGGGTGTCGAAGTTTGCAGGGTGACTTGGACAGGTTGCAGAGCTGGGCCGCGAGGTGGCGGATGGAGTTTAATGCGGAGAAGTGTGAGGTAATCCATTTCGGTAGGAATAACAGATGTGTTGAGTATAGGGCTAACGGGAGGACTTTGAATAGAGTGGAGGAGCAGAGGGATCTAGGTGTATGTGTACATAGATCCCTGAAAGTTGGGAATCAGGTGGATAGGGTTGTTAAGAAGGCGTACGGTGTCCTGGCGTTTATTGGTAGGGGGATTGAATTTAGGAGTCGCAGCGTCATGTCGCAACTGTACACAACTCTGGTGCGGCCGCACTTGGAGTACTGTGTGCAGTTCTGGTCCCCACATTACAGGAAGGATGTGGAGGCTTTGGAGAGGGTGCAGAGGAGGTTTACCAGGATGTTGCCTGGTATGCAGGGGAGGTCCTATGAGGAGAGACTGAGGGATTTGGGGTTGTTTTCACTGGAAAGAAGGCGGCTAAGAGGGGATCTTATAGAAACATATAAGATGATTAGAGGTTTAGATAGGGTGGATGGTGATAGCCTGTTTCCTCGGATGGAGAAATCTAGCACGAGGGGGCATGGCTTTAAATTAAGGGGGGGTAGTTATAGGACGGATGTCAGGGGCAGGTTCTTTACCCAGAGGGTGGTGAGGGACTGGAATGCCCTGCCTGCTGCAGTTGTAAATGCGCCTAGTTTGGGGGCGTTTAGGAGATTGGTGGATAGGTTTATGGACGAAAAGGGATTGGTTTAGATTAGTGGGTCAATGTTTTTTTTTAAAAATAAGACTGGTCGGCGCAACATTGTGGGCCGAAGGGCCTGTTCCGCGCTGTAATGTTCTATGTTCTATGTTCCTGTTGATTCAGGAACTGACCGTGCGTAATTGGTATACCCTGCATCAACAACCAGTCGTCCAGTCAATTGAACTGAGTGGCTCTCTACTTAGTTTGTCAGTGAAACAACTGTGATTAACTTAAATTAAGAAAATTACATTGAGACATGGATAGAGTTAGCTAAAGTGGACTGGATGGATAAATTAGCAGGAAAGACAGTAAGAAAGAAATGGCAGGCATTTAAAGATATAATTCATGACTCTCAGCAAAAATATATCCCAGTAAGGAAGAAAGATTTTAAGAGTGGGATAAGCCAACCACGGCTAACCAAGGAAGCTGAGAGCATTAAGTTGAAAGAAAAAGCATTTAAGGAGGCAAAAGTCAGTGATAGCCCTGAATACTGGGATGAAAAAAAATAAGGTGAGAGAAAGTAAACTATGATGGCAACACAGAGAGAAATGTAAAAACTGACAATAAGATCTTCTTTAAATATACAAAAAGGAAGAGAATGGTCAAAGTGAACATAGGCCCCTTTGAAAGTGAATCTGGGGAGATAGTTATGGGGAACAAGAAAATGGCAGAACAGTTAAACAAATATTTTACTTCAGTCCTTAAGCATCCCATTAATATTAAAGGAGACGGGGAGGAATTAAGTATCATCACCATCAATAGAGAAGTGGCATTCGGCCATCTAATGGGGCTAAAGACAGATATGTTCCCTTGCCCTGGTGGCTTGCATTGTTGGATCCTAAAAGAAATAGCCACCGAGATATTGGATGCATTGGTTGTAATTTTCCAAAAACTTTAGGTTCTGGAGAAGCAGTGGAACAGTGGAAAACAGCCAATGCGACCCCCCCTATTCAAAAAGGGAGGGAGGCAAAAAGCAGGGAACTATGGGTCGATCAGCCTAACATCTATTGTTGGAAAAATGTTGGAATCAATTAGTAAGGAAATAATAGTAGACATTTGGAAAATCATACTGTAATCAAGCAACATGGCTTAATGAAAGGGAAGTCGTGTCTGATTAATTTATTAGAATTTTTTTGTGCAAGTCTCAATTAGAGTGGACAGGCGGGAACTAGAAGATGTGTCAGATTTGAACTTCTAGATGATGTAAGGCAAGATACCTCACAAAAGGTTAAGTTACAAGAGAACATGGTGTTGGAATAGTATAATGGCAAGGATGGAGAGTTGGCTTAATAGGCAGGAACAGCAACTGAGGATAAGTGGTTCTTTTACAGGTTGGCAACCTATAACCAATCGGGTCCCTACTTGCTGTTTACAATATTAATGGCTTGGAGGAAGAAAGCGAGTGTACTGAAGCCAAATTTTCAGATGACAAAAAATAGCTGGAGAAGCAAGTTGCGAGAAGAATAAAAAGAGTTTACAAAGAGACGTTGCTAGGTTAATTAAGTGGGTAAAAAGTTGGCAAATGGAGAATAATGTGGGAACATATGAAGTTATTCATACTGGAGGGGAAAACAAAAGAACAGGGCGTTACCTAAATTAAGAAAAACTGCAGAATGCTGCAACACAAAGGGGCTTGGGGATGCCTGTGTACGAAACACAGAAAGCTAGCACACAGATGCAGCAGGTAATCAGGAAGGGTAATGGAATGTTGGCCCTTATTTCAAGGGGGTTGGAGTCTTGCTGCAACTCTACATGATATTGATGAGACCACACCTGGAGTGCTGTGAGCAGTTTTGGTCCCTTTATTTAAGAAAATATATTATTTAATTGGAGGCAGTTCAGAGATGCTTCACTAGGATCAGCCCCGGTATGGAACGATGCAATTGCTCTGGAGAGAGAGAGAGAGAGATTTATTAGAATGTTCCAAGGGCAGGAGAATTGTAGCTCCGAGGAGAGGTTGGGGTTATTTTCCTTGGAACAGAGAAGGCTGAGAGGGTGACATGATTGAGATATACAAAACTGAGAAGGGTGGAGAGAAAGTAGACAGGAGGAGCCTGTTTCTCTTGGCTGAGTTCAAAAACCAGGAATCAAAGATTCATGCTAACTGGTAGAAGGATTAAAGGGGACACGAGGAAAAACGTTCTTATGCAGAGGGTGATGGATGTCTGCAAAGTGCTGGCTGAGTTGGTGGTAGAGGTAGAGAGCCTAAACATGTTGAAAATGTACCTGGATCTGCACCTCAAGTGCTTTAAGTTACAAGGCTATGGGTCATGTGCAGGAAAAAAGGGTACCTGGGTATCCTTGGGTTGGCATGGACAAGATGGGCTGAATAGATCCCATCTGTGCTGTTTCACTTCTATGGTTCAATGGTTTTATGGAGGGATTGTTTTATGAGGAAAGACTAAACAGGCTGGGATTCTACTCATTGGAATTTAGAAGAATGCAAGGTGATCTCATTGTAACATAGAGAATTCTTAAGGGATTTAACAGGCTAAATGCTGAAAGGATATTTCTCCTCATGGGATAGTCTAGAACCAGAGGGCATAGTCTCAGAATATTGGGGTGCCAATTTAAGATAGAGATAAGGAGGAATTTCTTCTCTCAGAGAATTGTGAGTCTTTGAAACTCGTCACAGGGAGCTGTGGAGGCTGTCTTTGTGTATATTTAAGTCTGAGATGGATAGATTTTTGATTAGTAAGGGAACCAAGGGTTACGTGCCAAGGGCAGGAAAGTGGATGTGAGGAATGTTGAATCAACTGTGATTCTACTGAACGGCAGAATAGGCTCGAGGAGTCAAACGGCCTACTCCAGTTCCTATTTCATATGGTTTTCTGACATGGTAGTACTGAAGGAGAGAGTGGAGAATGGTAATACCATTTGATTTAATTCAGAGACCCAGGTTAATGCTCTGGGTTCAAATCCCACCAGCTGGTGAAATTTTAATTAAATTAATTAATTTGGAATTGAAAGCTAACCTCAGTAATGGTGACCATGAAACTATCACTTATAATTATAAAAGACCTATCTGGTTCTCTAATAAATCTGCATCATAGAATCCCTACAGTACAGAAGGAGGCCATGTGGCCCATCGAGCCTGCACAGATAATAATCTCACCCTAACTCTATCCCTGTAACCATATGTATATACCCTTCTAATTCCCTCTGACACAAAGGGGCAATTTAGCATGGCCAATCAATCTAGCCTGCACACATTTGGATTGTGGGAGGAAACCAGAGCACCCGGAGGAAATCCACGCAGAGAGGGGTTTTAGAAGAAACACTATAGCACAGGAGCAGGCCCTTTGGCGCACCAACTCTACGCCAATACAAATGTCTTTCTGATCTAAAATTCCCTTGCCTCTATGTGATCTATATTCCTCTATTCCCTGCCTATTCATGTATCTGTCCTGATGTTTCTTGAACATTGTTATAGAATCTGCTTCCACCACCTCCTTCAGCAGCACGTTCCAGGCATTCGCCATCCTCTGAGAAAAACTTCCTCCTTAAAACTCTTTTAAACTTTCCCCCTCTCACTTTCAATCTATGAGAACATAAGAACATAAGAAATAGGAGCAGGAGTAGGCCATCTAGCCCTTTGAGCCTGCCCCGCCATTCAATAAGATCATGGCTGATCTGAAGTGGATCAGTTCCACTTTCCCGCTTTCTCCCCATAACCCATAATTCCCCTGTCTATCAGAAATCTATCTACCCATGACTTAAATATATTTATCGAGGTAACCTCCACCACTTTAACGGGCAGAGAATTCCAGAGACTCGCCACCCTTTGAGTGAAGAAGTTCCTCCTCAACTCCGATCTAAACTGCCCCCCACTTATCTTGAGGCTGTGCCCTCTAGTCCTGCTATCCTTTCTAAGCGGGAAGAATCTCTCTACCTCTACTCTATCTATCCCCTTCATTATCTTATATGTCTCTATAAGATCCCCCCTCATCCTTCTAAACTCCAACGAGTACAGACCCAGTCTATTCAATCTCTCTTCATAGGCTAACCCTCTCATCTCCGGTATCAGCCTGGTGAACTTTCTCTGCACTCCCTCCAAGGCCAATATAACCTTCCGCAAATGCAGCGACCAAAACTGCACACAGTACTCCAGCTGCGGCCTCACCAGTGCCCTGTACAGTTGCAGCAAGACCTCCCTGCCTTTATATTCTATCCCCCTCGCGATAAAGGCCAACATTCCATTCGCCTTCTTGATCACCTGCTGCACCTGCAGACTGGGTTTTTGTGATTCGTGCACAAGGACCCCCAGGTCCGTCTGCACCGTAGCATGCTGCAGCTTTTCGCCTTTTAAATAATAATCCCTCCTACTATTATTTCTACCAAAGTGGATAACCTCACATTTGCTAACATTATACTCCATCTGCCAGGTCCTCACCCACTCATTCAGCCTATCCAGATCCCTCTGCAGACTTTCCGCACCTTCCACGCAATTTGCTTTTCCACTCATCTTTGTGTCATCAGCAAATTTCGTCACCCTACACTCAGCCCCCTCCTCCAGATCATCTATGTAAATGCTAAACTGTTGAGGCCCCAGCACTGATCCCTGTGGCACTCCACTAGTCACCAACTGCCAACCAGAATAGCACCCATTGATTCCAACTTTCTGCTTCCTATTAGACAACCAATCCTCTATCCATGCTAACACTTTACCCCCAACTCTGTGCACCCTAACCTTTTGCAGCAGCCTTCTGTGAGGCACCTTATCAAATGCCTTTTGGAAATCTAAAAACACCACATCCACCGGTTCCCCTCTGTCTACCGCACTAGCCACATCCTCATAGAAATCCAATAAATTCGTTAAACTATGCCTCCGAGTAATTGACCCCTCGACTCTGGGAAAGAAGACTCTGACTATCCACTTTATCCAAGCTGTCATAATCTTGTCAACCTCTATCAGGTCCCCCCGGCGCCCCAATGAAAACAATCCAAGTTTGTTCAACTTTTCTTCAAAGTCCATATCCTCCAAAACATCCTGGTAAATCTCTTCTGCACCCTTTCCAATGCATCAACGTCATTCTGGTAGTGTGACGACGAGAACTGTACACACTAGACCAATTGTGGCCTAACCAAAGTGTTATACAACTGCAATAGGATTTTCCAATTCATATACTCAATGCTCCTACCGATGAAGACCAGCATGCCATAAGTTTTCTTGACCACCTTGTCCACCCGAGTTGCCATCTTCAGGGAACTGTGGATCTGCACGCCTAGATTCCTCTGTACGTAATATTTCTAAAGGGTCTAGCATTTACTGTATATTTTCCATCTGCAGTAGACCTT
This sequence comes from Carcharhinus amblyrhynchos, assembly GCF_965287045.1. NCBI lineage: Eukaryota > Metazoa > Chordata > Chondrichthyes > Carcharhiniformes > Carcharhinidae > Carcharhinus > Carcharhinus amblyrhynchos. The sequence continues at coordinate 122,070,463 of NC_137330.1, read as the reverse complement.
TTGAATTGCATCATCTCAAATTTGTCCAGGTTAATTTCCATTTGCCATCTTTCAGCCCAGGTCTCCATTGATTTATATCCTGCTGTATTCCTCTGACAATCCTCCTCACTATTCACTACTCCCCCAATTTTTGTGTCATCTGCAAATATACTCATCAGACCACCTACATTTTCCTCCAAATCATTTATATATATTACAAACAATAGAGATCCAGCACTGATCCTTGTGGAACACCGCTTGTCACAGACCTCCTGTTAGAAAAGCACCCTTCCAATGCTATTCTCTGTTTTCTATGCCCAAGCCAGTTTTGTATCCATCTTATCAGCTCACCTCGGATCTCATATGACTTCACCTTCTGTACCTGCCCACTATGAGGAACCATAGAAATCATAGAAACCTACAGTACAGAAAGCGGCCATTTGGCCCATCAAGTCTGCACTGATCACAATCCCACTCAGGCCCTACCCCAATACTCCTACATACTTACCCACTAATTCCTCTAACCTACGCATCTCAGACACGAAGGGCAATTTTTTTTTAGCATGGCCAATCAACCTAACCTGCACATCTTTGGACTGTGAGAGGAAACCAGAGCGTATGTTAGGTCTAAGCAACTGGGAACGGAGAGAGCGGTGGAGGAATACAGAGAGAGTAGGAGGGCAAAAAGTGGGCATGAAATGGCTTTGGCAGGTAGGATTAAGGAAAATCCAAAGGCGTTTTACTCCCATGTTAGGAACAAAAGGGTGGCTAGGGGAAAAATCGGTCCCCTCAGGGACAGAGGAGGGGAATTGTGCTTAGAGTCCGAGGGAACGGGGGAGATCCTGAATGAATACTTTACGTCGGTATTCATAAAGGAGAGGGACTTGATGTCTGGTACAGTCTTCGAGGGAGCTGTAGACCAATTGAAGGAACTATCCATTACAAGGGAAGAAGCGTTAGGGCTTTTAGGTAGCATTAAAACTGATAAATCTCCAAGGCCCGATGGCATTTATCCTAGGCTGCTTAGGGAGGCGAGAGATGAAATTGCTGTGCCTCTAACGCAAATCTTTGTCTCTTCTTTGGACACAGGTGAGGTCCCAGAGGCCTGGAGGACAGCGAACGTGGTACCGTTGTTCAAAAAGGGTAGGAGGGATAACCCTAGTAACTATAGGCCGGTGAGTTTGACATCAGTGGTAGGCAAGTTGATGGAGAGGATTCTTAGGGATAGGATGTAGGAGCACCCAGAGCGTTGCGATCTGGTTAGGGATACGCAGCATGGCTTTGTTAAGGGGAAGTCTTGCCTTACGAATCTGGTAGAATTTTTTGAGGAGGTGACAAAAACGGTTGACGAAGGACGAGCCGTTGATGTCATCTATATGGATTTCAGTAAGGCGTTTGACAAAGTCCCTCATGGTAGGTTGGTTGCAAAGATTAAGGCTCATGGGATACAAGGCCAGGAATCTAGATGGGTGGAGAGCTGGCTTGCTAAGAGGAATGGAGAGTTCTGGCCCTGGTGTTGTCAGACTTTTTGCTATGAGGAGACAGAGAGTAGTAGTGGAAGGGTCCTTTTCTAGCTGGAGGTCTGTCACTAGTGGTGTGCCGCAGGGCTCAGTACTGGGACCTCTTCTTTTTGTCGTATATATAAATGACTTGGAAGAGGGAGTAAGTGGTGTGATCAGCAAATTTGCTGATGACACCAAGATGGCTGGATTGGCGGGCAGCGAGGAGCAGTGTCTGGCAATACAATGGGATATACATAGGCTGGTATATTGGGCAGATATATGGCAAATGGAGTTTAATCCTGATAAATGTGAGGTGATGCATTTTGGCAGGAATAATGTAGGGGGGAGTTATATGATAAAGGGTAAGCCTATAAAGAGTATAGAAATGCAGCGGGACCTGGGGTGCAAGTGCACAAGTCTTTGAAGGTGGCAGTACAAGTGGAGAAGGTTGTGAAGAAAGCTTATGGTATGTTAGCTTTTATAAACAAAAGAACAAAGAACAACCCAGCACGGGAAACAGGCCCTTCGGCCCAACGAGCCCGTGCCGCCGCATCCTCCTACACCTAATCTGCCCTGCATGTCTGCGAGTGGAACCCCTAACTTAGCCAGATTCAGGGGAGAATAGTGTCAATTTGGTAAACCAATCAGCCTAAGAGCACATCTTTGGGGTGTGGGAGGAAACCGGAGCGCCCGGAGGAAACCCACGCAACCACAGGGAGAATGTGCAAACTCCCACAGACACAGGCCCAAATCCATGCATCTGCACAGCTAGCAGTGATAGTCACTGAGCTGTTGCGGCGCCCGTCTACCGGTCCAGGATCGAGCACACACACCGACATGAAGTACTAGGCCACTCCCGGAACCTCCAAGAGCAGCCCACGCACGACCCACCGTGTGCATGCCCCTCGTTTGACAACAAGGTGGACCTCCACCTTGTTAAAATAAAAAGACAAAAACGTTAACATATAAGTCTGCATTTCCGGTGTCTCCCAAGGCTCTGACCCTATTTAATACCCCCTACTATAACCCTCCATCCTTGTTTCGCTCATGTGCCTATCTAAGTAAACCTTAAATGAGTCCAACGTTCCTGCCTCCACCACCCTACTCGGTAGCACGTTCCATACCCCGACGACCCTCTGCATGAAGAACCTTCCTCTCACATCCAAATTATACTTCTCCGCCCTCACCCTTAGATCATGACCTCTCGTAATTGTACCCAGTCTAGGGAGCAGCCTCTCACTATTGACTCTATCTATTCCCTTCAGTATCTTATATACCTCTATCATGTCTCCCCTCAATCTCCATCTTTCCAAGGAGAAAAGTCCCAGTTTCTCCAACCTTTCCTCGTAACTCAGTCCTTCCATGCCAGGCAACATCCTGGTAAACCTCCTCTGCACCCTCTCCAGAGTCTCCACGTCCTTCCGGTAGTAAGGCGACCAGAACTGGACGCAGTACTCCAAATGCGGTCTAACCAACGTTCTGTACAACTGAAGCATTAGACGGCAGCTCCTATACTCTATACCCCTTCCTATAAAGGCTAGCATTCCATAAGCTTTCCTCACAACCTTCTCCACTTGTGTCGCAACCTTCATGGATTTGTGAACCTGCACTCCCAGGTCCCTCTGTATGTCTATACTCCTAATCGGTCTACCTTTTATCACGTAGCTCCTCTCTGCATTATTTCTTCCAAAATGCATCACCTCGCATTTGTCAGGATTAAATTCCATCTGCCACCTATCTGCCCAATGTACCAACCTATCTATATCCTGCTGTATCACCTGACATTCCACCTCAGTATCCGCCAACCCTGCCATCTTGGTGTCATCAGCAAACTTGCTGATCACACCACCTACGCTCTCTTCCAAGTCGTTTATGTATACTACAAAGAGGAGAGGTCCCAGTACTGAGCCCTGCGGCACACCACTGGTCACTGGCCTCCAGCCCGAAAAGGTCCCCTCAACAACTACCCTCTGTCTCCTATTGCCCAGCCAGTTCTCAATCCACCTAGCTACCTGTCCTTGTATCCCATGCGCCTTAACCTTTTCTACCAGCCTACCATGAGGGACTTTGTCAAACGCCTTACTGAAATCCATATAGATGACATCAACGGCTCTCCCATCGTCAACCGTTTTTGTCACCTCCTCAAAGAATTCTACCAGATTCGTAAGGCAAGACCTCCCTCTAACAAAGCCATGTTGCGTATCCCTAATCAGATCACAACGCTCCAAATGCTCATACATCCTACCCCTAAGTATTTTTTCCATTAATTTCCCTACCACCGATGTCAAACTCACAGGTCTATAATTTCCAGGGTTATTCCTACTACCTTTTTTAAACAGCGGTACCACATTTGCTACCCTCCAGTCTTCTGGGACCTCACCTGTGTCCAAAGAAGAGACAAAGATTTGCGCCAGAGGCCCAGCAATTTCATCTTTCACCTCCCTAAGCAGCCTGGGATAAATACAATCAGGCCCCGGAGCTTTATCCGTCCTTACGCTACCTAAAAGCCCTAGCACTTCCTCCCTCGTAATAGATATTTCCTGCCACTGATCCACAGCTCCCTCCAAGACACCGCACGACACCGAACCCCTCTCCTTCGTGAATACCGACGCAAAGTATTCATTCAGGATCTCCCCCATTCCCTCCGACTCAATACATAACTCCCCACTTTTGTCCCTAAGAGGACCAATTTTCCCTCTAACTACTCTCTTGCTCCTAATATAGGAATAAAATGCCTTTGGATTTTCCTTAATCCTATCAGCCAAAGCCATTTCATGCCCTCTCTTCGCCCTTCTAACTCCCCTTTTATAGGAGAGGGTATAAAATATAAGAGCTGGAGTCTAATGTTGCAGTTGTATAGAACGTTGGTTAGGCCGCATTTGGAGTACTGCGTCCCGTTCTGGTCACCTTACTACCGGAAGGATGTGGAGACTCTAGAGAGAGTGCAGAGGAGGTTTACCAGGATGTTGCCTGGTATGGAAGGACTGGGTTATGAGGAAAGATTGAGCAAATTGGGGCTGTTTTCCCTTGAAAGACGGCGACTGAGGGGGGATCTAATAGAGGTATATAAGATTATGAAGGGTACAGATAAAGTAAACAGTGGTAAGCTATTTCCTATGTTAGGGACACACAGTATGAGGGGCCACGGGTTTAGGGTGAGGGGGGAGAGGAATAACACGGATATTAGAGGGGCGTTTTTCACACAGAGGGTAGTGGGGGTATGGAATGCTCTGCCAAGCAAGGTGGTGGAGGCAGGCACGCTGGATTTGTTTAAGAGTTACTTAGACAGGCACATGAGTGGTTTGGAGATGGGAGGATATAGGAGATTGTTTTAAATAAGGTTCATTAGCATTGGGACATCCCTGGTAATGTATAAGGATGAGGAATGATACGAATGTTTTTCTCTTTTAATTCACAGGTTTTAAGTCGGTCCGCCTTGTTGTCCAACGAGGGGCATACACATAAGAACATAAGAACATAAGAAATAGGAGCAGGAGTAGGCCATCTAGCCCTTCGAGCCTGCCCCGCCATTCAATAAGATCATGGCTGATGTGTCGCTGCTCAGTTCCACTTTCCCGCCCTCTCCCCATAACCCTTAATCCCCTCTCTTATCAAAAACCCATCAACCCGCGTCTTAAAAATATTTAGCAAGGCAGCCTCCACCACTTCAACGGGCAGAGAATTCCAGAGATTCACCACCCTTTGAGTGAAGAAGTTCCTCCTCAACTCCGTTCTAAACCGCCCCCCTTTTATCTTGAGGCTGTGCCCCCTAGTCCTACTGTCTTTTTTGAGCGGGAAGAGTCTCTCCACCTCTATCCTATCCATCCCATTCATCATCTTATATGTCTCAATGAGATCTCCCCTCATTCTTCTAAACTCTAACGAGTACAAGCCCAGTTTATTCAGCCTCTCCTCATAGCTCAACCCCCTCAACTCCGGTATCAGCCTAGTAAACCTCCTCTGCACTCCCTCCAAGGCCAAAATATCTTTGCGCAGGTGCGGCGCCCAAAACTGCACACAGTACTCCAGCTGCGGCCTCACCAATGCCCTATACAGCTGCAGCAAGACCTCCCTACTTTTATATTCAATCCCCCTCGCTATGAAGGCCAGCATCCCATTCGCCTTCCTGACCACCTGCAAGCTGGGTTTTTGCGACTCATGCACAAGGACCCCGAGGTCCCTCTGCACCGTCGCCTGCTGCAGTTTTTCGCCACGTGAGTAATAGTCCTTCCTACCATTCTTCCTACCAAAGTGGACCCCTCACACTTGCCAACATTAAATTCCATTTGCCATTTCCTGGCCCATTCGCCCAGCCCATCTAGATCCCTTTGCAGACTCTCCGCACCCTCCGCACAATTTGCTGTTCCCCCAATCTTGGTGTCATCAGCAAATTTCGACACCCTACACTCGGTTCCCTCCTCCAGATCATCTATATAAATGGTAAAAAGCTGAGGCCCCAGCACCGATCCCTGGGGCACTCCACTAGTCACCATCCGCCAATCCGAATAGCACCCGTTGACCCCCACTCTCTGCCTCCTATTTGACAACCAATCCTCTATCCACGCTAACACCCTACCCCCAACTCCATGTCCCTCGACCTTCTGCAATAACCTCTTGTGAGGTACTTTGTCAAACGCCTTCTGAAAATCTAGAAAGACCACATCCACCGGCTCTCCTCTATCCACCGCCCTAGACACATCCTCATAGAACTCCAGTAAATTTGTCAGACACGACTTCCCTTTAATGAAACCGTGCTGTGTCTGCTCTATCAAGCAATTCCCTTCAAGATGCCTCGCAATTTCCTCCTTAATGACAGATTCTAACATTTTACCTACCACAGACGTTAAACTAACTGGCCTATAATTCCCCGCCTTTTGCCTGGCACCCTTCTTAAACAACGGCGTAACATTAGCCGTTTTCCAATCATCCGGCACTTCCCCAGAATCCAGCGACGTCTGGAAAATAACCACCAAGGCATCCACTATCACCTCCGCCATTTCTTTCAGAACCCTCGGATGCATTCCATCCGGTCCTGGGGACTTGTCCACAATCAGCCCCTCCAGTCTGTCGAGCACCACCTCTCTAGTAACAGTAATGTCATTAAGACCCTCCAGTCCTACCACCTTTCCATCGCTAACACCCGGCAAATTATTCACGTCCTCCTCCGTGAAGATAGAAACAAAAAAGTTATTCAATACCTTAGCCATATCCCCATCCCCTACCACTAGGTCCCCTTTCTCATCCTCTAAAGGACCAACATTCACCCTAGCCAGCCTCTTCCTTTTTATATATTTATAAAAACTCTTGCTATCCTTTTTTATATTAAGCGCTAGCCCAGCTTCATCGTTTCTCCTACCCTTCTTTATCAACTTCTTTGTCAATCTTTGTTGACATTTAAACCTCTCCCAATCCTCTTCTCGCCCACTACTCTTAGCTACTCTAAATTCCTCCGCTTTTAATTTAACACTTTCCTTCACCTCCTTCGTTATCCACGGCTTATTACCTCTCCTCCTACTTTTTGACCATTGGAATAAATTTCTGCTGAGCACCAAGAAAGATCTCCTTAAAGATCCTCCACTGCTCCTCAACAGACCCTCCCTCCAATGCGCTCCCCCAGTCCACATTCGCCAATTCTTCTCTCATCCTACCGTACTCCCCTCTATTCAAACAAAGGACGCGTGTCCGGGAACCCACTTTCTCCTCCTCCATCTGCACCAGAAACTCCACCATACAATGATCACTCTCGTCAAGAGGATCCTTCACCACAAGGTCCCTAATTCTACCCGCCTCATTACATAGCACCAGATCCAAGATAGCTCGCTCCCTCGTCGGCTCCAACACACACTGTTCGAGGAAACTATCCCGGCAGCATTCCAAGAACTCTTCCTCGAGCCCCCCACGTCCTGCGATGGGTCGTACAAGGGCTGCTCTTGGATGTTTGAGAATAGCCTAGTGCTTCATGTCGTTAGTGTGCGCTTAAACTGGACCAGATGTTGGGCCGTTCACACGACAGCTCAGTGACTATCACTGTTTGCTGTGCAGACACATGGATTTGGGCCAGTGTCTGTGGGAGTTTGTGCATTCTCCCCATGCTTGCGTAGGTTTTCTCCGGGTGCTCTGGTTTCCTCCCACACCCCAAAGATGTGCTATTAGGCTGATTGGAGGTAAAAAATGTCCCGAAATTAGTTTCCCTCAATGTGGAATGCCATAATCATAGATAAGGGTCATGGGTGGAGGGGGGACTGGTAATGTTAAAATGGCGGCGCGGGCTCGTTGGGCCGAAGGGCCTGTTTCCCGGGCTGTTTTTGTTCTTTGTTCACCTGGAGGAAACCCACACAGACAAGAGGAGAATGTGCAAACTCTACACAGACAGTGACCCAAGCTCTGAATCGAACCCTGGATTGGTTCCTGGAGCCGTGAAGCAACAGTGCTAACCACTGTGCTATCATGCCACCCCAATCTTATCAAAGGCTTTACTAAAGTTCATGTATGCAACATCCACTGCGCTGCCCTGGTCAATTTTTTTGTCACTTCCTCAAAAAGCTCAATCAAGTTTGTGAGACATGATCTCCCCTTCACAAAACCATGCTGCCTATCACTAATAAGCCTATTCTCTTCCTGATGTGAGTACATCCTGTTCCCAAGAATCTTCTCCAATAATTTCCCCATCACTGATGTAAGGCTCACAGACCTACAATTTCCCAGATTGTCTCTTCTGCCCTTCTGAAGCAGAGGAACAATGTTTGTTACTCTCTAATCCTCTGGTACCTCATTCATGGCTAAAAAGGATACAAAGATTTTGGCCAACAATTTCTTCCCTCGCCTTCCTCAGTATTCTGGGATAGACCCTATCTGGCCTTGGCAACTTGTCCACCTTAATGGTTTTCAAAGCCTCCAATTCCTGCCTTCTTTCTACCTCAACCAATTTCAACATCCTGCTTTCTACAATCACCATCCACTACATCCATCTTTTTTGTGAATGTTGGTTCAAAGTACTCATTAAGGATCTCGCCCATCTCATCTGCCTCAACACACAAATTCCCTCCACTTTCCTTGAGTGGACTTATCCTTTCCCTCCTTAATTCGCATAAAAAGCCTTGGGATTCTCCTTAATCCTGCCATCTTTGTATTCCTCAAGATCTTTGTATTCCTCAGACATTTCTCCAAGTCTGCATGGCTTCTTCCCTGGTCTAGTCTAAAGGATAATGGGGAGGCGGTGGTGTAGTGGACACCGTGAAGTATTCACTGGATTAGTATTCCAGAGACCCAGATTCAAATAACGTCATGGCAGGTGATGAAATTTGAATTCAGTATAAATCTAAAATTAAAAATCTAATGATGTCATGAAACCATTGTCAGTTGTCCTAAAATCCCATTTCGTTCACTAATGTCATTTCGAGAATAAATCTGTGATTCAATGAAATTTACCATCCTAAACTGGTCTGACCTACATGACTCCAGATCCATAGCAATGTGGTTGACTCTTAAATGCAACCTCAAGGACAATTAGGGATGGGCAACAAACATTGGCCCAGCCAATGGCACCCATATCCCATGAAAAAATAAAAATAAAATCCACAAAATGGTTGCCTTGAAGCCATTTAATCCAAGGGCAAATAGTAGTGGGCAAAAACATGTAGACTGTCAGTGGCACCCACATTCCATGGAAAAATACATTTGGCAGAGTGTTCTCCAAATGTTCTGTGTAAAACTCTTCTCTCAACCAACATAACATTGGTTATTTATTTCAATTGCCTTGCACAAAACAGACTAAGGCTAATGTTCAAAAAAAGAATGCCATAGCTGCAGATATCCTGAGGATGTAATAAGTTTTCTTGTACTGGATGCCGTCTCATCTGCTACACAGTAGTTGAAGACATTAGTAATATTGTGGGAACACTATCACCTTCAAGTTTCCATAACTTGAAAACATAGCAATATATGCTCAATGTTATTAAATCAACGTCCTGAAATTCCATTGTGGGAGCATGATCACCACTACAAATTTGACCCACCATTGTCTTGGAACAACCAGGAGTGGGCAATAACTGTTGGCCTTATCCTCATCCTGGGAATAAATCAAGCTACAAATTTGGAACAAATAATTTTTGGGCAATGAGAAACTGAAATCATTTAACTAAGTTTAGAGAAGTAAGCAAATCAATCAGCTGGCATTTGTGCAATTGGACTGTCTAAATTAGCCAATGTTTAATTAGAGTGTGATCCTGCTGGATCATGGGGATATTAAAATTCTTGACATTTGTAGAAGGATGTTTTTTGTTCAACCTACTGTTCTGAATATTATACAGAAAATTAATCATATTTGATTTTACAAGGATGTGTAAAATGTCTGAACCTCATTGCTGGGAGGAACTATTTCACTTACCTGTTGTACACATCCTTACGCAGCCCAAGTGCTGCCACTTTGACCTGTCGTTGGGCACTGATCAGACAGTTTCGAGCAGCCAGGTCCTTATGTACAAAGCGATGATTTGACAGGCACTCCATTCCCAGTGCTACCTGTGTGCAAATACCCACCTGGAAAAGAAAATCGTAGAATCATGGAACAGCACAGGAGGAAGCCATTCACCCTACCATGTCTGTGCTGGGTTCTTGGAAGAGCAATTCACCTCGTGCCACTCCACAGCCTTTTTTCCTGTCATCCTGCACATTTTTCCTCTTAAAATGATTGCCTAATCCCCATCTAAAAGCCATGATTGAACTTGTCTCTACCACACTTACAGGTAGTGCATTCCGAATTCGAACCACTTGTTCCATGGTCCACAAGGTGGCATGGTGGCACAGTAGTTAGCACTGCTGCCTCACAGCGCCAGGGACTCAGGTTTGAATCCTGGATTGAGTCACTGTTTGTGTGGAGTCTATAGGTTTTCTGCACGAGTTTCCTCCAGGTGATCCGGTTCCCTCCCCTAGTCTGAAAAATGTGCAGGTTATGTGCAGTGGCCATGTTAAATTCTCCCTCAGTTTACCTAAACAGGTGCCGGAGTGTGGCGACTAGGGGGATTTTCACAGTAACTTCATTGCAGTGTTCATGTATGCCTACTTGTGACTAATAAATAAACTTTAACTTACTATAAGGTTTTCCCTTCTATTTTTGCCACCATTGCTTATTTTGACAATCACCTTAAATCAGTTTCCTCTGGTTCATGATCCTTTCACTAAAGGGAACAGCATCTCCCTAGTTGCTCTGTCATCTACCTCATTATTTTGAGTACCTCCATCAAATGTCCTCTTAATCTTCTCTTCTCCAAGGAGAACAGTTCCAGCTTCTCCAATCTATCTACAAAACTGTAGTTCCTCACTCTGAAGTTATTCTCGTGTCTCTTTTCTGTATTCTTTCTACCGTTTCTTCCAACCCTCAAAGTGTGGTGCTCTGAACTGGATGCAATATTTTACTTTGAGGCGGAACCAGTGTTTTATTAAGGTTTATCATAAATTTCCTTGTTTTTGTACTCTATGCCCCTATTTATAAAGCCCAGAGTCCTGAATGTTTTATTAACTGCTCTATCAATCTGTCCTACACCTTCTATGTTTTGTGCGTATATATATCCAATGCACTTTTAGAATTATATGCTTTATTTTACATTGTCTTTCTGTAAACTTCTGACCAATATGTATTATTTTACAATTCTCTGCATTAAATTTCTCCTGCCCAGAGATAGACTTAGAATGAAACATGTTGTGCTTAGGCACAGGGCCCCACACAAGGGGCGGTGGGGGGGCAGCTTGCTGGCTGGTGTCCATGGGAATTAAATCCAGTTTACTTAATAGCAACATTCAGAATAGAGGCAATGCAGAGAGAACTGGCTTGTGTGACTGGAGCCTTTTCCTGTAAGTGGGTCTGTATAGACTCTGTTCCTGGCATCAGCATCTTACAGTCTGATCTCCTGGTCCAGGTAAATCCTTCAGGTCATATTGCTGAATAAAATGAAGCTGGTTATTTTCAAAGGGATATTTGTGGGAACTTGTCATGTAAATTGCCTGCAGCATTTTAAATACAGGGCAGAGAATTCCAGAGATTCACCACCCTTTGAGTGAAGAAGTTCCTCCTCAACTCCGTTCTAAACCACCTCCTCAAGATAAAGGGGAGGCGGTTTAGAACAGAGTTGAGGAGGAACTTCTTCACTCAAAGGGTGGTGAATCTCTGGAATTCTCTGCCCGTTGAAGTGGTGGAGGCTGCCTCGCTAAATATTTTTAAGAAGCTGGTTGATGGGTTCTTGATAAGAGAGGGGATTAAGGGTTATGGGGAGAGGGCGGGAAAGTGGAACTGAGCCACGACAGATCAGCCATGATCTTATTGAATGGCGGGGCAGGCTCGAAGGGCTAGATGGCCTACTCCTGCTCCTATTTCTTATGTTCTTATGTTCTTATGAATGGGTTTGTAAAAACTGCTCAGATGTAAAGCTATTCCTGGGCATTGTGATATATGAGTTGATTAAATGAGATACATTTTCCATGTTAGTGCAACATTATGAAGTTCAGAGTTGGATTTCCTAGAAATAGCTCTCTCTCACTTTGACAGTTCCCCCAACCCTCTCTCTCTCTTTCTCACTCTCTTGGAGAATTGGATCCTATATTCCTCTTGCTGCTTGCAGCAGTGTGTGGCCACATACGTGGTGATCTGTGGAAGTATACGTCCTGTTTGACTGGGACCTACTCTCGTCAGCGGGCACCTTATGCAGTCTGTGGACATTGTGAGTTTTGAGCTGTTAATGCTGCAGTAATACTCATCTGTTTGATATTCTGATCAATGAATACTCCATAGATAATATTACTGAAAAGGTTTTGCCTGAGTATCTTCTCATGACTGTTTGTGGGAACCTACTATGGGAATTTTCCCTGCTGAAGTTGCTACATAATAACAGCGAGTTTGGTGAGTTATGCGTTGGGGCAGTGTGGATTTTGCGTGTGTGGGAGGATCTGAGGATCTATTTGACCTATCCCCCCCCTCTCTCTCTCACGTCCTGTCTTTTTAAATGAACATTTTAAGTGTACAAATGTCAAAGATTAAAATATATTTGTTAATTTAGAGAGGAAAATGAAGTTCAGAATAAGCCCAATTTCTATCTGGATCTGAGCTTTGGTGTGAGCCGCAGTGGGGTCTAGCCTGTGTGACAGGGGCCTTTTCCTGTCTGCAAGTGGCTGTGTAGAGCTTATGAGCGGTGTCAGCTTCTTAGAGGCCAATACTGCAGTCATGTTCCTCTTTTTCCCTCTGGGCAATGTTTACAGCCAAGACAACATCATTGCATAAATTTAAGATTAAAGCCCATATTATAGCAGGTCGTGAATTCTACTACTCACAAAATGTTTACTTCCTAAACCCCATCATAAAATCAATTTATGAAAAGAACAAGATCATGTTGCATTACTCAGTAATAAGGAGAGGCCCTTATGCGGATGTGGGTAATGCTGTTGATTTGGTGTAAATGGACTTTTGGGAGGTATTTGCTACAGTGCCACACAACAGACTTTTGAGCAAAGTCAGAGCTCATGGAATAAAAGGGAACAGTAGCAATATGGAGATTAAAATTAATGGAGTAACAGTAAACAGCAGTGGTTAATTGTTTTTCAGACTGGAGGAAGGTTTACAGTGGCTTTCCCAGTGATTAGTGTTCGAATCCTTGCTCTTCTTGGTATATATTAATGGCCTGGGCTTTGATATGATGTAGAGATGCCAGCGTTGGACTGGGATAAACACAATAAGAAGTCTGACAACACCAAGTTAAAGTCCAACAGGTTTATTTGGTAGCAAACGCCACTAGCTTTTGGAGTGCTGTTCCTTCGTCAGGTGAGTGGGACATCTGCCACTCACCTGACGAAGGAACAGCGCTCTGAAAGCTAGTGGTGTTTGCTGCCAAATAAACCTGTTGGACTTCAACCTGCTGTTGTGAAACTTCTTACTGGGCTTTGATATACAGGGCACAATTTATGAATGACAGGAAACCTGGAAGTAGTGTTAATTGTGTGGGGTGATACTAAAATTCAAAAGGACATGGACAAATTAGTGGAAGGAGATGCAGGGCCCTGCAAAGTGCAAGCCCACCACTGCTGCTGCTACTTGCTCTCTCCTTCCACTAATTTGTCCATGTCCTTTTGAATTTTAGTATCACCCCACACAGTTAACACTACTTCCAGGTTTCCTGTCATTCATAAATTGTGCCCTGTATATCAAAGCCCAGTAAGAAGTTTCACAACAGCAGGTTGAAGTCCAACAGGTTTATTTGGCAGCAAATGCCACTAGCTTTTAGAGCGCTGTTCCTTCGTCAAGTGAGTGGCAGATGTCCCACTCACCTGACGAAGGAACAGCACTCCAAAAGCTAGTGGCGTTTGCTACCAAATAAACCTGTTGGACTTTAACTTGGTGTTGTCAGACTTCTTACTGTGTTTACCCCAGTCCAATGCTGGCATCTCTACATCATATCAAAGCCCAGGCCATTAATATATACCAAGAAGAGCAAGGATTCAAACACTAATCACTGGGAAAGCCACTGTAAACCTTCCTCCAGTCTGAAAAACAATTAGCCACTGCTGTTTACTGTTACTCCATTCATTTTAATCTCCATATTGCTACTGTTCTCTTTTATTCCATGAGCTCTAACTTTGCTCAAAAGTCTGTTGTGTGGCACTGTAGCAAATACCTCCCAAAAGTCCATTTACACCATATCAACAGCATTACCCACATCCACACTCTGTTACCTCATCAAAAAACTCCAGCAAATTAGTTGAACATAATTTGCCCTGAGCAAATTCTTGCTGGCTTTCCTTAATTGACCCACATTTGCCCAAATGACTATTAATTATTTCCAAAATTATTGTTTCTAGAAGCTTCTCCATCACAGAAGTTAAACTGACTCAAACTAAGGTACAACATTTGTAAATTGTCCAGTGCTCTGATGCCACCTCTGTATCCACAGAGGTTTGAAAAATTATGGCATTTGCGTCTGGTCTTGGTGACTTATCAAAGATAAGTACATCCAAGCCTATCTGATACTTCCTCCTTATTGATTTAAACCCCTTCAGCTATCTCCTTTTTCAGCAAACCCTGGCGTCGTCTTCTTGATAAAGATTTATGCAAACTACTAATACCTCAACCATGCCCTCTGCTTCCATGCATAAATCATCTTTTGGTCCATAAACAGCTGCGACAAAAAAAAATCTTCAACTACAAGATGCAGTACTCCTTAAAAATGTTAACTTTCTTGATAGCCTACTGGGCAAAAGAACCATTTGACACAAGAGATTGGTCACAGATTGAATTCTGGGTTACTTTGACTTCATTGATCATAGCTGGTTTATCAGTGAGGATGCGACAGTTGAACAGAGAATCAGCCAAGAACATCCATTTTGAATTGTTATCCAGTTATTTCTGATCAAATAAAACATATGTTTAGGTGTACCTCAAGATTCAGACCTCAAGAATAAATATGAAAATTTACAACTTAGCATAAAGTTCTAACACTTTGAAGAAACACGAGCAAAAGGAAATCGACACTGAGCCAAAGAACTCCCGTACTAAGAAGGCAAGTGAAAGGCTTCAGCGACTGAAAGGAGATGGAGGTAGTGGGGTGGAATAGTTCTAGAATAGAATTCCAGAAAACACAGTTACCCCTGTTGGGCTAAAGGAAGTGGGAGTTCACAAAAGTTCAGAGGAATAGCAAGGTATCAGGAAGTAGGAGGGTCATGAAATTGGTGATGCTCAGAGCTGGGAAAGAATCAGATATTAAGGGAATTTAAACATGATGACAATTTTAACCTTGAGGAGCCAAAAAAAATTCAGCAGGGATAGAAAGTGAGTAAGTAGGACTTGGTGTGGGATTAGATATAGGGGGCTGAATTCTACATGGGAAAAGTCTAATTTTGCAGTAAGAAGTCTCACAACATCAGGTTAAAGTCCAACAAGATTATTTGGTATCACGAGCTTTCAGAGTGCTGCTCCTTCATCAGGTGAATCAGACTCATCTGATGAAGGAGCAGTGCTCTGAAAGCTCATGATACCAAATAAATCTGTTAACTTTAACCTGGTGTTGAAAGACTTATTACTGTGCCCACCCCAGTCCAATGCCAGCATATCCACATCATGATTAATCTTGCAGTTACAAGGGTATAGATGAAGGTTTTAGTTGACAAATGGGTTGGGATGGGGACACAGACAGGTAAAATAGAAATGGAGAAAATATTGAGAGAGAAAGGGTCAAGCACAGATCGATGGATTATAGAATCCTTACAGTGCAGGAGGAGGTCATTTGGCCCATTGAACCTGCACCAACAACAATCCCACTCAGGCCTTATCCCCTTAACATGACATAATTACCCTATTAATTCCTCTGACACTAAGGGATAATTTAGCATGGCCAATCAGCCTTACCCACACATCTTTGGAATGTGGGAGGAAACCTGAGCACCTAAAGGAGACCCACACAGCCAAGGGGTGAATGTGCAAACTCCACACAGACAGTGACCCAAGGCTGGAATTGAACCCAGGTCCCAGGCACTCTGATGCAGCAGTGCTAACCACTGTGACATGAGTTATTCTGGAGTAATTGTGTGGTGGAAGGAAGAAAAGCTGACATGTTTTGGCTGTAATTGGGTCACTAAAGTAAAAATAAGTGAGTGTATTGTCACTAAGTGGACAATGGAGTAGAGGAGTTGGAGGAGGAGGATGGCATAGTCGAAAATGTCAAAGGCTCAAGCAGCCAAAAGGGATCAGTAGTGATAAATGCACCACAGTTATAAACAGAGAATGTTGCTCGTGACTTTAATTAGATGTTGCATAGTTTCATACAATACTAAAACCATCTCTATTTTTTCCCCCAGTCTTAACTCATCCACTGATGTAACCCTCACTCTTGCCTTCATTACCTCTAGACACAACTATTCTAACCAACTCTTGACCACATTCTACCCTTTGTAAAGTTAAGGATACTCAAAATTCTATTGCCCCTTTTTTTAACTTGCAGCTAGTCCTGTTCCCCATCACCCTTGTGCTCACTGGCCTACTTTGGTGCCCCATCAAGCAATGTCTTGATTTTTAAATTCCCATCTTTTATTTTCAAATCATCCCATCTCTGTAATCTCAACCATCCCACAGACATATGTATTCCCATAATTAGGCCTCTTGAGCATTTCAGATTTTAATTGCTCCACCACTGATGTTCATACCTTCATTTGTCTATGCTTGAAACCCTGAAATTCTCTTCTGCCTTGCCTTCTCCATTAAAATACTCCCAAAATCTACCTCTTTGACCAAGCTTTTGGTCATCTGACCTAATGTCTCATATGTGATTTTGTGTCATACTTTGTTTTAAAATGTTCCTGTGAAACGCTTTGAGATGTTTCATTATGTTAAAGATGCTGTATAAATACAAATAGTTGTTGTTGTCATGGAAACTGAAAGATTTTGCATTCAATTCCAAAGTCTTTGTTTAGCTGTGGAGAGACAATCAGTTTCAACGATCTGGGCAATGGAAAGAACAACCAGCTGGGTTTCCACTTCAGATTGTTGTCCTAAAACCTGCTGGAAGGTAATTGTATGTGAATGTCAAGTAAGGATGAGATTGACTTGGCAGTAGCCTTTTCAATGGTCAAACAGCCATACAAATGAACCATCCTAGATGGCATGTGAACAATAAGGTAGCTAGGCAAGGACCCAGATGGCTACATGTGAATCATACACCTTCATGAATTATCAATTTTAGAGGACAAGGGGAAAGGGGCAAAATAAAACTCTCAGGGCAACAATCACCAGATTATTGAGCAACCAGTGCACCCACATGTGGGCAAATAGTGCTTCTGAAGAAGTTACATCAGGGTTTTAATATGTACAAAAAGTGACATGATCATGGTTTCCTTCCAAGTTTTGGAAGAACACAGCACAGACTTGGTGGAGTCTCTCAAGCATTTATTCTCCTGGCTTTTTTATATATGCATATGTACATATATGGAAATCTAGCTGGCTTCAAATGGCTCAATTCCTAAAACAATAAACTGATTTTCCACATGACACTTCAAATGATTTAAAAATCTCAATTGAAAATCCTCAGTCCCTACCTTCTGTTTTGTGCTTAATGGTTGAGATTTAATCTTCTCTTCTTTGCCTTTTGCAATACGCAGAAACTGCTTCAAATCTCCCTGGAAGACAAGAGTGTGAAGTTTAAATGCTCAACAGTAACATGTGATTGACTAAGAACATTTGGGATGCAGTAACTTTTGGTAGAGTAAGAATATTCGGGACACAATGTGCAAGTACTAAAACAGGAAACTATGACTATATTGTCACAAATAACCCCCAGCTTTGCTTCATGTTTGTAACATAGTTGATGTTAGGCACAATAACTGCAATATGTATGGACTTAGGCTATTTTTGGGACAAACAGTAAGAGTCCATCATTTGATTTGGGGCTTTTCATGGTAGTCTGAAAGGGTTTGGAATGGGACTTGAAAAGAGCACAGGAGAGAGCAGGAGAGGGTATGGATGGACCATGAGGAGAGGGAGAAAAGAGGGGGCGAGGAGGGGGCAGGAGGAAAGAGCTATGTTTGGTGCTGGCTTCTTGGCTGCCATCCCCTGCAGATGCTGTGGAACAAATGCTGGGAATGCTGGGGAACTGTTTCGATGCAGCTCCCCAGTGCTTGTAGTCGTTACACATGCAAATCATAGGGAGTGCGGTGCTGGAGGAGCATGAAACTCGTGGGAATAGAAATTAACACCATTGAGCTGAAACCACACTTCGCCATTAGCTGCCAGAACCAACAGTGTGCCATTTTTAAATAATCAAAGCAAACTCGTCAGGCTGTGCCACAAGACATTATATAAGTATACTGCACAAAAATTAAATTCTTCACTTATAGCCATTTAAACAATGCTGTGAAGGATTTTGATATTAATGTTCCAAGGTGAGTGAAAGAGAGACAACAATCCGGTATAGTTTTGATAAGAGAATTTTAAATTCAAGCATTCAGGTTTGGGGAGGGATATCCAGAGCATTGCATCCAGAGAGTTGGACACTCCATCAATTTTAATGTGAAGAGGGTGAAAGGGAGAGTCATAGAATCATAGAAAAACTACAGCAGAAACAGGCCCTTCGGCCCACAAGTTGCGCCAATCATATCTCTACCTACTAGGCTTACCTACAAACCTCAATCCTATTAAGTCCCACGTACTCATCCAGAAGTCTCTTAAAAGATCCTAACAAATTTGCCTCCACCACCACCGACAGCAGCCAATTCCACTCACCCATGACCGTCTTGAGTGAAAAACCTGTGTCGTCTTGTGGCAGCCATTTCAGCCCTGGGGAAAAGTCTTTGAGAGCCCACCTGATCAATACCTCTCATCATCTTATACACCTCTATCAGGTCTCCTCTCATCCTTCGTCTCTCTAAGGAGAAAAGATCGAGCTCTCTCAACCTATCCTCATAAGGCATGCCACCCAATCCAGGCAACATCCTTGTACATCTCCTCTGCATCCTTTCAATGGCTTCCACATCCTTCCTGTAATGAGTAATAAACAAAATGCAGAAGTCAAGAATAGAATGTGCTAAAGTATAGATGGTTGCAGAGTTGAAGCAGACTGAACAGACAGCATTAACAGTAAGATTTGGAGAACTTGGTAGTTTGTGGTATGTGGCATGCCAGTAGACATTCTGCAAATTCGAGGGTCTTGCATTGTCAGAAGAAATCCAGAACTATTACTCTTGACAGCTATCCATGGCCTTGCAAGAAGGCGAAGTGTGAATATTGAGTTGACATTGGTGTTCAGCATGGCTGTGAAAACTTCATGCTGCTAATTCATGCCTAGCCTGATGATAAAAATGTGAAGTAATATCAGGTCGCCTTCCCAAAACTTGCCGGCATTTTGATTTGATTTGATTTATTATTGTCACATGCACTAACATACAGTGAAAGTATTGTTTCTTGCATGCTAAATATACTGTTCATAGTGAAGGAAACGAGAGAGTGCAGAATGCAATGTTACAGTCATAGCTAGGGTGTAGAGAAAGATCAACTTAATGCAAGGTAAGTCCATTCAAAAGTCTGACAGCAGCAGGGAAGAAGCTGTTCTAGAGTTGGTTGGTACATGATCTCAGACTTTTGTACCTTTTTCCTGAAGGAAGAAGGTGGAAGAGAGTATGTCTAGAGAGCATAGGGTCCTTAATTATGCTGGCTGCTTTGCCGAGGCAGCGGGAAGCGTAGACAGAGTCAATGGATGGGAGGCTGGTTTGCATGATGGATTGGGCTACATTCACGAGTCATGCCAAGCTGTGATTCAACCAGAAAGAATGCTTTCTATGATGCATTTGTAAAAGTTGGTGAGAGTCATAGCTGACATGCCAAATTTCCTTAAGTCTTTGAGAAAGTAGAGACATTGGTGGGCTTTCTTAACTATAGCATCGGCGTCAGAGGGCCAGGACAGATTGTTGGTCTGGACACCTAAAGACTTGAAGCTCTCGACTTTTTTTACTTTGTTCCCGTTGATGTAGACAGGGGCATGTTCTTCACTTCGCTTCCTGAAGTCGATGACAATCTCCTTCGCTTTGTTGACATTGAGGGAGAGATTATTGTTGCTGCACCAGTTCATCAGATTCTCTATCTCATTCCAGTACTCTGTCTCGTCATTGTTTGAGATCCGACCCATTATGATGGTGTTGTCAGCAAACTTGAAAATTGAACTGGAGGGGAATTCGACCACACAGTCATAACTGTATAAGTTGTTGCTGTTCGTCCATCGTCATCGATGAGGACCTCAACACCATTAGTCATTTTGAGGCTGGTTGCAGTGTGTCTGAAGATAACTGATCAAGCCAATTCGGGCACGGAATGTCCTGGCACATATTGGACAGACTTGTGTAGACACTGTACTTGTTGCGCTGGTCGCTCTGGACTTGCGCAGCTCACGCTTAAGTTGTGCTTCAGCAATACACCTTGCTTTGTGAGCTTGACAGCCTTTGTGGATGAGACAGCGCCAGGTAGGGCAGTTTTGAGCCAGCGTTTCTCAGGTAGTCGTGTCAATGTCAAGCGACTTCAGGGAGGCTTTGAGTGTATCTTTGAAATGTTTCTTCTGCCCTCCATGCAAGTGTCTTCCAGCAGAGAGTTCCCCAAAAAGGAGCTGCTTGGGTATGCGCTTGTCTGACATACGGATGACATGACCTGCCCACCGGGTCTGCGCTCTCATCAGCGGTGTGTGAACTGATGGTAGACTTGCTCTAGAGAGAACTTCAGTGTCTGGTATTTTGTCTTGCCATCTGATGCATAATATTCTGCAAAGACAAGTCATGTGGAAACGATTGAGCTGTCTTGCACGCCTTCGATACACAGTCCACGTTTCACAGGCATACAGGAGGGTAGTGAGTACCACAGCGCTGTAGATCTTCAGTTTTGTTGCTGGGCTGATTCCTCGATGTTCCCATACAGTGGAGTGCAATCTACTGAAAGCAGAACTTGCCTTTGATATTCTGCAGTTAACTTCTGCATCAATAGTCACTGCTTGGGAGAGGGTGCTGCCAAGATAAGTGAACTGGTCCACTGCCTGTAGTTTCTGCCCTTTGACTGTGATTATGGGTTCTGTGTACGGTGCATGAGGAGCAGGCTGGTGCATGGCTTTGGTCTTTTTAATGTTGATGGTGAGTCCAAAGTTGTCACAAGCCCTGGAAAATTTGTCCATACTGACTTGTATCTCTGGCTCTGAGCCAGCATACAGGGCGCAGTCATCGGCAGAGAATAAATCTCTCAGAACGGTCTCTTACACTTTGGTAATAGCTTGAAGTCTCCTTGGGTTGAAAAGCTTCTCATCCACTCTGTACTTGAGGCTGATTCCAGCAGCACTGTCCAGGAAGGCATCATTCAGCATGGCAGTAAACATCATGCTGAACAGTGTGGGTGCGAGCACACAGCCCTGTTTGAAGCCATTGGTGATTGGGAATGCCTCAGAGGATTCTCCGCCATCCAGTACTCTAGCCATCATGGAACTGGCGTACCATCTGAATGAATTTGGGGAGGCAGCCGAACTTTGACATGATCCTCCACAGGCCTTGTCGGCTTACAGTATTGAAGGCTTTCGCGAGGTCAACAAAGGTTGTGTACAGCTTGCGATTCTGCTCCTGACACTTCTCCTGAAGTTGGCGCGCAGCAAAAATGTGTCATTAGTCATTTTGAGGCTGGTTGCAGTGTGTCTGAAGATAACTGATCAGGCCAATTCGGGCACGGAATGTCCTGGCACATATTGGACAGACTTGTGTAGACACTGTATTTGTTGCACTGGTGGCTCTGGACTTGCGCAGCTCGCACTTAAGTCCTTTCAGATCTTTGCAGAAGCCACACTGTGACTTTGGAAGCAGGCTCAGCTCCAGATGAGTGACCAGACGATTTAGCAGGACTCTTGCGAGGGTTTTTCCTGTGATGGAGAGCAGCGAGACTCCTTGGTGGTTGTCTCATACTTGCCGGTTGTCTTTCCTCTTGTAGAGGTGTACAATGGAAGCATCTTTAAGTTCATGAGGAATGGATCCTTGCTTCCAAAAGGACTGGAACAACTAGGTGAGCTTCTCGATAAGTGCAGGACCAGCAGCTTTATAGATCTCTGCGGGTATGGCATCCGCCCCTGGATAGCTGGCTGACAGCTTTCGTGACTTCAACTACTACCAGTGGGTCATCCATGGTGCTGATGGTATCAGCCGGGGGAATCCTGTCTATTGCCTCATCGTTAATAGATGACGGTCGGTTGAGGACAGCTTCAAAGTGTTCAGCCCATCTCTGCAGGATCTGAGCCTTCTCTGTAATGAGAGTTGTACCAACTGTACTCAGGAGGGGGGAAGCTCTCGAGAGATTGAGGTCCATAGAGAGTGTTGAGGGCTTCACAGAACCGTTTCAAGTCGTTTCTGTCAGCATATCCCTGTATTTCATCAGCCTTGGCGCTCAGCCAGGCATCCTGCATTTTATGCAGTTTATTCTGGACTGTCCTGCAAGCACTGGTAAAAGCATTTTTCTTGGCAGCTGAAGATGGGTCGTTCTGACAGGCCCGATGAAGACGGTGCTTTTCAACAAGTAGAGCCTGTATCTCCTCATCATTCTCATTAAACCAATCATGCTGCTTGTGGGTGGATGGCCCGAGCTTCTTCAGCGCAGATGTATGGATTGCATCCCTGAAGCGTTCCCAGTCGTCCTCAGCGCTGCCTGCGAGGTGTAGGTCAGCAAGCTTGATTTCTAAGTCTTCAGCCAGTGCTAAAGCTATGCTAGGGTTCTTTAGCTTGGCCGCGTTGATTCTTTTCATAACCTTGCTTCCTTGTGGTCGCCTCTTGGGTCTGATGCGGAGCCTCATTTTGGAGATAATGAGCCTGTGATCTGTCCAGCAGTCAGCACCACACATGGCCTTGGTTAGTCTTGACATCCTGCCTGTACAAATGATGGGGGCTAAGAACACAGCCTTTAAACATAGAAAATGGGTGCAGGAGTAAGCCATTGGCCATTCGAGTCTGCTACATCATTCAATATGACCATGGCTGATCATGTACTTTCAGTTCATTATTTAGGTTGTAAGCCTGCAGATCAACACCTCCAGGAAGGAAAAATATAAGAGATATTTCTGGTTCACATTACTTTAGAATTATTCACAGTGGAAAAGGATCTTGGCGATTGTAGTGCAGATTTGCAGCGGACTGAAAAGCTTGAGTATGTAGACATTAAGGAAGAGGATGTTTTGGAGCTGTTGAAAAGCATCAAGTTAGATAAGTCGTCGGGACCAGATGGGATGTTTCCCAGGTTACTGTGGGAGGCGAGGGAAGAGATTTCTGAGCCTCTGGAGATGATCTTTGCATCATCAACGGAGACAGGAGTAGTTCTGGAGGATTGTGGATATGGTTCCTTTATTCAAGAAAGGGAGAAGAGATAGCCCAAGAAATTATAGACCAGTGAGTCTAACCTCAGTGGTTGATAAGTTGATGGAGAAGATCCTGAGAGACAGGGTTTATGAACATTTGGAGAGGTATAGTATGATCAAGAATAGTCAGCACAGCTTTGTCAAAGGCAGACGATGCCTTACAAGCCTGATTGTATTTTTTGAGAATGTGTCTAAACATATTGACAAAGGAAGAGCAGTAGATGTGGTTTATATGAACTTCAGCAAGGCGTTTGATAAGGTGCCCCATGCAAGGCTTATTGAGAAAGTGAGGGGGCATGGGATCTAAAGGGACATTGCTCTGTGGATTCAGAACTGGCTTGCCCACAGAAGACAAACAGTGGTTATAGATGTGTCTTTTTCTGCATGGAGGTCGATCAGCAGTGGAGTGCCCAGGGGTCTGTTCTGGGACCCTTGCTCTGACCTGGATGAGGGAGTGGAGGGATGGGTTGGTAAGTTTGCTGATGACACAAAGGTTGGAGGTGTTGTGGATCGTGTGGACGGATGTCAGAAGTTGCAGCGAGACATTGATAGGATG
This sequence comes from Carcharhinus amblyrhynchos, assembly GCF_965287045.1. Classification (NCBI taxonomy): domain Eukaryota; kingdom Metazoa; phylum Chordata; class Chondrichthyes; order Carcharhiniformes; family Carcharhinidae; genus Carcharhinus; species Carcharhinus amblyrhynchos. Next base: position 122,046,545 of record NC_137330.1, on the reverse strand, counting down.
GAAGACTGGGCGGAGAAGTGGCAGATGGACTTCAACCCAGATAAGTGTGTGGTGGTTCATTTTGGCAGGTCAAATAAGATGACAGGTTTTAATATTAAGGATAAGACTCTTGGCAGTGTGGAAGATCAGAAGGATCCTGGAGTCCGGGTTCATAGGATGCTCAAAGCAGCTTTGCAAATAGAGGCTGTGGTTAAGAAGGCGTATGGTGTACTGGCATTCATCAATTGAGGAATTGAGTTTTGGAGTCAGGAGATAATGCTGCAGCTGTATAAGACCCTGGTCAGACCCCACATGGAATACAGTGCTCAGTTCTGGTCGCCTCATTACAGAAAGGATGTGGAAGTCATAGAAAGGGTGCAGAGGAGATTTACAAGGATGTTGCCTGGATTGGGTGGCATGCCTTATGGGGAAAGGTTAAGAGAGCTCGGTTTTTTTCTCCTTGGAGAGACGAAGAATGAGGGGTGACCTGATAGAGGTGTATAAGATGATGAGAGGTATCGATCAAGTGGATTTTCACAGGCTTTTTTCCAGGGCTGAAATGGTTGCCACAAGAGGACATAGGTTTAGAGTACTGGGGAGTAGGTACAAAGGAAACATCAGGGGTAAGTTTCTCACTCAGGGTGGTGGGTGCGTGGAATTGGCTGCCGGCAGTGGTGGTGGAGGTGGATTCGATAGGGTCTTTTAAGAGACTTTTGGTTAAGTACATGGAACTTAGTAAGCTAGAGGGTTATAGGTATGCCTAGTAGGTAGGGATATGTTTGGTGCAACTTGTGGGCCGAAGGGCCTGTTTGTGCTGTAGTTTTTCTATGTTTCTAAACACTGATTGAAACAAGTTTATAGAGCCAAATGCAGAAAAAACACAATAATGTCTGGTCAGCACCTCTAAAACCACGTAACCAAATCAGATGTCAAACTTGTTAAATACTCAGAAATTCTGGTTTGCAGCTTACCAGGGCACTTTGGTAGAGTGGAATCCATTATTAACTTTTGTATTTTCTAGCTTTCATTATTGTTTAATAATGCTGATACATCTCTGGAGATTATATTGTACTATTGCTGTTTTTCACAGTTACTTCACAGAACTGTCATCATAAGTCTGGGAAACAAGGAGCTAAGTCTGCCAGAAATGAACAAGGAGGGACTGGTTCACTGGCACATCATCACTTCCACTACTAAGCTACTATTTCAACAACAGGTCAAGTGCAACTCAGTAAAGCCAGGCTGATTGTTATGCAAAAGCTATTACAAAAGGTACACACTAGACATCTAACATGACTGGACATAAAAATAGGATTTATCTCTGACTGAAGCCATAAGACTTGTTTTCAGTTTGGCAAGCATAGCTTCACATTTCTTCCATGTATAGCAATTCATTTTTCAGACTGCACTAGCTGATGGAAAAATCCAAATATAGGGGGAAATCTTATGTAAAAAAATTCTAAGTCCAGGACGAGTGTGAAAACAGGGGAGTTTCTGGTCTGTTTTTTGGGTGAATTCAAATCTGTGATCTTATCCACTCAGACAAAAACGTCCTCAAAAAACATTCTTCTGTGCTGCCATCAGATTTTTGAGTGGATCTCCCTCTCATTAAGTTGATCTTTCTCTACGCCCTAGCTATGACTGTATAACTACATTCTGTATTGTCTCTTTTCCTTCTCTCTACGTACATTATACTTTGTATAGCGCACAAGAAGCAACACTTTTCACTGTATACGAATACATGTGACAATAATAAATCAAATCAAATCAAAATGGTTTCTCACCAGTAAGGGGGAAGGGTGGGGCTTAAATCGCCCGAACGCTGGCGCGTGTGCCGGTTTCTAGCAACATACGTCTGTCATTCAGCCTCTTCTGCTGTCAACTAGTCTCAAACATTGTGCTCTCCCCCATCCCCCTACAGCTACCAAGGGGGCCCACAGCCTATTGCAGTCCCCACCCCTCCAGAAGGTAAGAATGCCCCCAAAACCCCATGGTTTTAGTGATTGAAAATGCAGAATTTAGATCCATATTATTGGACCAGAAAGCAAATTACATTAAGAAGTCAGACTAGAGCTCTGTATTTGTTTCTGTTCAGGCATTGTTGTGAAGATAGGATGCTTCACTCCAGGAGTAATTCCGCTGCCAAATCAGGGATTTTTATAGTAAAACAAACTTTATTTAGTAACACAGTTTAAGTATAACTGTACTTGAAAATTGAAGCAGCATAATTCAACAGCTGAACAATAGTTAAAAATGAAAAGAAATAACTTTAATTTCTGACTTATCATTATTTCATTTCTAAATATTCAACATTATCTTTCACATAAAATTCCACTCTAAATACAGTTAGCAACCATAAATATACTTGCTTTTAGTGGTGTAGACAGTCTTGAAGGTGTGAAGAATTGAGTTTCAGATCTCTGTTTAAATAAACACCAGCCTGAACTGAAAGCTTTTTTTTCTCTGCTGCATAGCTAGCTCCTCCCATTAACCATATTATCACATGACCCTGTCAAATCAACCTAAGAACGTAAGAACTAGGAGCAGGAGCATCTAGCTCCTCGAGCCTGATCCACCATTCAATAAGATCATGGCTGACCTTTCTGTGGATTCAGCTCCACTTAACTACCCGCTCATCATAGTCCTTAATTCCTTCACTGTTCAATAATTTATCTATCCTTGACTTAAAATGAGGTAGCCTCAACTGCTTCATGGGTAGAGAATCCACAGATTCACAACCCGTTGTGTGAAGAAGTTTCTCCTCAACTCAGCTCTAGATCTCCTTGCTCCCTTTTATTTTGAGTTCATGCCCCCTCATTCTAGTTTCATCTGCCAGTGGAAACAACTACCCTGCTTCTATCTTATCTATTCCCTTCATAATCCTATATGTTTCTAAAAGATCTCCCCTCATTCTTCTGAATTCCAATGAGTATAGCCCCAGTTTACTCAGTCTCTCCTCATAAGCCCATCCTCTCAACTCCGGAATCAATCTAGTGAATCTCCTCCGCACTCCCTTCAGTGTCAGTATATCCTTTCTCAAGTAAGGAGACTAAAACTGTCCACAGTCCTCCAGGAATGGCCTCACCAGCACCTTATACAGCTACAACATAACCTCGCTGTTTTTAAACTCCATCCCTCTAGCAATGAAGGACAAAATTCCATTTGCCTTCTTAATTACCTGCTGCACCTGCAAACCAACTCCTTGTGATTTTTGCAAACACTCAGGTCCCTCTGCACAGTATAATAGTGCATTTTGCTGTTATTCCTACCAAAATAAATGACCTCACATTTACCAACATTGTACTCCATCTGCCAGACCCTTGCCCACTCACTTAGACTATCTACATCCCTTTGCAGATTTTCAGTGTCTGCACACTTTGCTCTGTCAGTCATCTTAGTGTCATCAGCTAATTTTGACACACTACACTTAATTCCCAACTCCAAATCACCTATGTAAATCATAAACAATTGAGGTCCCATCACTGATCCCTGAGGCACACCACTAATCACTGATCACCGACCAGAAAACCACCCATTTACCCCCACTCTTTGCTTTCTGTTAATTAAACAATCCTCTATCTATGCTAATACATTACCCATAACACCGTGCACCTTTATCTTAGGCTTTGCTGTGGCACCTTGTCAAATGTCTTCTGGAAATCCAAGTACAACACATCCACATGTTCCCCATTGTCCACAGCACATGTAATGTTCTCAAAGAATTCCACCAAATTAGTCAGACATGACCTGCTCTTTATGAACCCATGCTGTGTCTTTCTAATGGTACAATTTATATCAGATGTCTCACTATTTCTTCCTTGATGATAAATTCAAACATTTTCCACAGTACGAAGTTAAGCTAATGGCCTATAGTCACCTGCCTTTTGTCTACTTTTTTTAAAACAGTTTTTAAAACCTAATCAAAAACCCCAAGGGAAAATCTTCATTTATAAACAAAAATCTATTAACACCACATGGTTAAAATGAGTAATTATCCTGCTCTCCCAGCATCTGAGTTGCATTCCCTCTAGACGTATCGACTGCCTATGGAAAAAGCTAAATTTTTAAACATTCCTCTTAAACATAAAGATATGTATATATCAATAGCAAGTACTATTATCACACAATCTCGATACAGAGGTGGTATGTTCTCAACTTTGCTGGTGGTTTTCATCTTTCTATTTTTGCAACTTTGTTTCACAAAAATTGGTTGCTGTGTTTACCACATCAGATTACATGCAAGCAAACAAGCAAAGGTACAAACCAGAAACACGAGTAGGCCATTTTGCCCATCCACCCTCTGCCAATTGATAAGATTATATTTAATCTGATTTAAGCTCATACCTTCCTGTCTATCCTTTTACCATTTGACTCCCTTGTCAGCATTCATCTATCCAACTTGGCATTAAAAATATTCAATGACCCTGTATTTACTGCTCTCAGGAGAAGAGAATTCCGGAGACAACACTGAGAAAAAATTCTCCTTAGACCTGAGAAAGATAGATTTTTGATCAGTAACAAAATCAAGGGTTTGATTTTGTTTTTGATTTTGGGGAAAAGGCAGGAAAAGCGGATGTGAGGAATGTTGGATCAGCCGTGATCCTACTGAATGACGGGGCAGGCTTGAGGGAATGAATGGTCGACTCCTGTTTCTATTTCTTATGGTCTTATAGTCAATCATCTCAGTTATTTCAATCCCACGTAGGCGGAATAGAATTTGCTGAAGACTAGCATCTGTGATGCTGGGAACCTCAGAAGGCCAAGAAACCTCATCCACATTGTACTTCTGGCTGATGACAACAAATGCTTTAATCCTTGTCTTTTGCATTACCATGCTGGACTACCGTATCATTGAAGATGGGAATGCGAGTGGAGTCTCCTCCTCAGTTAGTGCTCCCTGATATCGAATGAAGTCTCAGCTAAGATTTCATACTCAAGTGGGGATCAAACCCATAATCTTCTGAGGTGAGTGTATTACCATTGAGCTAACCTGACACAAAGACCAAATCTTATCAGTTTGAACAGATTAAAAAGCATTATCTATTTCTTAACTAATTTGTTCAATTACTTTGAAGATTATGTTCTACTTACCAAAAAGATAACTGGATTTTTGGTTCACAACATACAAGCAGAACCTCCAAGATTTATTCACAAATTGTGCTCGATTAATATGTTTCAAAACACTGTGGCATTTTCAGAACTGACTGAGCAATACAATGGAGCAACTTCCCTTTGAATCTCTTACCAGATCGACATATTCAGTGAGCATGTAGTGTGGCTCCATTTCTCGGCAGAGGCCCAGCAGTCTCACCACATTGCTGTGATTCATCTTACTAAACATCTCAAACTCCCGACGGAATTCTAGCTGGAGCTGTTCATCCCTTGTGGTCAGACTCTTCACCAGGACTACCATCTCTACATCATTTCTGTCAATCCCCTTGGCTTTGGCTAAGAAGACCTCGCCATACTCTCCTTTTCCTGTAGTTACAAACATAAGAGCAAAGGTTAAACAATGTGTCAGATCGAAAACAATTAATATCATAAGTTGACAGAACTTCATAGAAATCGTCACAGAAACTCTACAGTACAGAGACAGGCCATTCAGCCCATCAAGTCTGCACCAACCACATTCCCACTCAGGCCCTACCCCCATATCCCTACATATTTACCCTCTACTCCCTCTAACCTACACATCTCAGGACACTAAGGGCAATTTTATATGGCCAATCAACCTAACCTGCACATCTTTGGACTGTGGGAGGAAACCGGAGCACCTGGAGGAAACCCACGCAGACACGGGGAAAACGTGCAAACTCCACACAGATAGTGACCCAGGCCGGGAATCGAACCCGGTCCCTGGAGCTGTGAAGCAGCAGTGCTAACCACTGTGCCACCATGCCGCCCAGCATTGTGCTACTGTGCCACTCTTTAAAATAATTTGTTTTTGACAATGTACATTTGAAATAGCTAAACTTCCACATTCTACAGACCTAAAAGTAAAAATTGTTCAGGCCACTATATGATGGAGACACTATAGTAAAGTGCACATTTAGTATCCTTCTCACATGGGAGTGATTCTTTAGAGAAATATTTGAAGGCCAGTTATTTCCTCTTGGGAACACTCACCCCTCCCTGTCCTGCAGATACTTATTTAAGGGTGATACTATTGCACAATACTTGACAACTTGAATACTTGAAAGGACAAGTAAGTCCCTGGCAGACAGCACAGCTGAGTCAGATATAATCCATGCATTATCCGTGCACATGTACGTGATTAAATGGCAGTTAGAAGCATGGTTCATTTCTCTAACTCCTGAAATCAGCTGTAGTTGATTTCAATCAGCATGGTTGTGAAACTAACTAGAACAGGACGGGATGAAACCTGCAATCTTTCTGGTTTGTAACATTCAGCACCACATTAGAAAGAACACTTAGACATCGAGACTACCACTGAAGGTGGAGAGTATTTCAAAATCCCTCATCACTAGTAGCTGCCAATGCGGAAATGGTCTGAGTTAAGAACACAAAAACTAAGAGCAGGAGTAGGCCATCTGGCCCCTTGAGCCTGCTCCGCCATTCAATAAGATCACAGCTGACCTTTTCATGGACTCAGCTCCATTATCCGCCTGCTCGCCATAACCCTTAACTCCTTCACTGTTCAAAACTTTATCTATCTTCGCCTTAAAAACATTCAATGAGGTAGCCTCAACTGCTTCATTGGGCAAGGAATTCCACAGGTTCACAACCCTTTGTGTGAAGAAGTTCCTCCTCAACTCAGTCCTAAATCTTATTTTGAGGCTATGGCCCCTAGTTCTAGTTTCACCCACCAGTGGAAACAACTTCCCTGCTTCTATCTTACATAGTCCCTTCATAATCTTATTTATTTCTATAAGATCTCCCCGATCAATTCCAAGTTTGTGTTATTTTAATTCAGCATCAACAATACACAATGTAGAGCGACTGCTCAAACCTCATAGAATGCGTAAACATCAAATAAACTTGCTAGACATAGATTGAACCCAACACCCCAAAAAGATGCCAGGATGCTGACACACTAGGTCCAACAAAATACTTCAATGAACAGAATTTTTAAGACTTAACCTGACTTCCCACCTCCCAACTTAGATTTTTAAGCATATTGCGATTAGGTAGCATGCCAGTAGGGCATTTATTAATTTATTTAGGTCTTCTTAGTGGCAATTTTCCCCAAAAAAATCTAAGTGCCGAATTCGTGTGAAAATGGGAGTAACTCCCACTGTTTTTATTTAACGGCATTTTCAAAATAAATCTCCAAACTCTCTGCATCACAGAGTGCCTCAGAGAGCTTCACATTGAATATCACAGGGTGGGCCTGTTCCTGCTCGAGAGACCGGCAGTATAGTGCTGAGCAAGTCACTGCACACGCACCGACCTGTTAGACCAGAGATCTGTGAATGCGCACTGGCCCCTCACTGCAGGCCTCCCAATCACTGGCCAGCCCCGCAATCCCACATCACTGCCGTTCTGACCCCCACCACACCCGATCATTGGCCTCCTGGTCCTCTCCAGGAAAGCCCTGATATCATCCCTGCCTTCATCCCCACCCCCGATCTCCCCAAACCACCCGCCCATCCACCCCAGGGGCCAGCTTCAATCAGCCCTTTCCTCTGCCACCGATCCCAACTGCAGAGTTGCAGCAAGACACCCTCCCCCCATTTTAACTGATCTCCCCCACATAGGCCCTGCCCCAATAGGCCCCACTCCTTTACCACTGCCCAATGTCCCTCGGGCATTGCCACTTTGCCCATAGACAGTACAAAGGGACCAGGCTGGTACTGCCAAGCTGCCAATGAGCCCCTTACCCCCAACCTCCTGGTGAGGTGTCCATAGCCTCCCTTCTCTCCAGCAGGGTTGGGCCACTAGCTCCCAATTAGTGGGGAGCTGTTGTAAGCTCCACTGGAGTGAACACTCCTGGTTGGGTGCAGGAAGGTGCGAGGCTAGTGGGCCTGGAGACTTCAGTCCCGGGTCCACGAATGATATTAAAATTGTGATTACCGGCGCAGAGCTGTTGACATCAGAAATCCCGGAAACATGTGAGGGCTGTTGCGGCGAGCAGGGAGCCCACTAAACGGCTTATGCTGATGTCTTCCGGCCCAAGCAGCACAGCAGGCTGGAAGAATTGTGCCCCCTCCGCCCACCTTGCGTTCAACAGACTTTCCTGAATATATAAGCAATGGTACTATAAAATCGCTACAACACACTATGACAAGCAGTGGAGAAATCATAACATAAAAATGTTATTTAGCCTCTTGAGCTTGCTCTATCATTCAATATACTCATGCCTGATTTTCTATCTCAATTTCATTTCTCTGCCTAATCCAAATATGCATTGATTCTTTGATCTCAGTCTTCAAAATGTTCAATGAAGAAGCATCCACAACCAACTTAAATTGAGGATTCCAAGATTCACAACCTATTGGGTGAAGAAATCTCTCCTCATCTCAGTACTAAATGACTAACCCTTTATCCCAAGGCAGTCTCTCCATGTTTTGCATTCCAACAGACAAGATAAATAATTTCTGTCTAACTTATCAAGCCCTTTAAGATCAGATTTCCACTCAACAGGTACACATATTACTCCCGCCTGCAGGGTACATTGAAATTATTTAATGGCTTTGCATTACCATATTGCAATATTTCAACATCCCATCCTCTGATCTGGCATTACATTACCATGATTGCAATAGTGGAGACAGTGGACAATATACTTGCTCTAACGTGGCTTGTGGGATATTAGTTATAATCTTTGCTATGGCTGGAATTTGTCAACTTGATTCCTGCAAAAAGTCAGGGAGGCATTTACGTCTTTACAACATACCTAAGGTTGTGATTGCCTTAAGATTTGAGCGAGGGAAGTGCAATTTATCATGCATGCTGTGGCGCTTGTTGGACATGACTGTCATACTGATGTTATTCATGGATGCCTCCTCCTGAATCTCAGCTGTTAGCTGGCCATTCTGCTGCAAAGTCCCACCTGTATTTAAAGAATATAAAGATTTCAAAACATGTACTCAATCCAACTATTTGGATCATTATAATCCATAAATTATATAAAAAGAAACATACATACACATACACCCACCCATGCACAAACAATTAATCAAAGCAAGATTGCATCTGTACAGCACATTCCATGATATCCCAAAGTGCTTTGCAGTCATTTAAATATATGTGTAGTCACGTTGTAATGTGGGAAATGCAGCAGTTAGTTTGCACACAGGCTCCCACAAACATAGATCAGATATTATTTTTGGGATGCTGATTAAGGGATAAATGTTGGCCAGGTCACCAAGGAAAATATCTCATCTTTTTCAAAAATATGCCATGGGAATATTTTACTTTCACCTCAGATGTCAGATGGGACCTTGTTTTAATGTCTCACCTGAAAGATAGCATTTCTGGCAATATAGCACTCTGTCGGTACCGCATTGAAGTAAATCTGAAATTTGTGCCGAAATCTTGAGGCCCACAGCCTTCTAATCCAGAAGCAACAGTGCAACCAACTGAGCCATGGCTGACAATCAAGCAACTTATTGCGTTATGAAAGTAATTTTTCATTCAAAATTTTCTGTCCAATGTAATCACTGCGTAAAATCATAGAATGATAGAATAGCCTTCTTCTGTGACATAACCATTCAGCCATCATATCCAAGGGAGCTCCTCACAACAGCAACTCAGCTAGACTCAATCTCCCACCTTTTCTTTGCAGCCCCACAAACTTTCTCTCTTCAGATAATTATTCAATTCTCTTTTGAAAGCCATGATTCCACCTGTCTCTGCCATGTTTTTACATTCTCAGAAAGTGCATCCTGATCCTATTTTCTTTTCATGGGTTATCTTTGGTTCTTGTGCCATTCATCTTAAAAAGGAGTCCTCTGGTTCTTCACCCACCAATTAGAACAATTTCTCTTGAACAAACACCTTTATCAAATCTCCTTTCAACATCTTCTTGTAAAGAGCACCACTTGCCTTAGCTTCACCAATCTACGCAACTGAACTTCCTCATCATTTCGAAAAAAATGTTCTGTACTTTCCCAAAAGATATTTGCTAACTTGGGATGTCCAGAATTGGACTAGATGATCCTCATTTTTCTTATTATTCACTTGTGTGACATGGGCATCTCTGGCTGGCCAGCATTAATTGCCCATCCCGAGTTGCCCTTGGAGGGCAGTTGAAAACCAACCACATTGCTGTGGCTCTGGGCTCTGGAGTCACACGTAGGTCAGGCCAGGTTAAGAATGATAGATTTATTCCCTTAGTGAACCAGATGGGTTTTTCCAACAATTGACAATGGTTTCAAGGTCATAAGTAGATTCTTAATTCCAGATATTTTTTAATGAATTCAAAATCCATCAGCTGCTGTGGTGGGATTTGAACCTGGGTCCCCAAAACATTAGCTGAGATTCTGGATTAATATTCCAGCAATAATACCAGTAGGCCATCGTCTCCCCTGAAAGCCCAGTGTTGCCATGAGGCTTTGTATTTGTCTCACAACTAAGTTGTGTTGGTTGTGACAAGGCCATGTTCTTTTGTTGGGAGCAGGGTATTGTTCCTACCCTCTCTCTACCAATAAAACCTCTGCAGAAGTCTGTGTCCTTTCTAACTCTGGTACTGCAGTTGCCAAAGAGGATCAGCTTGAGATTCAGGCCAAAAATTGTTCAAAGCTGGAGTAAAATTCTTCTTTGGACTCATCTATAGTTTCCAATATTGAGGTGAATGGGGTGAGCGCACTGGTTCTCAGCCAGGGTGAGCTGAAGAGTCATGAGACGTTCATTTATCCCACAAATGGAGTCTGAAATGGTTATCTAGTTCATTTTTAATGGTGAAGCTGAACCCATGGAGCCAGAGATCTTCTTTTCCTTCACATTTCCACTTTGTTTCTTAGTTGGCCTTTCCCTGCCAACTGTGTCTCGCTTAGGGCAGCAATGTCAATGCAAAATGCCTGCGCTCCAAGGCAACGATAGCAGTACACCTGTTCATCTGTCATCGTTGGGGTTGTCCATCAGGGCCCTAACATTCCAGGTCCCAAACTTATTTTTAAGGGGTGGGAGATGCCTGTGTGTAAGTTCTTTTAACATAGGTACCACGAGGGCTTGATGGAGCAAGGCTCTGACACAGTGGAAGGGGGTCCAGTGACCACAGGAAACCAGGCTCCACTGTATGGGCCTATGACATGCAAGCACACATACCCTTACTGTCCTCCTTCCCAAAGGAGCTCTCATCCGTGGGTTTCATAAAATTAAATGGCGACTTCTAAGTTCATGAGGATGGCAATGGCCTCTGGCTGTGAATAGACAAGATCCCGCATGGCAGGCTAGTTAGGAAGCTTCAGTCGCTAGGTACACTTGGAGAGGTAGTAAATTGGACTAGACATTGACTCAATGGAAGAAGCCAGAGAGAGTGGCAGTGGAGGATTGCTTCTCTGAGTGGAGGCCTGTGACTAGTGGTGTGCCACAGGGATCAGTGCTGGGTCCATTGTTGTTTGTATCTATACCAGTGATCTGGATGATAATGTGGTGAATTGGATCAGCAAATTTGCTGATGATACAAAGATCGGAGGTGTAGTGGACAGTGAGAAAGGTTTTCAAAGCTTGCAGAGGGATTTGGACCAGTTCGAAAATGGGCTGAAAAATGGCAGATAGAGTTTATTGTAGACAAGTGTGAGATATTACACTTTGGAAGGACAAACCAAAGTAGAACATACAAGGTAAATGGGAGGACACTGAAGAGTGCAGTAGAACAGAGGGAGCTGGGAATACAGAGACATAATTCCCTAAAAGTGGCGTCACAAATAGATAGGGTCATAAAGAGTGCTTTTGGTACACTGGCCTTTATAAATCAAAGTATTGAGTATAAGAGTTGGAATGTTACAGTGAGGTTGTATGAGACCTTGGTGAGGCTGAATTTAGAGTATTGTGCACAATTTTGGTCATCTAATTACAGGAAGGACAATAATAAGGTTGAAAGAGTGCAGAGAAGGTTCACAAGGATGTTGCCAGGACCTGAGAAACTGAGCCACAAAGAAAGGTTGAATAGATTAGGACTTTATTCCTTGCAGTGTAGAAGAATGAGGGGAGATTTAACAGAGGTGTATAAAATTATGATGGGTATAGATAGAGTGAATGCAAGCAGGCTTTTTCCACTGAGGCTAGAGGAGAAAAAAACGTAGAGGACATAGGTTAAGGGTGAAGGGGGAAAAGTTGAATGGGAATATTGGTGGGGGTGGGGGGGGCTTCTTCACAGAGAGAGCGGTGGGAGTGTGGAATGAGCTGCCAGATGAAGTGGTGAATACGAGCTCACTTTTCACATTTAAGAAATACTTGGACAGATACATGGATGAGAGGAGTATGGAGGGATATGGTCCAGGTGCAGGTCAATGGGGCCAGGTAGAAAAATGGTTTGGCACAGATATAAAGGGCCAAAAGGCCTGTTTCTGTGCTGTAATGTTCAATGATTCTAACAATCCCATTGCTGCCCCTCGCACTGTGAACAATCCCATTGCTGCCCCTCGCACTGTGAACAATCCCGTTGCTGCCTCTGGCTGTGAACAATCCCATTGCTGCCCCTCGCACTGTGAACAATCCCACTGCTGCCCCTCGCACTGTGAACAATCCCATTGCTGCTCCTCGCACTGTGAACAATCCCATTGCTGCCCCTCGCACTGTGAACAATCCCGTTGCTGCCTCTGGCTGTGAACAATCCCGTTGCTGCCCCTCGCACTGTGAACAATCCCGTTGCTGCCTCTGGCTGTGAACAATCCCGTTGCTGCCCCTCGCACTGTGAACAATCCCGTTGCTGCCTCTGGCTGTGAACAATCCCATTGCTGCCTCTCACTGTGAACAATCCCGTTGCTGCCTCTGGCTGTGAACAATCCCGTTGCTGCCTCTGGCTGTGAACAATCCCATTGCTGCCTCTCACTGTGAACAATCCCGTTGCTGCCTCTGGCTGTGAACAATCCCGTTGCTGCCTCTGGCTGTGAACAATCCCGTTGCTGCCTCTCACTGTGAACAATCCCATTGCTGCCTCTCACTGTGAACAATCCCGTTGCTGCCTCTGGCTGTGAACAATCCCGTTGCTGCCTCTGGCTGTGAACAATCCCGTTGCTGCCTCTGGCTGTGAACAATCCCGTTGCTGCCTCTGGCTGTGAACAATCCCGTTGCTGCCTCTGGCTGTGAACAATCCCGTTGCTGCCTCTGGCTGTGAACAATCTCATTGCTGCCTCTGGCTGTGAACAATCCCGTTGCTGCCTCTGGCTGTGAACAATCCCGTTGCTGCCTCTGGCTGTGAACAATCCCATTGCTGCCTCTCACTGTGAACAATCCCGTTGCTGCCTCTCACTGTGAACAATCCCGTTGCTGCCTCTCACTGTGAACAATCCCGTTGCTGCCTCTGGCTGTGAACAATCCCGTTGCTGCCTCTGGCTGTGAACAATCTCATTGCTGCCTCTGGCTGTGAACAATCCCGTTGCTGCCTCTGGCTGTGAACAATCCCGTTGCTGCCTCTCACTGTGAACAATCCCGTTGCTGCCTCTGGCTGTGAACAATCCCGTTGCTGCCTCTGGCTGTGAACAATCCCATTGCTGCCTCTCACTGTGAACAATCTCATTGCTGCCTCTGGCTGTGAACAATCCCGTTGCTGCCTCTCACTGTGAATGGCTATATCATTGTCCCAAAACAAGTGCACTACCAGGAGCTTCAACACAGCAAGTGAATCCCAGGAAGAAAAGGAAACACTTCAAGGATACCCTTAAAGTCTCCTTGAAAACGTGCAACATGTCCATTGTTAGCTGGGAATCCCTGTCCTAAGACTGCCCGAAGTACAGGAAAGGCATCTGGGAAGGAACCAAACATCTTTAGTTTCATTGCCAAGGACAAGCTGAAGGCAAGTGTCAAAGACAAAGGAGCGCATGGCAATCCAGATAACCCACCCACCCAGTCCCCTAACCACTATCTAATCCACCTGTGACAAGGACTGTGGGTTGCACATTGGGCTCCTGAGTCACCTGAGAACTCATTCTTAGTGTGGATGCAAGTCATTCTCAACCCTGAAAGACCATCTAAAACAAAATTGACAGCATTCTTTTCTCCAGTGAAAACAAATGCAAAGTGTTCATTTAGTACCACAACCATGTCCTCTGCATCCACCAGATGGTCTTTTTGGTCCTTAACTAGTTCCAATCTGACTTTGATTTTTTTTACAATTTAGAATCATAGAACCCAAGAACCCTACAATACAGGAGGCAGCCATTCGGCCCATCGAGCCTGCACCAACCACAATCCCACCCAGGTCCTCATAACCCCATGCACTTACCCTAGCCAATCACCCTGACACTAACGGTCAACTTAGCATAGTCAATCCACTTAACTCGCATATCTTCGGACTGTGGAAGAAAACTGGAGCACCCAGGGGAAACCCACTCTCTTGCATAGGGAGAATGTGCACAGACAGTGACCCAGCCAAGAATAAACCCGGGTCCCTAGCGCTGTGAAACAACAGTGCTAACCACTGTGCCAGTGTGCCATCACATCGGGACAAGAAATGTCACTTGCTTTTTGACGGGGGGCTCATGGAAGAAACACAAGCGGGGAGGATGAAAGGCTGCAGAGTTGGGAACCATCGAGGTGCACATTCCTACAGGAAATGGAACGGAGAAAACGAAGGGAAAGATGCACAGATTTTGAATACTGTAATGCTTCGGTTTCCAACATCCCCTAAAATTGAAGCCTTTGACCAATTATACTCACCCATTTTAGCTTATCGAACATAGAAAGTAACGAGCTGTGCCGGTGATGGATAAAATCATCTTCATTCATGGTGGTCAGTGATTCACTGAACTTAAAAATTTATACATTTCTATTTAAAGACATTCAGGTTTCCAAATATCCTACTATTCTATTTCCTATTCACTTTCTTCTCCCCTTTTCCCCCTCTTATTTCCTTTTTCAGTTCTCGACTATATTCAGCTTTATTCTCTGCTATGAGCCTGAAATTCACCATTTCTCATCCTGCTTTTTATTAAACAAAAGGAAATCGAAGAGTTGCAAAAAATATGAGAAACAAATGTGGTTCATCACAAACCCCACCTCCTGCACCATATTGATCTGCAACATTATATCTGCCAAAATCAAGAGCTACACATGCAGCTTACCATTCAGCACCTCCATTTCCGGTTCCTCTCCCTCTGGACCCTTGTGCAACCTCTTTGCCTTTCGCCTTTTTTTGCAATAGAACATTAGACCTAATACAATGATGATGTAAGCTACTGCAGCTCCCACAGACAGTCCAATCGTCTGGATCATCTTATATGGAGTAGGCTGGTTTTCATTTTC
The DNA here is from genome assembly GCF_965287045.1 of Carcharhinus amblyrhynchos. Taxonomy (NCBI): domain Eukaryota; kingdom Metazoa; phylum Chordata; class Chondrichthyes; order Carcharhiniformes; family Carcharhinidae; genus Carcharhinus; species Carcharhinus amblyrhynchos. Next base: position 122,031,197 of record NC_137330.1, on the reverse strand, counting down.
ATCAGGAATGGGCGGCTTACCTTCAAGATCATACAATAAAAAAGTAAATTCAAGTTTTTTGCTATTTTCAAATCAATATGCAAATATTAAACAGTGTGATGTGTAAATCAGCAATCGTTACTCACTAACAACATAGAGGAAAGCATCTCGGTGCTCGATGTTGCAGTTGTTGCCAGCAATACAGGTGTATTTCCCACTATCCTCTGCACTGACATCATAGATTACCAGGGACCCATTTGCTACTTTCTGTACCCTGTGGTAAAGAATTCAGAAACAAACCATGAGAAGAATTAGCCAAGACTGCTCAGTAGAAGGATTAATAATTGAAAGAAATATTCCAGATACCTTTAAATGGCACTAGCAGATGTTTATGCCGAATTAGGTATATGATTGGTTAGCACAGTTCAATACTTCAGAGGATGTGTGAAGTTTGAAGCAGGTTCTGGGCAGATTTTGTGCTTAGCTGTCAAAATACTACATCCAAGGTGCAGGAAGATGGATGGGTGCCTGCCAGACGGGGGAGGCAGCCAGTGCAGGGGGCCCCTATGGCTATGCCTCTATCTAACAAGCATGCCGTTCTGGACACTAATGAGAAGAAAGGTCCATCAGGCGACAGCAATAGCAGTGGCCAGAGCAAAAGCACCCCAGAGGGGGTGATACAAAACATAACAAAGCAATAGTGATAGGGGATTCAATAGTCAGGGACACAGGCAGGCGTTTCTGTGGCCGCAAGAGACTCCAGGGTGGTAGTTTGCCTCCCTGATGCCAGGGTCCTGGATGTCTCCAAGTGGGTACAAAGCATCCTAAAACGTGATGTAAATCAGACAGATGTCATTGTTCACATGGCACGGATGTAATAGGTAGGAAGAGTCGTGAGGTCCTGCAACGGCAATTTAGGGATAGGAAGTTAAAAAGTAGGACCTCATGCCAAATGCTAGTGAGGCTAGGAACAGGGAGATAGTGCAGTTGAACTTATGACTGAACAGGGGGATTTCAGATTTGTGGATCATTGGGGTGTCTTCCAGGGAAGGTGAGGCCTGTAGAAGGATGGATTACACCTGAACTGGAGAGGCACGAATATCCTGGCTGGGAGATTTGCTAGTGTGGTTCAGGTGGGTTTAACTAGCATGCGGGAAATCAGAACAGTAGGTCAGCAAGTCTAGAAACTGGGGATGAGCATGGGACAAAGACCAGTCTAGATAAGAGGAACAGCAGGAATTCGAACTCAGTGGGCTCAGAGGTCTGGATGCATCTGTTTCAATGCAAGGAGTATTACAGGTAAGACAGACAAACTGGGAGCTCTGATTCATTCACAGAATTTGGATGTGATTGTGGAATGGAGATTTGGTAAAAGGAGGGGCAGGATGGCAGCTAAATATTCCAGGATATAGGCGTTTTAGGCGAGACAGAGGGGAAGGCAAAAGAGGTGAGAGAGTTGCAGTACAGATGCATTACAACTGTACAGAGAGAGGACACCTTGGAAGAATCATGTAACAAGACACTGTGGGTAGAGCTCAGAAACAGGAAGGGAGCAATTGCTACGATGGGGGGTTACTACAGGCCTCCCAACAGCCCTCTGGAAGTTGAAGAAGAGATATGTAAGCAGATTCTGAACAGATGTCAAGGATCTGTGCTGGGTCCACTGTTATTTGTCATTGATATTAATGATTTGGATGAAAATTTAGAAGGCATGATTAGTAAGTTTGCAGATGACACCAAGATTGATAGCATAGTGGACACTGAAGAAGGTTATCTTGGATTGCAACAGGATCTTGATCAATTGGGAAGGTGGGCTGATGAATGGCAGATGGAGTTTAATTTAGATAAATGAGAGGTGATGCACTTTGGTAGATTGAACCAGGGCAGGACTTACTCAGTTAACAGTAGAGCATTATAGAACAAAGAGATCTAGGGGTACAGGTTCATAACTCCCTAAAAGTGAAGTCACAGGTGGACAGAGTGGTGAAGGAGGCATTCATAATACTTGGTTTCATGGGTCAGAACATTGAATACAAGAGTTGGGACATCTTGTTGAAGTTGGTACAAGACATTGGTAAAGCCACACTTAGAACATAGAACATAGAACATTACAGCGCAGAACAGGCCCTTCGGCCCACGATGTTGCGCCGACCAGTTACAAAAACAATGACCCACTATCCTATACCAATCCTATACTTGGAGTACTGTTCATAGTTCTGGTCACTCTATTAAAGAAAGGATATTATTAAACTAGAAAGAGTGCAGAAAAGATGTACTCAGATGCTACTAAGATTTGAGTTAGAAGGAAAGGCTGGGTCGACGGGGACTTTTTTCCCTGGAGCACAGTAGGCTTAGGGGTGATCTCATAGAGGCCTATAGAATAATGAGAGGCATAGATCAGCTAGGTAGTCAACATCTTTTCCCATAGGGGAGTCTAAAACTAGGGGGCACAGGTTTAAGGAGAGGGGAGAGATACAAAAGGTTCCAGAGGGGCATGTTTTTCACTCCAAGGATCGTGAGTGTCTGGAACAAGCTGCCAGCAGGTTGTGGTGAAAGAGTGTTATTCTAAATGGAGGTCGTAACTACTGATGTTCCACAGGGATCAGTGCTGGGACCTCTATTGTTTGTAATATATATAAATGACTTGGAAGAAAACATAGCTGATTAGCAAGTTGGCAGATGATATTAAGATTGCTGAAATTGCAGATAGTGATGAAGATTGTCAGAGAATACTGCAGGATATAGATAGGCTGGAAAGTTGGGTGGAGAAATGGCAGATGGAATTTAATCTGGACAAACGTGAGGTGATGCATTTTGGGAGGTCTGATTCAGGTGGGGACTACAAAATAAATGGCAGAACCATCAGGAGCGATCTGGGAGTACAGGTCCAAAGATCCTTAGAAGTGACAAGGTGAAGAAAGCATATGGCATGTTTGCCTTCATTGGCCGGAGCATCGAGTATAAAAGCTGGCAAATTACATTATTTAAAATGTTGGTTAGGCCACATTTGAAATACTGTATCCAAGTCCAGTCACCACACTACCAGAAAGATGTGGAAGCCCTGGAGAAAAGATTTACCAGGATGTTGTCTGGTATGGAGGGTATTAGCTATGAGGAGAGATTGAATAAACTGGGATTGTTCTCCCTGGAAAGAGGGAGGCTGAGAAGTGACCTGATAGAAGTTAATAAAATTATGAGGATCAGAAAAGGTGAACAGTTGGAAGTTTTTTTCCAGGGCAGAAATGCCAATTACAAGGGGGCACAAGTTCAAGGTAAGGTGGAAAAAATTCAGTAGAGATGTGCAGGGGAAGTTTATTTTTACACAGAGGCTGGTGGGGGCCTGTAATTCACTGCCAAGTGAGGTGGTTGAGGCAGACATGTTAGTGCCATTTAAGATTTATCTGGAGAAACACATGAACAGGTGGAGAATAGAAGGATACAGGCGATTGGTCTGAACAGGACAACGTGATCGTACAGCTTGGTGGGCCGAAGGGCCAGTTCCTACGCTGTACTGTTCTTTGTTCTTATTTTCTTGTTGTTGATTACATTATACGATTATGACCACAACGATTGTTAATGCCTATGCAAACCAAATCCCAGATGGAACCTTGGTTTCCAAACCATAGCTTTTTTTTATATTCTGAAGAAAATGTTCTTATCTCAGCAGCAAAGATGGATAGTAACACTTTTGGAATTTTGAAACTAAAAGTAAAAAATTAACAAGAGATAAAAGCACACAGGTTACAGTTACAAAGTTAAAATTAGTCTTACAAAACATTCCCCAAAAGACTCCCTACCTTGTCAAACTCACAAGTAAACACTTTCCAGGCAACATTCCCTTATAGATGTTTAACTATTAAAATACAGCAAAATACCCACAATAAAACTGTTGTCACTTTAATAAGGGCATATCACAAAACCTCAAACTTACTTCCACTCTGCTGTGGAAATCCTGAAAAATTTCAGGAACAAGGCTGCTTTCTGCAGCCTAACACTTTTCTGGCTTAATTGGATGGCTGGTTCAAATTGTACACTTTCTCCTAGCACAGAACTGTTTCCCAGGAAATCTTCCCCATGCAACCTATGCAACTCAGCCCAACATTTCTCCTCAAGTATCCTTTCATCATAGATTCAATTGTTCTCAGCACTACTTTGAACTTTGCTATCCCAAAATATAAAAGTCTTTTTATTTTCCCACTTTTGGGTCAAATAAAATTTGACAACACTCCTTTACTTCCAAAACCTTTGGGGTGTGATGCCTTATCTTGTCAGCTTGGTCTTGTTTTACTCTCTTGTGGGATCCATGAATTGGATTAAATTTGAAATTTAAAAATTGGAGCAAGCAAGGAGATGGATTCAGACCTTCCCAATCCATACTGCACATTAGCTTTATAACTTCAAGGACTGAAATTTAACAGCTGAAGAAAGAACAAGTCACACTATCTCTCAATGCAAATTTCTAAACTTGACTTATTTACTTGCAAATCTATGTGGCCCAATAACATCCATCCTTGTAATACTAAAAGAGGAATAATACCCTCAAGTTACAAGGATGTTGATTTGATTTCATTTATTATTGTCACATGTACACAGTGAAAATTATTATTTCTTGCATGCTATACAGAAAAAGCATTCCGTTCATAGAAAAGGAAAGGAGAGGATGCAAAATGTAGTGTTACGGTCATAGCTAGGGTCTAGAGAAAGATCTACTTAATACCAGATAGGTTCAATTAAAAGTCAGATGGCAGTAGGGTTGAGGCTGTCTTTGAGTCAGTTAGTACGTGTCTTCAGACTTTTGTATCTTTTTTTCAAAAGAAGAACATGGTAGAGAAATGTCCGGGTACATGGGGTCCTTGACTATGCTGGCTGCTTTTCTGAGGCAGTGGGAGGTTTAGACAGAATCAATGGATGGGAGACTGGTTTGCGTGATGGATTGGGCCCTATCCATATCAAGTACAGAGGAAAATTATTCCAGCAGTTCCATCATCAACATTACTTTTAATAATGAACCACATGAAAACTTTTATGAGCCCCAAAATTTATTTTGTTAAATACACAACCATGAATGTAAAATTCCTACAGGCTTTGAAGAGTTCAGATTTAGTTCCTGGTCTGGACTGATCTAACTACTTTCAGTTAAAGCAATGTGGAAGCTAGGATTAATGAACAATATATCTGTGTGCTATTCTGCCAGAATAGGTGCATATACCATACGGACAGCAGTAGGTTCAACAACAATATCTCCTCAACGGGTTAATGGTCATTAGGTTCTCACATGAAAAGATGGCCACTTTGGGTGAAGTATGTATGGAACTGTATCCCATCTTTAGAAGGGAAAAAAATGAGTAAAATGAATATCATCTTGTAGTGGTGGAAACATGTAGGAATGCCACAAAGGGTAGGACCTGCACACATAATTCAGCATAATTATTTTCTTATTTCAAGGATTCTGCTGGGATTGAAGAATGGATTCAGATCCTACACAACTAAAGTTTAAGTAGAGTCTTGAGCCACTTCCTCATTGACCAACAACTTAAAGTGATTGTCACAGAACTGTAGATGACAAATGAACTACCAGCTGGTAAAAAAAAAGAACACCTCATACCTTTGTGTGACCTTGCTGGAATCCAGGATCTTCTCCTTCACTTTCCAATGAATGTTAGGCTGGGGTTCCCCAGTGGCTTGACAGTTCAGCACTGCAATATACCCCTGGTATACAGTTGTGTTCTCAGGCACCATTTTAAACTTTGGCAAAACTAAGGGAAAGACACAGATAGGGAAGTTGGTTTTAAATGTGTTTTTTAAAATAAAAAAAAGTTATTCACTTGCATTTCACTACAAATTGAATAATTCTGTTTACTCTTTGCTCCTATTGCCAAATGTAAGTAAGTAGAAATTAGGTTAGAGTAAGACTCTGTCCCAATATTAGCAGATTCTGAACACACCACCTCACTGCCTAAGAGGCACAACAAAGAATTAGCTCAAGATCATCTAGGACAGCCAACAAATAGAAGAGTACTTCACTGCAATCTGAACTACAACTAAAGACAGATGACAATTCCCATGTAGCCCTCTTGATGTTCAGAGTAAGAAAGTTACTTCCTTTTATTTCTGAAAAATAAAATTGTGTATTGTTAATACATTTCATTCAATTTTAGCAACACATTTTTCATGCGTCAATGCTTTTAATTTAACTAATCACCTGAGATTGTTCAGCTCTTCGTTATTGATTTGGTGATTGAGATTACATATATGCACAAGAGGAATCAGTGATGGGTTTAAGCCTCACCACAATGCATCAACAGCTGAAACCACGTAAGCTGATCCACATGGCGGAAACACTGATAAGAGACGGTCTTACCTGCAACAATAAGGCGCACAGGTGCTCTGATTTCCCCTTGACTATTTGATGCAACACAGGCATAATATCCAGCATCACTTTTGGTCACTTTGGTAAAGTGCAACAATCCAGCTTCTTGCCTAATGTGCGGGGATATGCGACTCCCATCTGTACATGCAGATACACCAGTTCAAGACATATGAAGTCAAACAAAATGTATAGGAAAGAGGCAGTGAAGTAAAACTACACCATCAAAACACACGACAGAAAAAGGAGGCTTATCACAAAGCAGACAACTTACCACATAAATCCAAATCAACAAAAAAAGTCAAAGTGGCATTACAGATCAGTAGTTGATTGGATGCTGAGTATTGTCTTTTTCTTTTGTCTAAATGAGGGCAGTTGGATTGACTCAAAAACTTAGTTCGCAGTAGTCAAACAAATCTAGGAAAAGCAAGCCAACTCAGTCCCACCGAATGCACATCTTGATTTGTGTGTGAACTACGTTTGCCGGAAATGTTGTCAGCTGAAGGAATTTGAGCTTTGGGTTTCTGACCTACAGGAACACTTGGCTGCTTACAGTGCACATTGCATGAAGTAGTCACCCTAGTGTTTCAGAGTGTGCAGGCAGACAAGTACGAACTGACTGCCAGACTGACTAGGATAACTAGCTGATTAGTGCAGGAGGCCCAGATGCATCTCTCTTTCAAACTGGTATTTAGTTTTGAATACTGGTGAGGGTGATGGTGCAATAACGTAAGTAGAAAGAGGTTCTACAGGCAGATGTTAGGGAGTTAGGAAATAAATGACAAAGTTGGACCTCAAAAGGCAGCAAGGTGGGCGTTATGGAGTGTCACAGTAAACATCTTCCAAATTGAATTGTTAGGATAACAGATCAAAAATCCCAAGATATATTGTGAACCCATTCTAGATCCCAGCAATTTTTTGTTTTGGCACTGGCGTAAAGATGGTGATTCTCCCATCCCGCTGCACTGATATTTTTAGCACAGCGGGCTGGAAGATTTAAGCTGTGCCAGATTAGTGCAATATGGGCTGGATGTCCAGCCCTGAGAGCATCTCCCAGCGCTGGATTTCCAGCGCGGAGCTGCATAATACATGTAGCTCTTCATTTTAATATGAATTAAATAGCATTAGCGGGCCCTGGACTGAAATCACCAGGCCCACTAGCCTCTTTTCCTCTCCTGCCAGGAGTATTTCACTCCAGTGGGGATTATTATTGCTCCCCACTTGCAAGGATCTAGCAGCCCAACCTCACTGGAGTGAAGGGGGAGGGGGAGAAATCAAGGCCCTCCAGAGGAATGGACAGTGGGGGGGGGCAGGGTCACCTGTTGGAGGGGAGTCAAGACTGCGGGGGGGCGGGGGGTGTGTGTGTGTGGTGGCGGCAAGACTGCAGGGAGGGCAGTGATCGGGCCGTTGGGGGGGGGGGTGCATTGTTTGGGGGTGGGGGGTTGACAGGACTGGCGTTGCAGGGATTATTCATTTGTGTCGGAAGTAGGCTTATATTAACACTGCAATGAAGTTACTGTGAAAATCCCCGAGTCTCCACGTCCCAGTGCTTCATCAGGCACACTGAGGAATAATTTAACCGGGCCAATGTACCTAATCAGCAAGTCATTCCGTCTGTGGGAGAAAATCAGACCGCCTGGAAGAAATCCATGCAGACATGGGGAAAACGTGCAGACTCTGCACAGACAGTGACCCAAGATGGGAACTGGACATGGGTCCCTGGTGCTGTGAGGCAGCAGTGCTAACCGCTGTGTCACCATGCTAACCAGGATGTTAAAAAACTAACTGACCTCTAGTTCCCTGCCTTACGCCTTTCTCGATTTTTCAACAGGGGAGTCATATTGGCTGTTTGCCAATCTTCCGGCACCCTCCTGAAATTTAGCGAGTTTTGAGAAATGTCAACCAATGGGTTCATTATCTCTGCAGCCACTTCCATTAAAATCCTAGCATAACCATAACATGGTAGAATCTAGCGTTCAGTTTGAGTGTGAGAAACTTGGCTCACAAAGAATTGTGCTATACTTACACAATGGTAATTATACACAAATGAGGGCAGAGTTGGCTGCAGTGGACTGAGAAGGGAGTTTAGCAGGAAAGACAATTGATCAGCAATGGCAGACATTTATGAAAATAGTTCATAACAAAGGGATAGGATCTAGAACATGGAGTCACAGTCTCAGGATACAGGGCAGGCATTTAGAATTGAAGTGATGAGAAATTTATTCACACAAGTGCATGGTGAACCTGTGGGAATCCCAAACATGAAGGCTATGGAGGCCAAGTCACTGAATATATTTAAGGAGGAAATAGATTACTAGACTCTAAAGGTGTCAAGGGGTATGGGGAGGATGCTGGAGTGCAGCATTGAGATAGAAGATTAGCAATGACCATACTGAATGGTGGAGCAGGCTCAGAGGACTGAATAGCCTACTCCCTGTTCATATTTTCTGTTTCGATAATACAATTTCACGATTTGATCTGACTGAAAACAGTGTGAAGGTTTTATTGGAATTGGTTGATCTGCATCCTGTAAAACTAGTAACAAAACAAAAGAGTTCAGCATTCAGGTAGTATAAATTCTCACCGCTTTTGCTCCATTTGATGACAGGTTTCTCACGGCCAGTGGCAGAGCACTGGATTGTCATATTTTTATTTAACTCTATACACTGCTGTGACCGTGGAGGTGGTGTGAACTTGAGCTTCTCTGTAAAATACAATAATGAAGAATTGCAAGATAGAAGTGGCTTCATGTGCAGCACTTGAAATGAAAGAATCAGAGACTATTACAATGCAAAAGAGGCCCTTTGGCCCATTGAGTCTGCACCGACGCATGAAATGCCATGATCTGCCAGCCAAATCCCACTTGCCAGCTCTTAGCCCATGGTTTTGAATGCTATGGTGTGCCAAGTACTCATCCAGGTACTTTTTAAAGGATGTGAGGCAGCCCACCTCCACCACCCTCCCAGGCAGCGCATTCCAGGCCGTCACCATCCTCTGGGTAAAAAAGATTTTCCTCAAATCTCCCCAAACCTCTCACTTTTAACTTGTGCCCCCTCGTAACAGACTCTTCAATCAAGGGGAACAACTGCTCTCTATTTATTCTGTCCATGCCCCTCAATCTTGAGCACTTCAGTCAGGTCGCCCCTTAGTCTTCTCTGCCCCTCGCACCTTAAACCTACTCCCCCTAGTAACTGAGTCTTCCATCCTCAGAGAAAGCTTCTGACTATCCATTCTGTCCATGTCCCTCACAATCTTGTAGACTTCTATCATGTCGCCCCTCAACCTCCATTGTTCCAGTGAGAACAAAGCAAGTTTCTCCAACCTCTCCTCATAGCTAATGCCCTCCATACCAGGCAACATCCTGGTAAATCTTTTCTGTACCCTCTCCAAAGCTTCCATGTCCTTCTGGCAGTGTGGCAACCAGCACTGATCCCTGAGGAACGCCACTTGTCACAGCCCTCCATTCAGAAACGCACCCTTTCACTGCTACCCTCTGTTTCCTATGGCTAGACCTGTATCCAACATGCCAGCTCACCTCTAATTCCATGCGACTTCACCTTCTACACTGGTCTGCCATGAGGGACCTTGTCAAAGGCCTTACTGAAGCCCATGTAGACAGCATCCACTGCCCTATCCTCATCAATCATCTTCGTCACTTCCTCGAAAAACTTGATCAAGTTCATGAGACGTGACCTCCCCTTCACAAAACCATGTTGCCTCTCGCTAATACATCCACTTATTTTCAAGTGGGAATAAATCCTGTCTCAAAGAATCCTCTTCAATAATTTCCCTACCACTGACATTGGCTCACTGGCCTGTAATTACCTGGATTATTCTTGCTACCCTTCTTAAACAAAGGAATACACATATACGCTTTTTCCACCACCCTATTAACTTGCCTTTCTGCCTTCAGAGATCTGTGGACAAACACATCAAGGTCCCTTTGTTCCACAGAACTTCCTAGTGTCCTACCATTCATTGAGTGCTTCCTTGTCAAATTACTCCTTCCACAGAGCATCATCTCACACTTTTCAGGGTTGAATTCCATCTGCCATTTATTGGCCCATTTGACCATCTCATCTATATCTTCCTGTAACCAAGACACTCAATCTCATTGTTAAACACCCGGCCAACCTTTGTGTCATCGACAAACTTACCGATTCTTCTCCCCGCAGTCATCTATGTCATTTATACAAATGACGAACAATAGTGAGCCCAGCACAGATCCTTGTGCCTCAAGTCACTAAAGCAGCCATCTATCACCACCCTCTGTCTCCTACTACTAAGCTAATTATGAATCCACCTTATCAGATCACCCTGTATTCCATGTCTACTAGCCTTCTTAATAAGTCTCCTATGTGGGACTTTGTCAAAGGCTTTGCTGAAATCCACGTAAACAATATCAATCTACCCTCATCCACGCACTTGATTACATGCTGAAAAAATTAAATTAAATCTGTCAGATGCGATCTCCCTTTGACAAAACCACACTAGCTATCCCTGAATAAACTTTGCCTCTCCAAATGTAGATAGATTCTCTCCTTCAGGATCTTCTCCAGTAGTTTCCCAACCACAGAGATGAGACTCACTGGTCTGTAGTTCTCTGGCTTGTCTCTACAACCTTTCTTAAATAGTGGAACCACATTAGCTGTACTCCTGCTCTATGGTACCTCCCCTGTGGCCAGCGAGGAATTAAAAATTTGGGTCAGAGCCCCTGCAATTTCCTTCCTTGCCTCCCACAACAACCTGGGACACAATTCATCCGGATCTGGAGATCTGTCCACTTTTAAGCCTAACAATACCTCCAATACCTTGTCACTCCCTATGACAGGAGATGGAAATACTTTGTAAATTTCCCCGAGGTAGTACAAAAAAAAGGAATCATAATTAACTTGCACAAGTTAGTATCCCACTTCCCCCTGGATGATTTGGTGGGCCAAGGTAGTTGTACAGTGTTGTTTTTCAAACTGGAGGCCTGTGACCAGCGGTGTGCCTCAGGGATCAGTGCTGTGTCCACTGTTATTTATCATTTATATTAATGATTTGGATGAGAATATAGGAGGCATGGTTAGTAAGTTTGCCGATGACACTAAGATTGATGGCATAGTGGATAGTGAAAAAAGTTATCTCCAATTGCAACGGGATCTTGATCAATTGGGCCAGTGGGCTGATGAATGGCAGGTGGAGTTTACTTTAGATGAACGTGAGGTGGTGCATTTTGGTAGACTGAACCAGGGCAGGACTTACTAAGTTAATGGTAGGGCATTGGAGAGAGTTACAAAACAAAGAGATCTAGAGGTACATGTTCATAGCTCCTTGAAAGTGGAGTCACAGGTGGACAGAATGGTGAAGGAGGCATTTGGCATGCTTGGTTTCATCAGTCAGAACATTGAATACAGGAGTTGAAATGTCTTGTTGAAGTCATACAAGATATTGGTAAGGCCATACTTGGAATACTGTGTGCAATTCTAGTCACCGTTATATAGAAAGGATATTATTAAACTAGAAAGAGTGCAGAAAAGATTTACTAGGATGCTAATAGGATTTGAGTTATAAGGAAAGGCTGGACAGAATGGGACATTTTTCTCCAGAATGTATGAGGCTGAGGGGTGATCTTATAGAGGTCTATAAAATAATGAGGGGCACAGATCAGCTAGATAGTCAATACCTCTTCCCAAAGGTAGGGGAGTCTAAAACTTGTGGGCAGCATGGTAGCTCAGTAGTTAGCACTGCTGCTTCACAGCTACAGGGACCTGGGTTCGATTCCCAGCTTGGGTCACTGTCTGTGTGGAGTTTGCACATTCTCCTCGTGTCTGCGTGGGTTTCCTCCGGGTACTTCGGTTTCTTTCCACAGTCCAAAGATGTGCGGGTTAGGTTGATTGGCCATGCTAAAATTGCCCCTTAGCAACCTGAGGTGCATAAGTTAGAAGGAGTAGCGGTAATATACGTAGGGATTTGGAGATAAGGCCTGGTGGGATTGTAGTCAGTGCAGACACGATAGGCCGAATGGCCTCTTTCTGCACTGTAGGGTTCTATGATTCGATGAAAACTAGAGGGCATTGGTTTAAGGTGAGAGGGGAGAGATACAGAAGTGCCCAGAGGGGCAATCTTTTCACACAGAGGGTGGTGAGTGTCTGGAAGAAGCTGCCAGAGGTAGTAGTAGAGGCGGGTACAATTTTGTCTTTTAAAAAGCATTTAGATAGTTACATGGGTACAATGGGTTTACAGGGATATGGGCCAAATGCTGGCAATTGGGATTAGCTTAGGGATTTTAAAAAAGGGTGGCATGGCCAAGTTGGGCCGAAGGGCCTGTTTCCATGCTGTAAACTCTATGACTCTGAGTGTCCACCTTAAATGAGCGCAGCTGGGGAGCTAAGTACATGCCCTGACATTTTGGTGATTGAGCGAGTTAGAAGTGTCCATCCTATTCTTGTAAAATCTAATCTAGTCTGTGATTAGCAGTAACTGGAAGGTACTGTGCAAATAGACAAAGTTTATTTCTTTATTCCAGCCTTAGACAGGTAAACACAGAGCAGAGCTGAAGAGTGAATCAGCTGAATCTGGTTAATCTAGTCCCACTGCAACTGAGGAACAGAGTGCATACTGAGGAGTTTGGTGTGTGTGGGCGGAGGGGAAAGGAGGTGTTCATTTCCTTTTGCTTTTTCTATGTTTCTCACCCTGTAAAGAATTGGTTCTTACTCTACTACAGTGTTCGGTGAGTAGGAAATTGATGGTAAAGTTAATAAAAGCAACATAAATAAGTGAATCATAAAATTAAGTAGTAAATTTAAGCAAGTTAAAGATGACAGGCCGGGTGAAATGTTAAGGCTGCAGCATTTGGGAGCTCCAGAATGCCAGTGTGGTCATGCATAGACACATCTGCAGTGTTTGCAGCTTGAGGAGGTTCAGCTCAGAGTCACTGAACTGGAGGCGGAGCTGCAGACACTGCGATACAACAAGGAGAGAGAATGTTACCTGGATGCTTTGTACCAGGAGGCAGTCTTGCCACTTAGAATAGGGTCTTCCGATTTGGTCAGTGGTCAGGAACCAGAGAGAATGACTACGAATTAGTTAGCTAAGGAGATCCAGGAGGCAGGAGTGTCAGCCTCTACAATTGGCCCACAGGTTCTCTCAGCTTGTTTGGATGGGAGTGTGGACTGCTAAGTGAATGAGCAAAATGACAATGGTACAGGAGGTAGTGGCATAGCATGGATTAGTCACTGGATTAGTAATCTAGAGACACGGGTAAACTCCAGGAACCTGTGTTCAAACCTCACTACAGCAGATGGTAATTTGAATTCAATAAAAAATCTGGAACTAAAAATCGACCGATGACCATGAAACTGTTGTTGATTGCTGTAAAAACCCATCTGGTACACTAAATTCCTTTAGGGAAGGAAAGCTGCCCTGCTGACCCAGTCTGGCCAGCATGTGACTTCAGATCCACAGCAATGTGGTTGACTCTTAAACACCCTTTGAAATAGAGCGCAGTTAGGGATGGGCAATAAATGCTGGCCCTGCAAGCGACACACACATCCCCTACATTAATACAAAAAAAGCCATTCAAGTGGGAAGAACAAAAAGGTATGTTGTGGCAGCTGGGAACAGTATAATGATGGAGACTGACTCTGTTCTCTGAACAAAAAGAAAGGGGCGAGACAACTTGCCTGCCTCGACTGCAATTGTGCAGGGTTTTGGTGGGACAACACTTGGGGCATTGTGTGAAGATTTGGTGTCCTTATCTGAGGAAGGATGTCCTTGCTATAGAGGAAGTACAAGCAAAGGTTTACCAGGCTGACTCCTGGGATGGCAGGTCTGTCATATGAAGTCGGCTAGGATTATATTTGACTTATTATCGTCACATGTCTTAACATCCAGCGAAGAGTACTGTTTCTTGCAATACAGACAAAACATACATAGAGAAGGAAACGAGAGAGTGCAGAATGTAGCATTACAGTCTTAGCTAGGGTGTAAAAAAAAATCAACTTAATGCAAGGTTAGTCTATTCAAAAGACTGACAGCAACAGGGAAGAAGCTGTTCTTGAGTCGATTGGTACGTGACCTCAGACTTTTGTATCTTTTTCCCAATGGAAGGTGGCAGAAGAGAGAACCATGTGTGGGGTCCTTTATTATGCTGGCTGCTTTGCCAAGGCAGTGGGAAGTTTAGACAGAGTGAGTAGATGGGAGGCTGGTTTGCATGATGGGTTGGGCTACATTCACAACCTTCTGTAGTTCCTTGCGGTCTTGGGCACAGCAGGAGCCATACCAAGCTGTGATATAACCAGAAAGAATGCTTTCTATGGTGCATCTGTAAAAGTTGGTGAGAGTCGTAGTTGACATGTCAAATTTCTTTAGTCTTCTGTGAAAGTAGAAGCATTGGTGGGCTTTCTTAACTATAGTGCCAGCATGGGGTGACCAAGACAGATTGTTGATGATCTGGACAATTTGAAGCTCTCGACCATTTCTATTTCATTTTGTTGACATTGAGGAGAAATTATTGTCACCACACCAGTTCATCAGATTCTCTATCTTATTCCTGTACTCCGTCTCATCATTGTTTGAGATCCGACCCACTATGGAGGCATCATCAGCAAACCTGAAAATCGAGTTGGAGGGGAATTTGGCCACGCAGTTGTTGGTGTACAAGGAGCATAGTAGGGGACAGAGGACATAGCTTTGTAGGGCACCAGTGTTGAGGATGATTGTAGAGGTGTTCTTGCCTATCCTTACTGATTATGATCTGTGAGTTAGGAAGTTCAGGATCCAGTCGCAGAGGGAGGAGCTGAGGCCCTGGCCACAGAGTTTGGAGAGGAGTTTCATAGGAATAATGGTATTGAAGGCTGAGCTGTAGTCAATAAATAGGAGTCTGACATAGGTGTTTTTGTTATCTAAGTGTTCCAGGATCGAGTGCAGGGCCAGGGAGATGGCGTCTGGTATAGACTTGTTGCGACAGTAGACAAACTGTAGTGGATCTAGGCAATCTGGGAGGCTGGAATTGATTTGTGCCATATCTAACTTTTTGAAGCACTTCATAATGATGGATGTCAGAGCCACCTGACGATAGTCATTAAGACATGCTGCTTCGCTTTTCTTTGGTACCGGGATGACGGTCATCATCTTGAAGCAGATAGGGACCTCAGATTGTTGTAAAGAGAGGTTGAAGATGTCTGTGAATACCCCTGCCAGCTGATCTGCGCAGGATCTGAGTGTTCGTCTGGGTACCCCATCCAGACCAGTCGCTTTCCATGCATTGACATTTGAGAAAGCTGCTCTGACGTTTGCAATACTGACCTCAGATACAGGGTCATCCGAGGCTTTCGGGGTAGAGGGCACGCTCTTGCTGATTTCTTTCTCAAAAGAGGCATAGAATGCATTGAGCTCATCAAGAAGGGATGCACATTCTCCTTGTGTCTGTGTGGGTTTCCTCAAGGTGCTCCGGTTTCCTCCCACAGTCCAAAAATGTGCAGATTAGGTGGATTAGCCATGCTAAATTGTCCCTTAGTCTCAGAATAAATGCATGGGGTTATGGGGATAGGACCTGGGTGGATTGTAGTCAGTGCAGACTTGATGGGCTGAATGGCCACCTTCTGCATTGTGATTATAAATCTGAAAAAAATTATTGAGTGGTAATATGTGTAGTACGGATGAGCAGAGAGATCTTGGTGTCCATGTGCATAGATCCCTGAAAGTTGGCACCCAGACTGATAGGGTTAAGAAGGCGTATGGTGTGTTAACTTTTATTGGTAGAGGGATTGCGTTTCGGAGGCATGAAGTCATATTGCAGCTGTACAAAATTCTGTACAGCCTTCCCACCATGCCAGGCAACATCCTGGTAAATTGCCTCTGCACCCTTTCCAATGCTTGCACATCCTTCCGATAATGCGGTGACCAGAACTGTACGCAATACTCCAGGTGCTGCACCTGGAGTATTAAAGGCGTGGAATGCCCTGCCTGCAACAGTAGTGGAATCGCCAACATTAAGGGCATTTAAATGGTCATTGGATAAACATATGGATGATATTGGAATAGTGTAGGTTAGATGGGCTTTAGATTGGTTCTTCGCAATATTGAGGGCGAAGGGCCTGTACTGTCCTGTAATGTTCTACGTTCTATATTTGGGGGCTTGGATTACCCAAATATTATAAGGGAAGGCATTTGGGTCTTGCCTACCATTAGGACAGCTGATGAGAGACACACACTGCCTTTTTTTGAGAGGCATATCCCCCTTCCCCCCCAGGCAGTGGCAAGGCTACCACAAACCTTCCCCTGGAATCAAGACCCCAGAAACACAAGTCCCACCTACAGAAAGTTGAGGGCCAATTATAAACCAGCAGCTCTTACACTCAGCAAAGTCACTGGGGAGGTCATGGCTGCTGTTAAAAAACAAGCCACCAAAGTGTCAGGATACCAGAGCAATCCAGGCCATAGGTAACTAATTGGAGAGGGGTTTCATTTGGGTGGTCAGCACCAACCTTCCTCCTCCTCCCACAAACAGAAAGTGACAAGGTGGACCCACAATATTACCTGTCATACAGGCTGCAGCTGGGTTAATATCAGTGGCGGCGAGTTGAAGCTCTGGAGTGGTCATTAATTTGCCACTTAAGGTTCTCAATTGGTACTGTGGGAATATCTGTGTTGTGTTTGTTAGAAATAAAGTATAGTTTTAAGTTTAAGTTTAATTTATGTGCTTAAAAAGAGTTAAAACTTCAGTGCAGTTTCATGTTGAACAAAGGTGTCTGCAAGTCTGTGGGTTTAGTTTCACTTTAAGCTTTATTGACATTGTAATAAGGATTTTACAACATAAAAACATAGAAAGTTTAAAAACTAAGCTGCTGTTTAGCAACCAGAGGCCCACACTGAAAAGCAGAAGTAGTTGTGGTTCTGTCTGATACAGGCCACTCGAAGACGTTCCATAGAAGCTGCCATATAGAACAATACAGGGCGACAGAAAGCAAGTCTCAGAAACTAGGCATATGGATTAAAATAATATATCAGGAAGACAGTTCAGACTAAGGAAGAAAAAAATGGAAATCTTAACAAGATCCTGTTCAGGAGAATTCAGTTAAAAAGCAGAGAAAGGGCTTTGAATTAAACAGACAACTGGAAAAACCAGAATTCAAGTTGGCTATCTGAAAAGCCAAATATCCAAAGTAACCAAAAGCTTGGTGACACTTTAATACAGCAGTGGTGTTTTGTTCACATGGCTGGATACCTGAGAGGGTGTGTGGAAGCAATCTGAGGCAGGGAATACCAAAAGGAGGCTGAAATCCTGGGGTGGATCCTTGGTGAAGGCATCTAACAGAAAGCATGGTACTGTATAAAATTCCACAGATAAATTTTATAACCTGTATTATCCTTACAAATCTATCTCTATAAGTATGGTTGAAATGCCAGAGTGTTGTATTATAGTTAACATATTCTTTTTTAATAGAAGTTTTATTATTTTATTGATAGTTCATCAACAGTTCTGTGATTGTTAATCCATGTATCCAAATAGTGATTCCATCCTGGGAGATGTCTTATCTGGTAGTATCAGCTGGGATCATAACCAGAGAGGGCAGAAATCCTGAAACATGAACAGAATTTCCTGGGCTGTGTATCTTGGCCCAACTAGGAAGGAGGTACTGCTGTATCACGGAAATAAGGTGAAACAAGTCACTGTGCTGAATACCAGGTCTTCTAAATTAGATGGCTAACTTTTTCCTTGGAGCAGAGGAGACTGAGGAGGTACATGATTGAAATGTATAAAATTATGAGAGACATAGATAGTAGACAGGAAGAAACTTTTCCCCTTGGTGAAGGGATCAATGACTAGGGGACACAGATTTAAGGTAAGCAAGAAATACGCTGCTGCATTTGCTCTTTCACCTAAACTTTGGGCCATAACTTCCTCAGAGTGACAATCAGCATCGGACTGCTATTCCGTACCTACTTACCTGCACCAAATTTTTTTCCTGCCTAACCGTAAGAGTGAATTAATAGATTTAGTAAAATGAGAGATAGATTTAATATCCCTGCACTAGAGTACAATGGTACGCTCGTAAAATGCTTATACCATGAGATCCTGACACCAGTAAAATTTGCCAACAAGTTTACTTGTTTGAGGAACAGATGGTTGAAGCTAGCTCGGTAACTGACACATTTTTGGGTGAAGGTTTAATAATAAACCTATGTCGGCAATTTTAAAACAACGACCTGTGTATTGAATAATTTCATCAGCAGTCTGTATCTGTGATATGGGGCTGAGTGTTGTATTAGATTGTTGTCCCTGTGATTGCTGTGTTAGAGCTACATCATGGGTTCTCCTCCAGAGTTTCCCTTGGATAGTTCCCTTCATACTTGAATTATGAATAAACTATTGTAACCTGTTCCAGATCTCTTGTGGTTTGTTGGAAGAAGCCTACCACAATACTCAAATGAACTCTAACAAAGGGTCATCCAGACTTGAAATGTTTGTTCTGTTCTCGCTCAACAGATGCTGTCGGACCTGCTGAGATTTCCTAGCATTTTCTGTTTTTGTTCTACCACAACATTGAATCACTAGACCTTCTTGACTCAGGCCAAACAAGTACCAGGCAGCACATTGAGGCCCCTGGCTGCAGTGTCAAAGTCTAAAGGAATTAGAGGAAAGGAGAACACGTCCCCTATTTTACAGCACAGCTGCCACAAAGCAGGTCAGTTTAAAAGTCTCGTTGAATTTAATCAATTGAAATTGTTGGTAATAAAAATTAAAGTCATTCAAGTTAGCTACCCGCAGTGAATGAATACCCACACTTACCCAAGACATGGACACGGACAGTTTCCTCAATGGTTCCTGCTGGAGTGCTGCTCTGACATTTATACAGAGTTCCATCATACACCTCCACATTATTAATACGCAGAGTTCCATTGTCGAACTCCTCAAATCGGTTGTCCTGCAAACAAATCAAGACAATTAGGAGCCATTCGCAGTCACTGGGTCCAAATCTTGGAATTCTCTCCATAATGCCATTGTGGGTGACATGGACATGGACTGCAGTGATTCAAGAAGGCAGCTCACCACCACCTCCTCAAGGCCAACTAGGGATGGGCAATAAACGCTGGCCTCCTAGCAATGCCCATGTCTCACGAATGAATAAAAAAAAAGCTAATGTCAGCCAGGGCTATGATAATGGTGCTACAATTGGTTTCAGCATTCTTGAATAATCACTGAAAGCTCCAAACTCCAAATTCAGTAGTTCTTCCTCAAAAAGAGGACATGTGAACACTGTTCACTGTGTTAATAAACCACTCAGTTGAGATATTGTTCCTGCTTGAAAAGTCTATCAACAACTGGGATCTATACCTGAGAAAGGCAGAAAAAAAATCTTCAAAAGATGGGAAGATAAATATTTCCAATTACTCTTTCTTCACCAATGAGAACAAATATAAATCACTCAGATCCCTAAGAAAATAGTGATGTACTTACACCAGAGATGTCCACACTGTTCCGGAACCACGTAACTGTGGGAATGGGGGTAGCCCGGGTACGACAGTGCAAAAATCCTGGCTTCCCTTCATCTAGCTGGCTGTTAGTTGGTTTGACCACCCACTCTGGGAATGCTGCAAAATGAATTCATAGAAGTAATTTCCATTCCTCATCATCAACATTTGTCTCGGTTTAAAATCTTATTAATGAAAGAACTATAAAGAGTTACAATGTTAATGATATGGGGATTTAAAATGATCCTAATAGAGATGGGAATAGTAGCCCAAGTCACAAGCTAGCACAGACTGCTCTATAACATATTGCTTCTGTTACTGTGCGCAACATAGCCTCACCAAGTTGGTGAATGCAACTCATACGGTTTCTCCTCAGTTAAACAAGATTTAAGATTTGGAAAATAAACTGGAAAGGTGACGACGAGGATAAATTAAAGGATGTGAATGCAATGTTGAATCAGGAAGTGATGTCTCCAGAGAAAAATTGGATTAAGAGACAAACAAAGGAAAATATAGAAAAAAATTAATGAACTTAAACTTTGATTTTTAGTTCCAGTCCACAGTCTTTTCACTGACTGCCTACAAATCTTTCCTTATCACATAATTATCCCTTTTGAAAGGCATGATTGAATCTGCCTCCACCACTTTCAAGCAGCGTATTCTAGATCCAAACCACTCACTGCATAAAAATAGTTTTATTCATGCTGCTTTCAGTTATTTTAACTACCTATTTTATGCAGTAGAATTTTAAATATCTCTTTCAAACTTTCTCTCAAACTTGTCTCCAAAATGAAGAGCCCGGCTTCTTTATTCATATAATTGATGTTTCCCGTTCCCAGAACCATTCCCGTGAATCGCTTCTGCACTCTCTCCAAAACCTACACATTCTGTCAAGGTGCCCAAAATTGACAAAAATACTACGGGCTGAAGCCAAATAAATGTTTTATGAAGATTCGCCGCAACATCCTTGCTTTTGTAGTCTGCCTCGATTTATACAGACTCTATGACTTATGAATGGCTTTTGCAAACTTTCCTGCCAGCTCAAAACAATTTGTGCACAAAACCCTGAGGTTGCTCTGCATCCCATTAGAATTGTATTTATTTTGTATTGCCTTTCCTCATTCATCTAGCAAATTGTACACTTCACATTTAATGAGTTCATAACATTTAATCCAGTCCAAAGATATGTGAGTTAAGTGGCCTGGCCATACTAAATTGCCCCTTAGAGTTAGGGGAAAAACCAGGGTAAATGCATGGGGTTATGGGGATGGGGCCTGGGTGGGATTGTGATCAGTGCAGGCTCGATGGGCTAAATGGCCTCCTTCAGCACTACAGAGTTCTATGATTCCATATAGTTAACAGCACAGTGATGCAATTCAGACACTGGGGACAAGTCGCCCATCTCATAAGACCAGAAGACATAGGAGCAGAATTAGGCCACTCTGCCCATCGGGTCTGCTCTGCCATTCAATCATGGCTGAATTTTTTTCTCATGCCCATTCTCCTTCCTTCTCCCCATAAACCCTGATCCCTTTATTAATCAAGAACCTATCTATCTCTGTCTTAAAGACACTCAGTCTTCTGTGGCAAAGAGTTCCACAGATTCACCAAGCTCTGGCTGAAGAAATTCCTCCTCATCTCTGTTTTAAAGGATCGTCCCTTTAGCCTGAGGCTGTGCCTTCTGATTCTAGTTTTTCCTACCTCGTGGAAACATCCCCTCCACATCCACTCTATCCAGGCCTCACAGTATCCTGTAAGTTTCAATAAGATCTCCCCTCATCCTTCCAAACTCCAAAGAGTACAGACCCAGAGTCCTCAACCGTTCCTCAGACGACAGCCTCTTCATTCCAGGGATCATTCTTGCGAACCTCCTCTGGACCTTTTCCAAGGCCAACATATCCTCCTTAGATATGGGGCACAAAATTGCTCACAATACACCAAATGGAGTCTGACCAGAACCTGAGACAGCCTCAGAAGTACATCCCTGCTCTTGTATTCTAGCCCTCTCAACATGAATGCTAACATTGCACTTGCCTTCCTTACTGCCGAGTGAACCTAAGAACATAAGAAATAGGAGCAGGAGTAGGCCATCTGGCCCTTCGAGCCTGCCCCGCCATTCAATAAGATCATGGCTGATCTGTCGTGGCTCAGTTCCACATTCCCACCCTCTCCCCATAACCCTTAATCCCCTCTCTTATCAAAAACCCATCAACCCTCTTCTTAAAATTATTTAGCGAGACAGCCTCCACCACTTCAACAGGCAGAGAATTCCAGAGATTCACCACCCTTTGAGTGAAGAAGTTCTTCCTCAACTCCGTTCTAAACCGCCCCCCCTTTATCTTGAGGCTGTGCCCCCTAGTCCTACTGTCCTTACCAGGCAAACACACCCTTTTGTGCACTTTGTCATTGTGACAAAGGACAGTGTCAATACCCTTCACCCCACTATCCCCAATTACAACTACGTTCCTTTTCACCTTCTCTTTGCCTATGCCCTGCTGCATCACTGTACCGTGTGCAGTTTGCTCACCGACCTCACCTCCCTCGTCCAGACTGGAAGCAAGAACCTCAAACCTGTTATGCAGCTTGAGAGGCTGAGGCCTCCTCTCCCCACCCCCCTTCCTCCTCTCAGCAGCCCCCTCTTGTTCCTGACCCTTAGAGTTAGCCAGTCTAGGGGGGGGTGGATGTCTCTTGCAACCCATTGACAATGGCACCCTTTCTCCCCCTGATGAGCCTCAGTGTCTGTAGCTCAGAGGCCAGCTCATCTACCTTGAGCTGGAGCTCCTCCAGCAACCTGCACTTACTGCAGACATGGTCACCGGGGAGGACCCTGGGGTCCACCAGTTCCCACATCATACAGAAACCACACATCACATGCCCCTCCATTATTCACTGTAGTAATATGGAAAATTTCCACTCGAACTCACCTGGCCCTTTTTCTCTCCAGCCCTTTTGATCCTAAGCCCTAATAGCTCACTCTACTTCCCTCTCACTCCACTGCCCGCTCCGACGCTGCCCGCTGTCGAGACCAGGCCTCCTTTTAAACCTGGCGCTGATTTAAAGCTTGCTGGGCCACAACTCTTTCTAACCATTCCCTCAGAATTCTTAAAGCAGTAAATACAATAAATGCTTTAAACAGTTCTACAAAGAACAAAGTGCTTTAAACTTATTTAAACAGGGTTCTAACAGGTAAAATCTTATCTCTCTCTCTGCTCCTTCACTCGTCTGCTCCAGCAAACAATGGAAGGCTTCACCGTGCACATTAATCTTAAGAGAATCTTGAACATAGACTCCCAAGTCCCTTTATGTTTCAAATTTCCTAAGCATTTTCCATTTAGAAAATAGTCTATGCCTCCATTCCTCCTTCCAAAGTGCATAACCTCACACTTTTCCACATTGTATTCCATCTACCACTTCTTTCCCTACTCTCCTAACCTATCCAAGTCCTTTTGCAGCCCCCATGCTTCCTCAATACTACCTCTCCCTCTACGTATCTTTGTATCATCTGCAAATGTACCAACAGTGCCTTCAGTTCCTTCCTCCAAATCATTAATGTATATTGTGAAAAGTCATGGTCCCAGCACTGACCTCTGATGCACACCACGAGTCGCCAACTGCCATCCTGAGAAAGACCCCTTTATCCTCACTCTCTGCCTTCTGCCAGTCAAGCAATTCTCTATTGATGCCAGGGTGTTACCCTTAACACTACGGGCACTTAACTTATTTAACAGTCTCCTATGCAGAACCTTGTCAAAGGCCTTCTAAAAATCTAAATAAATCATGTCCACTGGCTCTCCTTTACCTAATTTCCTTGTTACCTCCTCAAAGGACTCCAACACATTTGTCAGACATGACCTCCCCTTGACAAAGCCATACTCACTCAACTCCTAGCACCGGATTTCCAGCACATAGAACATAGAACACTACAGCACAAACAAGCCCTTCAGCCCACAAGTTGCGCCGATCATATCCCTACCTACTAGGCCTACCTATAACGCTCAATCCCATTAAATCCCATGTACTCGTCCAGAAGTCTTTTAAAAGACACCAACGAGTCTGCCTCCACCACCACCGATGGCAGCCGATTCCACTCACCCACCACCCTGAGTGAAAAACTTATCCCTGACATCTCCTCTGTACCTACTCCCCAGCACCTTAAACCTGTGTCCTCTCACAGCGACCATTTCAGCCCTGGGAAATAGCCTCTGAGAATCCACCCAATCTATACCTCTCAACATCTTATAAACCTCTATCAGGTCACCTCTCATCCTTCGTCTCTCCAGGGAGAAGAGGCCTAACTCCCTCAACCTATCCTCATTGGGCATGCCACCCAATCCAGGCAACATCCTTGTAAATCTCCTCTGCACCCTTTCAATAGCTTCCACATCCTTCTTGTAGTGAGGCAACCAGAACTGCACACAGTACTCCACGTGGGGTCTGACTAGGGTCTTATAAAGCTGCAGCATTATCTCCCAACTCCTAAACTCAATCCCTCGATTAAAGAAGGCCAGTACACCATACGTCTTCTTGACCACATCCTCCACCTGCAAGGCCGATTTAAGAGTCCTATGGACTCGGACCCCAATGTCCTTCTGCTCCTCTACGCTGCTAAGAGTCTTACCCTTGATATGATACTCCTTCATCCCATTGGTCCTGCCAAAATGGACCACTACACATTTATCTGCATTGAAGTCCATCTGCCACTTCTCCGCCCAGTCTTGCATCCTATCTACGTCACGCTGCAACTTCTGACATCCCTCCAGACTATCCACAACACCACCAACCTTCGTGTCGTCGGCAAACTTACCAACCCATCCTTCCACTTCCTCATCCGGTCACTTATGAAAATTACAAACAGCAAGGGTCCCAGAACAGATCCCTGGGGCACTCCACTGGTGACCGACCTCCATGCTGAAAAAGACCCATCCACAACCACTCTCTGCCTTCTGCAGGCAAGCCAGTTCTGGATCCACAAGGCGACAGCCCCAAGGGATCCCCTTGGATCCCATGCCTTCTCACTTTGTCAAGTCTGCTCCGCTGGAAATAATAATGCGGAGATGCCAGCGTTCGACTGGGGTAAACACAGTAAGAAATCTCACAACACCAGGTTGAAATCCAACAGGTTTATTTGTTAGCAAAAGCCACTACTTTCAGAGCGCTGCACCTTCATCAGGTGAGTGGGAGTTCTATTCTCAAACAGGGTATATAAAGACACAAACTCAATTTACAAAATAATGATTCGAATGCGAGTCTTTACAGGTAATCAAGTCTTAAAGGTACAGACAATGTGAGCAGAAATGGCTTTAAGCACAGGTTAAAGGGATGTATATTATCTCCAGCCAGGACAGTTAGTGAGATTTTGCAAGTCTAGGCAAGTCGTGGGGGATTACAGATAGTGTGACATGAACCCAAGATCCCGGTTGAGGCCGTCCTCACGTGTGCGGAACTTGGCTATTAGTCTCTGCTCAGTGACTCTGTGCTGTCGTGTGTCATGAAGGCCGCCTTGGAGAACGCTTATCCGAAGATCAGAGGCCAAAGCCTGTGACCACTGAAGTGTTCCCCAACAAGAAGAGAACACTCTTGCCTGGGGATTGTCAAGCGGTGTTCATTCATCCATTTTTGTAGCATCTGCATGATCTCCCCAATCTACCATGCCTCAGAACATCCTATCCTGCAGCGTATTAGGTTGACAACGTTGGCTGAGTTGCAAGGGTATGTACCGTGTACCTGGTGGATGGTGTTCTTACATGAGATGATGGCATCCATATTGATGATCCGGCTCGTCTTGCTTAGGTTGCTGTGGCAGGGTTGTGTGGTGTCGTAGTCACTGTTCTCCTGAAGGCCGGATAGTTTGCTGCAGACAATGGTCTGTTTCAGGTTGTGCGGTTGTTTGAAGGCAAGAAGTGGGGGTGTGGGGATGGCCTTGGCAAGATGTTCGTCTTCATCAATGACATGTTGAAGGCTCCGGAGAAGATGTCATAGCTTCTCCACTCCGGGGAAGTACTGGATGAAGAAGGATACTCTGTCCGTCATGTCCCGAGTTTGTCTTCTGAGGAGGTTGGTGCGGTTTTTCACTGTGGAGGGTCAGAACTGTCGATTGATGAGTCGAGCGCCATATCCTCTTCTTATGAGGGCACTTTTTAGTGTCTGGAGGTGGCTGTTGCGATCCTCCTCATCTGAGTAGATCCTGTGTATAGAGGGCTTGTCCGTTGGGGATGGCTGCTTTAACGTGTTTAGGGTGGAAGCTGGAGAAGTGGAGCATCGTGAGGTTATCTGTGGGCTTGCAGTACAGTGAGGTGGTGAGGTGACTGTCCTTAATGGAGATACGTGTGTCCAAGAATGCAACTGATTCCGGAGAGCAGTCCATGGTGAATCTGATGTGGGATGGAACTTAGAACATAGAACATTACAGCACAGTACAGGCCCTTCAGCCCTCAATGTTGCGCCAACCAGGGGAACCAATCTAATGACCCTCTAACCTAAACTATTCCAATGTTATCCATATGCTTATCCACTGACCATTTGAACGCCCTTAAAGTTGGCGAGTCCTTGTTGATGTCATCATATAGTTGCTTCAGTGATTGCTCACCACGAGTCTAACGGAAGAAAGTGTCATCGATATATCTAATGTATAGTATCGGTTGAAGGTCCTGTGCGGTGAAGAGGTCTTGTTTGAACCTGTGCATGAAGATGTTGACATATTGAAGTGCGAATTTTGTCCCCATGCTGTTCTGTGTGTCTGGATGAAGAACTGGTTGTTCAAGGTGAAGACATTGTGGCCCAGGATGAGTTATAAAATTGCAACTGGAAACTGGCAGTCGTCGGTGTCAAGTACTGAAGCAATTGCAGCAATGCCATCATTGTGGGGGATGCTGGTGTAGAGTGCCAAGACATCCATTGTGACAATGAGTGCTCCTGGTTCAATTACTCCATGTGCGCTGAGTTTCTGTAGGAAGTCCATAGTGTCACAACATAAGCTAGGGGTTCTTGTACAATGGGTTTCAGGATGCCCTCGACGTAGCTGGGGAGGTTCTCGCACAGGATCCCATTGCCCAATACAATGGTGTGTTTGCCTTGTGTATCTTCAGGAGGCAATAGATCTCCAATGCAGGGAGTACGTGGGATGAGAGCACGGAAGGTGCTCTGAAGGTCCGGATCAAAGGTCTTGATCAATCTGTTGAGTTGACAAATGTGTTCTTTGGTCGGATCTGTGGGTAACTGTCTGTCG
The DNA here is from genome assembly GCF_965287045.1 of Carcharhinus amblyrhynchos. Taxonomy (NCBI): domain Eukaryota; kingdom Metazoa; phylum Chordata; class Chondrichthyes; order Carcharhiniformes; family Carcharhinidae; genus Carcharhinus; species Carcharhinus amblyrhynchos. Next base: position 122,004,165 of record NC_137330.1, on the reverse strand, counting down.
TGTCCCTCGTTGTTCAGTTGTCAATACACTTCTTGCAGTAATTCATTCTGTTCAATATGACGATGGCCCCCCCTTTGTTGGTTTGATGACAATGTTGCGGTTGGTCTTGAGAGCGCGGATGGCGTTGCATTGTGCTTGGATGATGTTTGGGGCTGTCTTGTGAGTGCGGTTGGTGAATCTGGTGTTGGTACACCTCCTGATGGCTTGGGCATATATGTCAAGTCGAGGGCAGTGGCCTTCCAGAGGAGTCCAATTCGACTCTTCCCTCGTCGGTTGCTGCACTGCAGATCTCTGTTGGCTGTTCCGGTTCATTGTCTCATTGTGTTCGCTGTTGGCCTCTTGGATTTTGTGGAAGAATTCCTGCAGCCTCATTTGCCTGATGAATTCCTCTGTGTCTGCTGCAAAACTGATGGGGTCTATTTTGGTGGTGGAGCAGAAATTGAGCCCTCGGCTGAGAACTTCAAATTCATCTAGTTGAAGTGTGTAGTCCGACAAGTTGACAATGGACTTCCCTGCAGTGGTACTGTTTTCTACTGTGGTACTGGGGGAGGCTTGGTTGCTGCTGGTGGTGATGCTGAGTTTCTCAAGTTTCCTGTTCTTGGTGTGCATATAGATGGTGTAATTCCTTTGTTTCGTCTGCTTGGCAGAGTTTCGCAGCTGGTCTATTCCTGAGCGCAAGTTGAGAATATGGATTCTATCTTGGTTTCCAGGATGCGGTGTTTGCTGTAAAGCTGGTATATAAGGTGGTTGAGGAGTGTGAGAGAGGTGTGACAGCAAAGTCTCTCAGCGTAGTCTGTGTTATAGGTTGACCTGAGTGGGTTCATGATCTGTAGTCCTTTTGATATCTTGCCTGCTTTCTTGCATCTTTGTAGAAACTTGATGTCTGTGTCAATATGCACAATCTTCTTGAAGATCCTTTCCACTTGGAGCCGACAGTTTGCGGTGTTGATGGTAGTCATGATGTGGAGATGCCGGCGTTGGACTGGGGTAAACACAGTAAGAAGTCTCACAACACCAGGTTAAAGTCCAACAGGTTTATTTGGTAGCAAAAGCCATTAGCTTTTCGGCACCTTGCGCCGCTGGAAACAGACAGGGAAGCAGGGCATGCATTTAAATGATATTTTAAATATATTTAAATGCTATTAGCAAGCCTGAGACTGAATTCTCTGGATCTGCTAGCCTCTCCCACCCAGTCAGAGTGTTTCACTCCAGCGGAGTTTAGAAAAGCTCACCACTTTAGAGGAACTAGAAGCCTGACCCCACTGGAGTGAAGGGGTGGCAATCGGGGCCCCCCAGACGGTTGGGCTGTGGTGGGGCGGTGCCCCTTGTGCATGGAAACCTTGTGCCAGCCTTTGCCCTGGCACTTCCCAAAGGGGCAAAGTGCCTATGCCGGGGGGACACCTCGGCACTGGCCATCGGAAGATTGGCTGACAGACAGAAGAGTGGGGATAAGGGTGTCATTTTCAGGATGGCTAGTGGTGTTCCACAGTGTTGGGACCACAACTTTTCACTATATACATTAATGATCTGCAAGATGGAACTGAGGCTATGGTTGCTAAATTAGCAGATAAAACAAAGACATGTTGAGGGACAGGTACTGCTGAGGAAGTGTGGAAGCTGCATAATGACTTGGACAGATTAGGAGAATGGACAAAAAGGTGACAGATGGAATACAACGTTGGAAAGTGTGATGTTATGCACTTTGGTCGTAAGAACAGAGGCAGGCTATTTTGTAAATGAGGAAAAGCTTCGGAAATCTGAAGTACAAAGGAATTTGGGAGTCCTGTTTCAGGACTCTCTTAAGATTAACATGCAGGTTCAGTTGGCAGTTATGATGTTGAGATGCCGGCATTGGACTGGAGTGGGCACAGTAAGAAATCTCACAACACCAGGTTAAAATCCAACAGATTTATCTGGAATCACGAACTTTTGGAACATTGGTCCTTCATCAGGTGAATGGACCTCCGCGCCACTGATGAAGGTGTAGCACTCCGAAAGCTCGTGATTCCAAATAAACCATTTGAAATTCAATGTTAGCATTCATTTGTAGACAGCTAGAATACAAGAGCAGGGATGTACTGCTGAAGTTGCATAAGGCTCTGGTCAGATCCCATTTGGAATATTGTGAGCAGTTTTGGGCCCCATACCTGAGGATGGATTTGCTGGCATAGGAGGGAGTCCAAAGGAGGTTCACAAGAATGATCCCAGGAATGAAAGGTTTGTCATATGAGGAGCAGTTGAGGAGTCAGGGTCTATACTCAATGGAGTTTAGAAGAATAAGGGGGGATCTAATTGAATCTTGCAGATTACTGAAAGGCCAAGATAAAGCGGAGTGGAGGGGATGTTTCCACTAGTGGGAGAGACTGGAACTTGGGCACACAACCTCAGACTGAAGGGGTGCTCCTTTAAAACTGAGATCAGGAGAAATTTCTTCAGTCAGAGGGTGGTAAATCTGTGGAACTCATTGCCACAGGCTGTAGAAGCCAGGTCATTGGGTTTCTTTAGGACAGAGATAGATAGGTTTTAGATCATAAGGGGAGAAGGCAGGAGAATGGGTTCAAGAATCATATCAGCAGGACTGAATGGTAGACCAGACTCGATGGACCAAATGGTCAAATTCTGCTCCAATATCTTACTGTCTTAAGGTCATGTGGCAGTGCCAGCGGGTGGAGCCTGATGGGGGCCAGGGCCTCGGGGTGATTGGCAGGAGTGGGGTCCTTGCTGCCAATCTGCAATGGGATCGATGGGGCCAGGAGGGAGGCCAGCAACCAGGGTGGACTGAGGGGCTGAAAATCAGGGTGGTCCGGAACAAGGGGGAGCATAAACGGCCAGTGGGGGCAGGGGGCATGATCAGGCAGTGGTGAGTTGGGGCTGGGGGAGGGGGGCGGGGGCAGCACTGCAGAGTTCCCAGGTTGGCCAGCGATTAAGCTGGTGGCCTCTGCATTGCACAGAATGTGAGAGATTCTAATGTGAACTCCCACTGAAAAAAATTACTCAAATTACTTAAAAACAAATTAGTTGTTTTTACCTACATTCTAACACTAACTACAAATCAAACTAATTTGTTAGTTGTTAATACTTTCCAGATGAAGTGAAGTGCACAGAAATCTAATTGCTCCTTACTTGCCACAGTGACACTCAGCTCACTGGTCTTCTCTCCAGCTTTGTTTCTAGCATGACAAGTATAAATCCCGGAATCCTCTTCTGCTATCTCATTGAAGATCAGCTCATTCCCAGCCTGATAAACACGACCTTCAGATGGAACTCGTGTACCATCTCTATACCATGACACGACAGGCAAAGGCAGTCCTCTTGGTGGTGGGCATTCAACATGCTGCGTAGTATTTACAATGAAAATCTTTGGGTTGAACGTTAGCATATCGTAGATTTCTGGATTTAAAAAAATGGATTTAGAAGCAGCTCAATATTTTAGATACTTTATAATCCACTTTTTCCCTGCATCCTAATGCAGGTTGCATGTTAATAGCTGCAGAAATTTTCATTAACACAAACATTTTGTTTTGCAAAACTTTACTCATAAAATATCTAAAAACATTTCAAAATGGTCAAACTGCAATTATGTTCAAATTTTCTACATAGATCACGTGAACTCTAACATCTGTTGACATTTTATATTCAATAGATGGCAGCAGTGCCGCTTATTTGCAGTTTTATTCCAAAGACGATTCTTTACTTTTTCAATTAATTGTGATAAACTTAATTTATATAAAGGCATATGGAGAATCTAAAAGCCAAGGATACAACTAAATCACCTTTTTAACAATCACTTATTTTTATTGATTTCTAGTAAGGGTACTTTCCGACATTGATACTAAAATCACTACAAGGTAAAAGTGAGCTCACACATCTAACTCCCAACAAGAACTTCCAGATGAATATGAACTCTCCATGACCAAAGACAGTTCACATGGTGGGGGTGAGGGTGGCAAAGAGGGGTTGCACCATTATTATTTAGGAATACATTGGCCATCGATTTTTTTTTTTAAACACCAAAGACTTTGTAAAATGCACTGGGATTTAGAAAAAAAATCCAACTGAGTTTCCTTAATAAAGGCTGTTTCTTTGTATGATTCTACACAATAACCTGTGCCGTAAATGGCTTCATTTCCCCCCCTTACACAATGTAAACATTCAGTATTTTTACAACTGGTTCATCTAGCCCATGTTTTTTATCTTTTAAAAAGCATTTAGATAGTTACATGGATACAATGGTTATAGAGGGACATAGGCCAAATGCAGGCAATTGGGATTAGTTTAGTGGTTTTAAAAAAGAGGCAGCATGGACAAGTTGGGCCAAAGGGCCTGTTTCAATGCTGTAAACCTCTATGACTCTACGTGTGACTGCAGTGCCACACTAACTGGAAAGATACTTGCCTTCTGAAATGGCCTGGAGGGTGGGTTGGGGCTGTGTTAGTGGTGCTCAATTGTATATATAAAACCACTGGGAAGAGAATAAAGAATAAAATTTGATGGGTAGCTTAGTTTTGATTTAAGCATTGAATCAAGACAAAAAATACCAAGCACAACAGAGCATCTGAAATTGGCAGGGCCTAGGACACTACCCTGAGGAATATTTGCAGTGATATTCTAGGTCTGCACAGTCACAACCTTTGCACTAGATATGAAATCAGTGATGTGCACCCCTCCAGATTTTTAGCACTGTCGATGATCCTTTCCAACACTTTGCTGGTGACTGAAAGTAGACCGCTGTGGCAGTAATGTGTCCTACATTTTGTGGACAGAACATACCTGAGCAATTTTTTACATTGCCAGCTGGATGCCAATGATGCAGCTGTACTGGAACAGCCTGGCTGAGGCGCATCAATTCTGAAAAATGACTTCAATACTGCTGGAATGTTGCCAGGGTCCACAACATTTTCTATATCCAGTGTGTTCAGCCATTTCTTAACATCACATAGCATGAATCAGGTTGGCTGAAGACTGACATCTGTCATACTAGAAAACTCAGGAACAGGCCGTGATGGATCGTCACTCTGCACTTCCGACTGAAGATGGTTGAAAATGCTTCAGTTTTGTACTTTTGCACCAATATACTGGAATTCCCCATCATTGAGAAAGGGGGTGTCTATGGAGCCTCCAGCCTGTGTTAGTTACTAACTGTCCACCACCATTCATGACTGGATGTGATGGGACTGCAGAGCTTTGATTTGATCCATTGGGTGTAGGATCACTTAACTCCGTCTAGTGCGTGCAACTTTCACTAGTCCTGCACAGGCAGCATAGTGGTTAGCACTACTGCCTTACAATGCTAGGGACCCGGGTTAGATTCTTGGCTTGGATCACTGTCTGCACACACTCTCCATGTTTGCGCGGGTTTTCTCTGCGTGCTCCAGTTTGCTCCCACAGTCCAAAAGATGCGCTGGTTAGGTGCACTGACCGTACTAAATTCTTCTGCAGGTACCCGTACAGGCACCAGATTGCAGCAATGAGGGGACTTTCACAGCAACTTCACTACAGTGTTAATGTAAATCTACTTGTGACACTAATAAATAAGTTAATTAAACTGAACCATAGCCTAATGGGTAGGGTTGGGAGTGAGAGAGAGAGTGAGTGTGTGTGCGTGTGTATGTGCATTAGCAGAAGGCTTCCTTGCTCATTTTTGACCTGATATCGTGAGACTTCATGGGGTCCAGAGTTGATGTTGAGATCTCTCAGGGCAACTCCAACCTGAATATAAAGATAAGGAGTACTGTTGCAATTATACAAGGCATTGGTGAGACCACACTTGGAGTACTGTACAGTTTTGGTAGATGTGGAGCAGATACTTCCTCTTGTGGGGCATTCTAGGACGAGAGGTCATAGTGTTAGGATAAGGGTAGCAAATTTAAAACAGAATTGAGGAGAAACTACTTTTCCCAAAGGGTTGTGAATCTGTGAAATTAGCTACTCAAAGTGCACTGGATGCTGAGACTGTGGGTAAATTGAAGGAGGAGTTAGACAGATTTTTAATTGGTAAAGGGTTGAAGGGTTATGGGGAGAAAGTAGGAAAATAGGGATGAGGAGCATATCAGCCATGATCGAATGGCAGAGCAGACTCATTGGGCCGAATGGCCTAATTCTACTCCTACATCTTGTTAAGTTATAAACTTATGACTGTATACCACTATTGGGGGAGGTGATAGCCTCATGGTATTATCGCTAGACTATTAATCCAGAACCTCGACTAATGATCTGGGGTCCCAGGTTCGAATCTAGGTGGCGGAATTTGAATACAATAAAAAATATCTGGAATTAAGAATCTACTGATGACCATGAAATTATTGTTGATTGTCACAAAAAACCATCTGGTTCACTCATGTCCTTCAGGGAACATAACCTGATCTGACCTAAATGTGACTCCAGAGCTTCAGTAACATGGTTGACTCTCAACTGCCTCGGGCAACGAGGGAAGGGCAATTATTACAGGCCAGCCAGCAACATGTCCCACAAGTGGATAAAAAAAAATGCTATCATCTCTGCCAGATATGTCCTGTGGATGGGACAAGGCATATCCAGGTATGGTGATGGTGGAATTTGGGTCAGTGTGTAAGATATGATTCTAAGAGTATGACAATGTCAGGATGTAGTTTGACTAGTCTGTGGGACAGCTCTCCCAATTTAGGCACAAGTCTCCAAATTTGGGCGAGGGGGATTTTGCAGGGTTGACAGGGCTGCATGTGCCATTGTAGTTTCCAGTGCCTAGGTCAATGCAGTGTGGTCATCTGGTTTCATGCCTTTTTGACTTTCTACTATTCTTGGGATGCTTTTTGTGCCTTCGAAGACAGATCGAAAATTGTTGTTCACAGTTTCTTCCATTTTTCTGTTTCCAGTACCAATTCCCCAGTCTCTTCCTCAAAGGGACAACCACTTATTTTATCAAAAGTTCTGCCTATCTGTTTTAACATTTCAGAGAGACTTAGAGATTTATAGCATAGAAACAGGCCCTTTGGCCCAACTTGTCCATGCCACCCAGTTTTTACCGTTAAGCTAATATGATTGTGTTCAACGTAGCAACTTACTCTCATTCTCCAAATTGTCCATTTAGAAATCACAGAAACGCTTCAGTGCAGAAAGATGCCATTCGGCCCATTGAGTCTGCACCAACCACAATCACACCCAGGCCCTACTCCCATATCCCTACATATTTTACTCACTAATCCCTCCAACCTACACACCTCAGGACAGTAGGGGGCAATTTTAGCATGGCCAATCAACCTAACCCGCACATCTTTGTGCTGTGGGAGGAAACCGGAGCAGCCAGAGGAAACTCACGCAGACATAAGGAGAACGTGCAAACTCCACACAGTAACCCAAGCTGGGAATCGAACCCAGGTCCCTGGAGCTGTTAAGCAGCAGTGCTAACCACTGTGCTACTGTGCCGCCCATTTAGTTTTTTTAAAATCTTATTTGCTGGTTTCTAAAATTTTCCCATTCATCTGGCCTATCACTAAATCTTCACAGTATTGTACACCCTTTGTTCCTTGATTTCATTCTGATTTTCCTTAATTAGCCACAGCTGGTGCATCCTTCTCGTAGAGTCTCTTTCTCAATGCAATATATATTTATTGAGTTTTGAAACATCTGCGGTGCTTTTCTACTGCATTATTTTTTAACCTATTTATTCAGTGCACTGTAGCCAGCTCTGTCTAACAGTCTTTAAGTTCAAGAATATAATTTCAGATCAAATTTTCACACCCTCAAACTGAATGTTATGTTCTATCAAATTATGGTCACTAATGCCTAAAAGATTCCTAATTACGAGTTTATTAATTAATCCTGTCTTATTACTCATAGAGATAGCCCATTCCATGGTTGTTTCTGGACATAAGGGACGACTCTCCCATCCCACTGCACTGATTTCTTAGTGCAGCTAGATGGAAGATTTCAGCGGGACCGGGTTAGTGGGCGCCTGGTCACAAGCGCATCTCCCAGTGCTGGATTTCCGGCACCATCAGCTCAACACTGGATATAGACACAGAGTTGCATAATTTATGTTAATTTGAATTTCAATGTAATTTAAATGCTATTTGAATGACAGTGTGGAAGGAGGCCATTCAGCCCATCGATTCTGAACCGAATACAATCCCATCCAAGCCCTATCACCATAACCCCATGCATTTATCCCTAGCTAATCCCTTGACACTAAAGGTGGATTGGCCATGCTAAATTTAGCATGGCTAATCCACCATTAATGGACCTGGACTGAAATCTCCACGTCTGCTAGCAACTCCCCCCCTGCCTGAAGTATTTCACTCCAGTGGGATTTACAGTAGCTCCCCACTTTTGAGGAGCTGGTGGCCTGACCCCACTGGAGTGAAGGGGGGTGAAATTAGGGCCCCGCTAGAGGTTGGGCACTGGGGAAGTACCCCCTGGGCATTGACACTTTGTCAATGCCAGGCAGTGCCCATGGCTATGCCCAACAGGCGAAGTGCCAATGTCCAGGATGCACCTTAGCACTGCCCATTGGACATGGGGCAATACCAAGGGGCAGGTCCTGATGGGGTCGATCAGTGCGTTGGGGGGGGGACCACTGCCACTCTGCACTTTGGTATCGTGAGCAGAGAGAGAGGCCAGCCATCAGGGCTGGGCCCAGGCATGCTTTTGTGGGGGGGTGGTCAGCAATTTGGCCACTGGGGGAGTGGGGGGGGCACAGAGGGCCAGTGGAGTACGGTAGCACTGCTGCTTTACAGCTCCAGGGTTCGATTCCCAACCTGGGTTACTGACTGTGTGGGTTTCCTCCAGGTGCTCAGGTTTCCTTGCATAGTCCAAAGATGTGCGGGCTAGGTTGATTGGCCATGCTAAAATTGCCCCTTAGTATCCTGAGATGCAGAGTTAGAGGGATCAGCAAGTAAATATGTAGGGATATGGGGATAGGGCCTGGGTGGGATTATGGTCAGTGTAGACTCAATGGGCCAAATGGCCTCTTTCTGCACAGTTTTCACACAAATTCAACACTTGGAATTTTTTTTGGGAGAATCTCGGCCAAAACAAAATATTTGCAAAACACCATGAGCTCATCCTCAAGAGTGCCTTTGCCAATCTAATTTCTCCAGTATACAAGATGATTAAAATTGCCCATGACTAATGTAGGTCCTTTCTTATAAGCCCCCATTATTTCATGATATATTCTGTGTGCTGCAGTATAGCCTTGGCCAAGGGGCCTACAAAATACACCCGCTTGTGACTACTTTCCCCTTGCATTTTTTTTATATATATTTCAACCAAACTGATTCTCCATCTTGATCTTCCAAGCCAAGGTTATTTCTCACCAGTGTACAGATCTCATCCTTCGTTAACAGAGCTCCCCTTATATTTTTTCCTTTCTCCTCCCCTTCTGAAATGTCAAATACCCTTGAATATTAGGTTCCCAGTCTTGGCCACATTGCAACCACATCTCTGCTATGGCTATCATGTGATATCCATTAATTTCTATTATCAAATCATCCAATTAATCAAATTCAGCTACAAATTTTTTGATGCATCCTTTAATTATGTGTTTTTACCATTTTCCCTATTTTTTACCTTATTTGCCAGTACACTCTTGTGTTTGCATGCTCTGTCCCTTCCTGTCACACACTGTCCATTACCCATATCTCTATGCTGGACTATTAAAAATATACAAAAGTTATACCACAGGAGGCCATTCAGCCCATCTGGTTCATGCCAGCCTGAGGCCACTCAGGTACCCCTTCTGGTCCCACAGCCTGACATAGCCTGTCACTTACAGAACTTAAGACGTAGATCCAGGTACTTCTAAAAAAAGTTTGGGGTCTCTGACTCCACCAACAACTCAGGCAGCAAATTCTAGACACCCACCACCCACTGCATAAAAAAGTTCTTAATCATGATCCCTCTACACCTTCTGCCACTTATCTTGAATCTATGTGCCCTGATTCTAGAATTCTCCACCAAGGGAAACAATTTTATCCTATCCACTCTATCCTTAAAATTTTGTAGACCTCTATCAAGTCTTAGCCTTCTTTGTTCCAAGGAAAATCACGCCAATCTATCCGATCTCTCCTCATAGCTACACTTTTCGAGCCCTGGTAATATTCTTGTAAACCTCCTCTGCACTCTCTCTCCAGAGCAATTACGTCCTTCCTGTAATATGATGATCAGAACTGCACATAATATTCCATTTGTAACCTCACTAATGGTTTATACAATTCTAACATTATACCCTTACTTCTACATTCAATACCCCTGTCAATGAAGAAGAGCATTCCAAATGCCTTCTTGACAACCTTGTCTTCTTGAACATTTAGGGACCTGCACACTTGTATGCCAAGGTCTCTTACTTCATCAACCCTTCTTTGTATATTCCCATTTATTGTGTTTTCCCAAAACTATTTGGCCTCCCTAAATGCTTTACTCACACTTCCCTATGTTAAAATCCATCTGTCATTTTACCACCCACACCACAAACCCATCAATATTATTTTGTAGGTTATAGCTATCCTCTACACTATTCAGCTAATATATAAAAAACACAAACAGCAAAGGGTTCCAAGACCGAACCATGTGGAACACCACTTGAAACTTTGCATTCACAAGGGCATCCAACAATCATTATCCTTTGTTTCCTGTTACTCAGCCAACTTTTTATCCAGTTTGCCACATTACCCTATATCCCATGGGCTTTTACTTTTTTGACCAATCTGCTGTGTGGGACCTTGTCAAACCCCTGGTTAAAATCTATGTACACAACATTCACTGCACAACATTCATCAACCCTTCTTGCCATTTCCTCAAAGATTTCAATCAAGTTTTTGGGGCAAAAACTTCCTTTAACAAATCCAAGCTGACCATTCCTGACAAGTCCATGCCTTTCTATGTGACAGTGAATCCTATCTCTCAGGATCGATTCTACCAATTTGCCTATCACCAATGTAAGACGAATTGGCCTATGATTGTTTGGCATTACCTTCAATCCCTTTTTAAACAAGGAAACTATGTTTGCATTTCTCCATTGCTCCGGTACCTCCCCTGTATCTAGTGAAAATTGGAAAATCATCCTTAGAGCATCTGCTACCTCCTACCTGACCTCCTTCAACAGCCTTGGAAACAATTCATCTAGCCCTGACAACTTATCAGCTTTCAAGGCTTCCAACCCTTCGAGTACTTACTCTCTTTTTATCATTATCCTATCTGGAAATGTGCCTCATTCTTTCTCTTAACTTTCCAAACCTTGCCTCACACAAACCCTTTAGTTTCAAAGCCCTCTCTACAGTCCTGGATGTACAACTTGCCAGAACTGTGTTCCCAGGACAGTTAAAGTGAAGACCATCCCAGCTAAGCAGTTTCCTCAGTCCCCAGTACTGATACCAGTGCCCCATGACTCAAAACCTATTCCTACCATCAAAACCTTTGAGCCACACATTCAACTTTGATCTTATTTATCTATACCAATTTATTAGAGGCTGAGGTAGTAACCCAGGATTATCAGTTTTGTAGTTCTGATTTTTTAACTTTAGCCCTTAGTGCTTATGCACTTTTAACGGAACATCTTTTGTAGTCCTACCTATGTCATTGGTATCCATGTGAACCACGACAACTGGATCCTCCCCCTCCTATAGGGCTAATATAGGGCTAATGGAAGGACTCTTAGCAGTGTTGACGAGCAGAGAGATCTCGGGGTACATGTGCATAGCTCCCTGAAAGTTGGCACCCAGGTTGATAAGGTTGTTAAGAAGGCGTACAGTGTGTTAGCTTTTATTGGTAGAGGGATTGAATTTTGGAGCCGTGACATCATGTTACAACTGTACAAAACTCTGGTGCGGCCGCACTTGGAGTATTGCATACAGTTCTGGTCACCGCATTATAAGAAAGACGTGGAGGCATTGGAAAGGGTGCAGAGGAGGTTTACCAGGATGTTGCCTGGTATGGTGGGAAGGTCTTATGAGGAAAGGCTGAGGGACTTGAGGTTATTTTCATTGGAGAGAAGAAGGTTACGGGGTGACCTAATTGAGGCATACAAGATGATCAAAGGATTGGATAGGGTGGACAGTGAGAGCCTTTTACCTCGGATGGTGACGGCTAACACGAGGGGACATAACTTTAAATTAAGGGGTGGTAATTATAGGACGGATATCAGAGGTAGGTTCTTTACTCAGAGGGTAGTAAGGTCGTGGAATGCCCTGCCTGCAGCAGTTGTGGACTCGCCAACTTTAAAGGCATTCAAAAGGTCAGTGGATAGGCACATGGATAACATTGGAATAGCTTAGGTTAGAGGGTCATTAGATTGGTTCCACTGGTCAGCGCAACATCGAGGGTCGAAGGGCCTGTACTGCGCTGTAATGTTCTATGTTCTATTCCAAGTTCCTCTCTAGCTCCAGAGAGACATTCTGAACCCAGGGTTCAACAACACTACATGGAAGTTCGCCTCCAAGGCACTAACCATCCTGACTTGCAATTATACTTACTGCATCAAAATTCTGGAGCTCCCTCCCTAACAGCTGCAGCAGATCAAGGCACTAACCATCCTGACTTGCAATTAAACTTACCCACACCCAATGAATGAAAAAAGATCCCCCATATCACCTATGGTTCTTTGGTCAGTATTCTCCTCCTCTCTGTAGTTGTCTACACATGCTGCAAAACCCTCAAGACAATCCAATTAATAGACTGATAATCAACCCTTGTCTGTTTGGAAGCAAGACAAAATTCAACCTCTAACTGGCAGAAAATTGTAAGAAGTCTCACAACCCCAAGATAAAATGCAACAGGTGTATTTGGAATCACGAGATTTTGGAGCACTGCTTCTTCATCAGGTGAGTCCTGAAAATAATCTAAAATTTGAATAAATTCCATTCCATAACTGTAAGGAGGGGTATGACTGTACATTGCTGGCACCCATTAATTTGTGACAAAGTTTAAAGCAGCAGAAACCTGCGGAGATCATTTTTACTCATGTAAGTCTTTATGTTCCTTCACCTAAAATGTTAATTGAAATGTCACTCAAAAGCTGCCGTGATCTTTAATTTACTGATGTTCAGAGCATCCTTCCTCCAACAACCTACTGCAGAAGAAGAAAAGAAAAAATGAAAAATAAAAGCTAACCATTGTTTTTCCCTTTCCAGCATTATGGTATCAGCACTACTGACTTCATATTACAACACATGAATATGGTCGCTGACATTTAATATTTACATTATTCTTTAGTCATACCTGCCATACGCAGTGCAGCTTCCAGCATTGTGGGCTTCCCACTCGGACCCCGACCAACACATCTGTACACACCAAAGCTGCGAGATTTCACGTTGGTAAGTAGCAGTGAGCCATTAGCAAATACGGTTGTCCTAACGAGAAAAGATTCAGAATAAACATAGATTTATGTTGCCCTCTGTTGGTTGTTTTGCAGTTCCCATATCCTGAAACTTCAGTATACTGAGATGTGGCTCCATCAACAGCAGCTAACCAGAGTAGACACATACTTTGTGTTGGAAAAAAATTTCCTGAAATACAAGAGAACCATGGAACTTGTGAGAATGAAGACTTGATATATCTTAATTTTACTAAAAATATAGCACTGGAGAAATTAATAACTGATAATTCCCCAGGATTTGATCATCCATATTCCAGAATGTTGAAAGAAGTAGCTGTAGAAATAATGAATGTATTGTTGGCCATCTTCCAAAATTCAATAGATTCTGGAACAGTTCCTGCAAATTAGAAAGTTGCAAATATCACCCCAATACTTAAGAAAGGAGGAAGGGAAAAAACAGAGAACTGAAGACCTGTTAGCATGTCAGCAGGAAGGAAAACTGCTAGAAACTAAAGGATGTGATAACTGGTACATAGATAAGATGGAATGAGTGGATATGGTGTATTTGGATTTTCAGAAGGGTCCTGTTAAGATCCCATGAGAGGTTATTAAACAAAATTAGAGCACGTGAGATTGGGAGGGGGTAATATAGTGGCATAGACTGAGGCTTGGTTAACAAGTGGAAAACAAAATAGGAATAAATGGATCATTCATGGGATGGCAGGCTGTGACAAATGGGTGCCACAAGGATCATTGCTTGGGGCTCAACTATTCACAATCTTTATCAATGATTTGGGTGTGGGGACCCAAAACTAGGTGGGAATGAAGAGTTGTGAGGAGGGTGCAAAGACGCTTCAAGGAGATTTAGACAAACTGAGTGAATATGCAAGAAAATGCCAAATGGAAACAGATTGTGGAAAAATGTGAAATTATCTATTTGGGTGGGACAAACAGAAATGCACAGCATTTCTTAAATTGTGTGGGACTGGGAAGTCTTGATGTCTAAAGGGACCTGGGTGTCCTTGTTCATAAATCACAAAGAGGGCATGCAAGTTTAACAAGCAATTAAGGCAGCAAATTGGACCAAATCTGAGATTTTCCAGATCTGTAAGACTGAATATTACATGGAAACATTTTGAAACAAACCTTCAAATCTATCTTAAGCAGCATATCCATTGGTTGAAAGCAAGTTGAATCACTCTTTTGAACTCAATGTAAGTTTGCTCAGGTTGTTTCTGGGAAGCTCAGAATTTTTGACTGTACACCCCTGGTTCTAGTTCCTACACAAGAAATTTTTGTCATCTCAGTTTGACAAGCCTTTGTTGGACAACAGGGAATAAACCTCATAGGCTTTTCCCACTGATCTGCTTTAGAATAGAAGAGTCCATTGCCTTGCTGAAAGCTTTTCAAATTAAACAAAAATGCTTCCATATCCTCCTCATTACATCAGACTGCCAATTGGGAGTTCAACACTCAATCCTGAGCTCGGGTCATTTATCTCACAAGTTGCAATTCCACTGGATGCAACTGATTATTCCCTACTCTGTTGAAGCTGTGTCATAAAATCCCCACAGTACAGAAGGAGGCCATTCGGCTCATCAAGTCTGCACCAACCACAATCCCATTCAGGCCCTATTCCCATAATCCCACGTATTTACCCTGCTAATAGGATAGCAAGAGTTTTTATAAATATATAGAAAGGAAGAGGCTGGCTAGGGTGAACATTGGACCCTTAGAGGATGAGAGGGGGGACTTAGTGGTAGGGGATGGGGAAATGGCTGAGGTCTTGAATAACTTTTTTGTTTCGGTCTTCACGGAGGAAGACGTGAATAATGCCGGGTGTTAGCGATGGAAAGGTGGTAGGACTGGAGGGTCTCAATGACATTATTGTTACTAGAGAGGCGGTGCTCGACAGACTGGAGGGACTGATTGTGGACAAGTCACCAGGACCGGATGGAATGCATCCGAGGGTTCTGAAAGAAATGGCGGAGGTGATAGTGGATGCCTTGGTGGTTATTTTCCAGACATCGCTGGATTCCGGGGAAGTGCCGGAAGATTGGAAAGCGGCTAATGTTACGCCGTTGTTTAAGAAGGGTGCCAGGCAAAAGGCAGGGAATTATAGGCCGGTTAGTTTAACGTCTGTTGTAGGTAAAATGTTAGAATCCGTCATCAAGGAGGAAATAACGAGGCGTCTTGAGGGGAATTGCTTGATAGAGCAGACGCAGCACGGTTTCGTTAAGGGGAAGTCATGTCTGACAAATTTATTGTAGTTCTATGAGGATGTGTCTAGGGCGGTGGATAGAGGAGAGCCGGTGGATGTGGTCTTTCTTGATTTTCAGAAGGCGTTTGACAAGGTGCCTCTCAAGAGGTTATTGCAGAAGGTAAGGGGGCATGGAGTTGGGGGTAGGGTGTTAGCGTGGATAGAGGATTGGTTGTCAAATAGGAGGCAGACAGTGGGGGTTAATGGGTGCTATTCGGATTGGCGGTTGGTGACTAGTGGAGCGCCCCAGGGGTCGGTGCTGGGGCCTAAGCTATTTACTATTTATATAGATGATCTGGAGGAGGGAACCGAGTGTATGGTGTCAAAATTTGCTGATGACACCAAGATTGGTGGAACGGCAAATTGCACTGAGGGTGTGGAGAGTCTGCAGAAGGATCTAGATAGGCTAGGCGAATGGGCCAGGAAATGGCAAATGGAATTTAATGTTGGCAAGTGCGAGGTGGTCCACTTTGGTAGGAATAATGGTAGGAAGGACTATTACTTACGGGGCGAAAAACTGCAGCACGCAACGGTGCAGAGGGACCTCGGGGTCCTTGTGCATGAGTCCCAAAACCCAGCCTGCAGGTGCAGCAGGTGGTCAGGAAGGCGAATGGGATGCTGGCCTTCATAGCGAGGGGGATTGAATTTAAAAGTAGGGAGGTCTTGCTGCAGCTATATAGGGCATTGGTGAGGCCGCAGCTGGAGTACTGTGTGCAGTTTTGGTCGCCGCACTTACACAAGGATATTTTGGCCTTGGAGGGTGTGCAGAGGAGGTTTACTAGGCTGATACCGGAGTTGAGGGTGTTGAGCTATGAGGAGAGGCTGAATAAACTAGGCTTGTACTCGTTAGAGTTTAGAAGATTGAGGGGAGATCTCATTGAGACATATAAGATGATGAATGGGATGGATAGGATAGAGGTGGAGAGGCTCTTCCCGCTCAGAAAGGACAGTAGGACTAGGGGGCACAGCCTCAAGATAAAGGGGGGGCGGTTTAGAACGGAGTTGAGGAGGAACTTCTTCACTCAAAGGGTGGTGAATCTCTGGAATTCTCTGCCCGTTGAGGTGGTGGAGGCTGCCTCGCTAAATATTTTTAAGACGCGGGTTGATGGGTTTTTGATAAGCGAGGGGATTAAGGGTTATGGGGAGAGGGCGGGAATATGGAACTGAGACACGACAGATCAGCCATGATCTTATTGAATGGCGGGGCAGGCTTGAAGGGCTAGATGGCCTACTCCTGCTCCTATTTCTTATGTTCTTATGTTCTAATCCCCTGACACTAGAGTCAATTTAGCATGGCCAATCAACCTAACCCACACATTTTTGGACTATGGGATGAAACCAGAGTACCCAGAGGAAACCCATGCAGAAATTGCAAACTCCAGACAGACAGTGAACTGACATCGGAATTGAACCCCACTGTCTGAATTTCTATTCCTCATTTTTGCTGTAGAAGACTCTTCTCTCCTTTCCTCAAATCCTCTCTCCTCCTTTCTTTCCTGTCTCTTTTCTTTCCTCTTTTTATTCTTGGAATTTTAGCTCTAGTTTCCACTGCTCCAGTTGTATCCTTGTTAATGCTAGCCTTTTGATTTACTATTGTCACACGTATTCGTGTACAGTGAAAAGTACGGTTTCTTGCACACTAGACAGATAAGGCATACCGTACATACAGAAAGAGACGGTACAAAATGTAGTGTTACAGTATCAGCTAGGGTGTGGAGAAAGATTAACTTAATGTAAGGTAGGTCCATTCAAAAGTCTGACGGCAGCAGGGAAGAAGCTGTTCTTCAGTTGGTTGTTATGTATACTCCGACTTTTATATCTTTTTCCTGACAGAAGAAGGTGGAAGAGAGTTTGTCCGGGATGTGTGGGGTACATAATTATGCTGGCTGCTTTTCCGAGGCAACCAAAAGTGTAGACAAAGTCAATGGATGGGAGACTGGTTTGCATGATGGACAGGGCTTCGTTCACAACCCTTTGCAGTTTCTTGCAGTCTTGGACAGAGGAGGAGCCATACCAAGCTGTGATAAATCAGAAAGAATGCTTTCTACGATGCATCTGTAAAAGTTGGTGAGAATCGTAGCTGACATGCCAAATGTCCTTAGACTTCTGAGAAAGTAGAAGCATTGGTGGGCTTCATTAACTATAGTGTCAGCATGGAGGGACTAGGACAGGTTGTTGGTGATCTGGACACCTAAAAACCTGAAGCCCTCGACCATTTCTACTTCGTCCCCATTGATGTGGACAGGAGCATGTCCTCCACTACGCTTCCTGAAGTCAATGACCATCTCCTTCACTTTATTGACATTGTGAGAGATTGTCATTGCACCAATCTGCCAGATTCTCTCTTTTCGGTACCCTGTCTCGTCATAGTTTGAGATCCAATCCAGTACAGTGGTGTCATCAGCAAACTTGAAAATCAAGTTGGAGGGGAATTTGGCCACACAGTTATACGTGTAGAAGGAGTATAGAAAGATGCTGAGGATACATCCATGTGGGGCACCAGTGTTGAGGATGATTGTGGAGGTGTTGCTGCTGATCTTCACTGATTGCTGATGGGTTAGGAAATTTAGGATCCAGATGCAGTGGGAGGAGCTGAGCCTCAAGCCACGGAATTTGGAGATAAATTTCAGTGGAATAATCGTGTTGAGGACTGAGCTGTAATCGATAAAATTGAGTCTGACATAGGTGTCTTTGTTATCTAGGTGTTCCAGAGTTGAGTGCAGGAGTACAAAGTCGGAGGTGTGGTAGATTGTGAGGAAGGGTGTCACAGTTTGCAGGAAGACTTGGACAGGTTGCAGAGCTGGGCCGAGAGGTGGCGGATGGAGTTTAATGCGGAAAAGTGTGAGGTAATTCACTTTGGTAGGAATAACAGATGTGTTGAGTATAGGGCTAACGGGAGGACTTTGAATAGTGTGGATGAACAGAGGGATCTATGTGTATGTGTACATAGATCCCTGAAAGTTGGGAATCAAGTAGGGTTGTTAAGAAGGCATACGGTGTCTTGGTGTTTATTGGTAGGGGGATTGAATTTAGGAGTCGCAGCGTCATGTTGCAACTGTACACAACTCTGGTGCGGCCGCACTTGGAGTACTGTGTGCAGTTCTGGTCCCCACATTACAGGAAGGATGTGGAGGCTTTGGAGAGGGTGCAGAGGAGGTTTACCAGGATGTTGCCTGGTATAGAGGGGAGGTCCTATGAGGAGAGACTGAGGGATTTGGGGTTGTTTTCGCTGGAAAGAAGGCGGCTAAGAGGGGATCTTATTGAAACATATAAGATGATTAGAGGTTTAGATAGGGTGGACAGTGATAGCCTTTTTCCTCGGATGGAGAAAGCTAGCACAAGGGGGCATGGCTTTAAATTAAGGGGGGGTAGTTATAGGACGGATGTCAGGGGTAGGTTCTTTACCCAGAGGGTGGTGAGGGATTGGAATGCCCTGCCTGCTGCGGTTGTAAATGCGCCTAGTTTGGGGGCGTTTAAGAGATCCGTGGATAGGTTTATGGACGAAAAGGGATTGGTTTAGGTTAGTGGGTCATTGTTTTTTAACTGGTCGGCGCAACATCGTGGGCCGAAGGGCCTGTTCTGCGCTGTAATGTTCTATGTTCTATGTTCTAACAGTCATTAAGGAACATTGTCTGGCTTTTCTTTGGTACCAGGATGATGATTGTCTTCTTGAAGCAGGTAGCGACCTCAGATTGTCATAAAGAGAGCTTGAAGATGTCTGTGAATACCACCGCAGGTTAGTCCATGCAGGATCTGAATGCTCATCCGGGTACCCTATCTGGGCCATTCACTTTCCATAGGTTGACCTTCCAGAAGGCTGCTCTGACATCTGCAATGGTAACCTCGGTGGTGGAGGATCTCTCACTGACTTCTTGTTCAAAATGGGCATAGAATGTATTGAGCTCATCTGGGAGGGGTGTATTGGTGCTGGCGATTTTACATGCCTTCATCTTGTAGCCTGTTACGTCTTGCAGACCTTGCCATTGTCGGCAGGGTCCACATGGCTAGCCTGTGACTTCAGCTTGGTCCGGTACTGTCTTTTGGCATCTTCAATGGATATCCTTAGATCACATCTGGCTTTTCTGTATAGGTCAGGGTCACTTGGCTTGAATGCCTCAGACCTAAACTTCAGCAAGCAGCGGATATCCCTGTTCATCCATGGTTTCCAGCTGGGAAGCACATGGATTTTCTTCTTTGGCACACAGTCTTCTACACACTAATGAAGTCAGTTACTGTCGTGACATACGCCTTCAGGCTGGTCATAGAGCTTTTAAATACTGACCAGTCTATTGACTCTAAGCAGTCCTGTAGGACAACATCTGATTCTTCAGTCCAACATTATATAACTTCCTTTGATGGATTGTTCCATTTCAGTTTTTGCTTCTAAGCATGGAGCAGGAGCACAGTCTTGTGGTGTGGTTTGCTCAAGTGTGCGTGGGCGATAGAGCAGTAGGCATGTTTGATATTTGTGTAGCAGTGGTCAAGAATGTTTGGCCTCTGGTGGAACAGGAGACGCGTTGGTGATATCTTGGTAGGGCACACTTGAGCTTGGCCTGCTTGAAGTCCCCGGCCACAAAGGACAAGGCCTCGATGTGTTTCATCTCAAGGCTATTTGTAATGGTGTATATTTTGTCCCGCATAGTCTTCACATCGGCCTGCAATGGGATGTAAAATGCTGTCAGGATGACAGAGGTGAACTACCGCAGGAGGTAGTAGGGGTGGCATTTTAGCATCAGGTGTGCTTGGTCCGGGGAGTAGAAACTCGCCAGTGTTGCTACATCTAGGCACCACAAGATGTTGATTAAGAAGCAGACCCTACCTCTCCTAGGCTTGCCTGAGGCTGCTGTATGGTCCATTTGATGGATTGTAAAGCCATCTGGTTATTGGGCACAGTCCAGAATAGCAGCAGTGAGCCAAGTCTCCGTGAAACAGACTACAGCAGTCCCTCAAATTCTCTTTGAAAAATGAGTCTGGCTTTAAGCTTGTTAGCTTCAGATTCAATGCCTAGTCTCTTGCTGTTCAGAGGCAATTGAAAAATGGGAGACTAAAAGTTTGCAGATTTCAAGTTCTGTAGCTTTGCAAATATTCATTTCAAAATGCCTAGCTACACTCTAGTACTGTTCAACAGATAAGACTTTTAAAGTATCCTAAATTACTTTGGTTTGATAGTCTTGAATTTGGAGACATATTCTCAGATGTAAACCAAAAGGAAATTTGTCTGAAGTTGTTGAAATACTTTTAGGAATAAATTTGATTTCCAGCTTCCAGTTTCTCATCGTCTATTAGTCCAATCCCAGGTGGACCCCAAGCTTCTGTTACGGTCAGGTGAAAAGTGGTAGAATAAGTCTCGCTTTTTCCACTCCACAGTTGACTGCAACAGGTCTTTTTTTTAATGTGCTTGCCATTTCAGTGTGTTTAACTATTTAACTGTTATGCTGTTAAAGACATTTTCAATATAAAAAAGGTAAGAGAGAGGCAAAAACAGTCATTGGACCACTGGAAAACGAGGTGGAGAAGTAACAATAGGAAACAAAGCAATGGCAGAGGAACTGAATAGTTACTTTGCATCAGTCTTCATGGTGGAAGACACCAGTGGGATATCAAAGCTCCAAGAGAAACGTGGGCACCGGTGAGTGTGGTAGCCATCACTAAGGAGAAGGGTCTGGGGAAACTGAAAGGTCTGAAAGTGGATAAGTCACCTGGGGAGGATGGACTACACCCCAGGGTTCTAACAGTGATAGCTGAGGAAATTGTGGAGGCATTGACGGTGATCTTTCAGCAATCACTGTAAACAGGGAAAGTAGCTAATGTAACACCACTGCTTAAGAAGGGAGGGAAGTAGCTGATGGGAAATTATAGGCTGGTTAGCCTGACTGCAGTCACTGGCAAGGTTTTAGAGTCCATTATTAAAGATGAGGTCACTGAGTACTTGGAAGTGCATGATAAAATAGGACTGAGTGAAGAGGAGGTCATGTGTGACAAACCTGTTAGAGATCTTTGAGAAGGTAACAAAGAAGTTAAGTGAAGGAGAACCAGTGTACGTAATTTAATTAGATTTCCAGAAGACCTTTGACAAGTTGCCATGTAGGAGACTGTTAAAATAAGCTAAGTGCCCATGGTGTTAAGGGCAAGGTCTTGACATCAATGGAGGATTGGGTGACTGGCAGAAGGCAGGGAGTGACTCTTTTTCAGGATGGCAGCCAGTGACTAGTGGTGTGCCTCAGGGGTCAGTGCTGGGACCACAATTTTTCACAATATACATAAACGATTTGGAGGAAGGAACTGAAGGCACCGTTGCTAAGTTTGCAGATGATACAAAGATATCTAGAAGGACAGATTGTATTAAGGATGCAGGGAGCGGGGGGGCTGCAGAAGGACTTGGACAGGTTTGAAGAGTGGACAAAGAAGTGATAGATGGAATACAATATGGAAAAGTGTGAGGTTATGCACTTTGGAAGGAGGAATGGAGGCACAGAATTTTTTCTAAATGGGAAAATGCTTAGGAAAATCAGAAACACACAGGGATTTGGGAGTTCTTGTTCAAGATTCTCTCAAGGTTAATATGCAGGTTCAGTCAGCACTTAGGAAGGCAAATGCAATGTTAGCGTTCATGTCAAGAGGGCTAAGAATACAAGAGCGGGGATGTACTTCTGAGACTGTATAAGGCTCTGGTCAGACCCCATTTGGAGTATTGCGGGCAGTTTTGTGCCCCGTATCTGAGGAAGGATGTGTTGGCCTTGCAAAGGGTCCAGACTTTCACAAGAATGATCCCTGGAAAGAAGGGTTTGTCGTATGAGGAATGGTTGAGGACTTTGGGTCTGTACCCATTGGAGTTTAGAAGGCTGAGGAGGGATCTTATTGAAACTTACAGGATACTGCAAGGCCTGGATATAGTGGACGTGGAAAGAATGTTTCCATGAGTAGGAAAACCTAGAACCAGAAGCAACAAACTCAGGATAAAGGGATGATCCCTTAAAACAGAGATGAGGAGGAATTTCTTCAGCCAGAGAGTGATGAATCTGTGGAACTCTTTGCCGCAGAAGGTTGCGGAGGCCAAGTCATTGAGTGCCTTTAAGACGAGATAGCTTCTTGATTAATAAGGGGCTCCGGGTTATGGGAAAAGTCAGGAGAATGGGGATGAGAAAAATAGCAACCATGATTGATTGGCAGAGCAGACTTGATAGACCGAGTGGCCTAATTCTGTTCCTATGTCTTGTGGTCACACACATAAACAAATTTTCTTGTAACTTTAAAGTAAGAGAGAATAGCTTTTATTGCGCTCAAAGCTGATCTAATGAAAATAATAAAAACTCTCCATCTCTCTCACACACATGTAATTAAGAGTTCACAGACACACAATGAAGTTACAAAGTGGAAGGGTGGGTAAAATTGTTGGAGTCCAAAATTGTTAGTCTCAGGCTGGACTCAAGGATTTTGTTGGATTCTGTGTTGAGACAATTGAAAGACATTGATGGACAATTTCTATTTTTTCTTTTGGAATCAGTAACTGCCGCCAGTAATGTGTCAACAACAAGCCGCGCACAAGATTGCAGGATGACTGGAAAGAGTGTTCCCACTCAGGGTCTGTCTGGTCTCACACTTAGTCCTTCTGTCATTCTTCTGACTGGCATGGGAAAAAACAGCATGAATCTGGGGGAAAATTTGCACATCAATATGACAACTCACTTTTATACAGTGGTCACAGAGGTACTGTAGTAACATGCATGTTCTGTCTCAGGAATTGTGGGAGACAGAGATCAACAAATTTTACAAAGAGTTGCACGAAACACTGCAGGCCTAGAAACAGGCCATTTAACCCAACTAGTCTATGTCAGTGCTTATGTTACAGGCTATCAATAATAACTCAGAAAGCTGATTTGGAAAGAAATGGTATTTATTATTAAACACAAAATAAAACCACTATTCCATGGCATACATACACAAGTCCCAACTACGACAACAATTTTGCAGTGCCTTCCTGGTGCCTGCCTTTAAAGGGCTCCGGTAAGGAGCTCCATATGCGCAGGGTATCACTGTTATCAAGAGAACTCGGATTCAACAAGCCCCACAGGGAGATCAATGAGAGATTCCCCATGGAACTTACGGGGCTTATCACATGTGTTTCTTGGGGAAATGCCTAGCTTCCCCTTAAACGCATCCCCCTCACCTCAGCCATTCCTTATGGCAGCGAATTACTCATTCTAACCATGTTCTGAGTAAACTGAACTTATTAGTGACTTGCCTTTATTTCCAGCTTCTAGTTCTGGACACAAGTGGAAATTTATTTTAAGTCTACCCTATCAAACACCTTTATAATTTTGTAGACTTTTACCAGGCCATCACTCAGTCTGTTTCCCAGAGAACATAAGAACATAAGAAATAGGAGCAGGAGTAGGCCATCTAGCCCTTCAAGCCTGCCCCACCATTCAATAAGATCATGGCTGATCTGAAGTGGGTCAGTTCCACTTTCCCGCTTTCTCCCCATAACCCTTAATTCCCTTGTCTATCAGAAACCTATCTACCCGTGACTTAAATTTATTCAGTGAGGTAGCCTCCACCTCTTCAATGGGCAGAGAATTCCAGAGATTCACCACCCTTTGAGTGAAGAAGTTCCTCCTCAACTCCGTTCTAAACTGTCCCCCCCTCTCTTATTTTGAGGCTGTGCCCTCTAGTTCTGCTATCCTTTCTAAGCAGGAAGAATCTCTATACCTCTACCCTATCCATCCCCTTCATTATCTTGTAAGTCTCTATAAGATGCCCCCTCAGCCTTCTAAACTCTAACGAGTACACACCCAGTCTATTCAATCTCTCTTCATAAGCTAAGCCCCTCATCTCCGGTATCAGCCCGGTGAACCTTCTCTGTACTCCCAAGGCCAATATATCCTTACGCAAATGCGGGGACCAAAACTGCACACAGTACTCCAGTTGCGGCCTCACCAGTGCCCTGTACAGTTGCAGTAAGACTTCCCTGCTTTTATATTCTATCCCCCTCGCTATAAAGGCCTACATTCCATTTGCCTTCTTGATGACCTGCAGACTGGGTTTTTGCGATTCGTGCACAAGGGCCCCCAGGTCCCTCTGCACTGTAGCATATGCTGCAGCTTTTCACCCTTTAAATAATAACCCCTCCTACTATTATTTCTACCAAAGTGGATAACCTCACATTTGCTAATGTTATACTCCATCTACCAGGTTCTCGCCCACTCACTCAGCCTATCCAGATCTCTCTGCAGACTTTCCACGCCTTCCACACAATTCGCTTTTCCACTCATCTTTGCGTCATGAGCAAACTTTGTTACCCTACACTCAGCCTCCTCCTCCAGATCGTCTATGTAAATGGTAAACAGTTGAGGCCCCAGCACCGATCCCTGCGGCACTCCACTGGTCACCAACTGCCAACCAGAAAAGCACCCATTGATTCCAACTCTCTGCTTCCTGTTAGATAACCAATCCTCAATCCACGTTAACACCTTACCCCCCAACTCTGTGCACCCTAACCTTTTGCAGCAACCTTTTATGAGGCATCTTACTGAACGCCTTCTGGAAATCTAAAAACACCACATCCACTGGTTCCCCTCTGTCTACCACACTCTTCACATCCTCATAGAAATCGAATAAATTCGTTAAACACGATTTCCCCTTCACGAATCCATGCTGCGTCTGCTTGATCAAACCATTATTTTCTAGGTGTCTTGCTATTTCTTCTATGATGATGGATTCTAGGATTTTTCCAACTTTGGTTGTTAAGCTAACTGGCCTATAATTCCCTGCCTTTTGTCTGCTACCTTTTTGAAACAGCGGCGTAACATTAGCCGTTTTTCAATCTTCTGGCACTTCCCCAGAGTCCAGCGAATTTTGATAAATAATTACTAAGGCATCTGCTATCATCTCTGCCATTTCTTTCAGAACCCTGGGATGCATTCCATCCGGTCCCAGGGACTTGTCTACCTTCAGTCCCGTTAGTCTACCAAGCACTACCTCTCAAGTGACAGTAATTGCATTAAGGACCTCATCTCCTACCATCCTTCTATCTTTAATATTCGGCCAGCTATTTGTGTCCTCCTCCGTGAAGACCGACACAAAAAACTTATTTAAAGCCTCAGCCATTTCCTCATTACCCATCGCTAAATCCCTCCTCTTGTCCTCCAAGGGTCCAACATTCGAAACGAAATCCAGGCAGCTCAGTCTTTGCTGGTAACTTTTGAGAACCTCCTCAAGAGGATTGGTTGTCAAATTGGCCAGAACTCTCCATTCACCTGACGAAGAGGGTAACCCCTCGAAAGCTTGTGAGAATATTATCAAATAAATAGGTTGGACTAAAACCTGGTGTTGTCAGACTTTTTACTGTGTCACATAGGAAGCAGAGAGTTGGAATCAATGGATGCTATTCTGGTTGGCAGTTGGTGACTAGTGGAGTGCCACAGGGATTGGTGCTGGGGCCTCAACTGTTTACCATTTACATAGATGATCTGGAGTAGGGGGCTAAGTGTAGGGTAACAAAATTTGCTGATGACACAAAGATGAGTGGAAAAGCAAATTGCGTGGAGGGTGTAGAAAGTCCTGAGAGAGATCTGGACAGGCTGAGTGAGTGGGCGAGGACCTGGCAGATGGAGTATAATGTTAGCAAGTGTGAGGTTATCCACTTTGGTAGAAATAATAGTAGGAGGGGTTATTATTTAAAAGGCAAAAAGCTGCAGCATGCTACTGTGCAGAGGGACCTGGGGGTCCTTGTGCACGAATCCAAAAACCCAGTCTGCAGGTGCAGCAGGTGATCAAGAAGGCGAATGGAATGTTGGCCTTTATCGCGAAGGGGATAGAATATAAAGGCAGGGAGGTCTTGTTGCAACTGTACAGGGTACTGGTGAGGCCGCAGCTGGAGTACTGTGTGCAGTTTTGGTCGCCACACTTGCACAAGGATATATTGGCCTTAGAGGGAGTGCAGAGAAGGTTGACTAGGCTGATACCGGAGATGAGGGGGTTAGCCTATGAAGAGAGATTGAATAGACTGGGTCTGAACTTGTTGGAGTTTAGAAGGCTGAGGGGGGATCTTATAGAGACTTATAAGATAATGAAGAGGCTAGATAGGGTAGAGGTATAGAGAAGGATAGCAGGACTAGAGGGCACAGCCTCAACATAAGGTTGGGGGGGGCGGGTGCAGTGTAGATCGGAGTTGAGGAGGAACTTCTTCACTCAAAGGGTGGTGAATCTCTGGAATTCTCTGCCCGTTGAAGTGGTGGAGGCTACCTCCCTAAATATATTTAAGTCACGGGTAGATAGGTTTTTGATAGACAGGGGAATTTAAGGGTTATGGGGAGAGAGCGGGAAAGTGGAACTGATCCACTTCAGATCAGCCATGATCTTATTGAATGGTGGGGCGGAGCGGGGCAGGCTCGAAGGGCTAGATGGCCTACTCCTGCTCCTATTTCTAATGTTCTTACGTCCTGATTGACATCATTGTAAATTTTTCCATACCTTCCCCTGTGCACAGCACTTCAAACCTTTTAACCGAAGATGGATAAATAATTGAAAGACAGGAGAATACATGGCCATTGGAAGAGAGCAGTGGATAGATTCGGATTGCTTCATCAAACAGCTACTGCAGACAAAATGGCTTGGAATGATTTGCTTCTTGTGCTTTGAAATTTGTATTTTTAAACTAAAGCTGTCACATTTACAAAGACACTTGATCAATACTCACTTGTTTCTTTCCCCCTCCATACTTCATTTTGATTGTCTTGTACCATTTTTGTCATATATCACCAACTGCTTAAGACAGGAAAGTGAGGGGAGGTGACACGCTGTAAACTAGAAGTAATACCAAATACTCAGGATTGATTCCTCTTTTTTGTGGTCCGGGCTCAAGGCTTCCTCTCCAGCAGCAGCCATTCAACTTAGGTTTAGTCTCTCTCCCGTTCCTCTATAACCAACACCAGAAAGCTGTTCACTTTCTCTCTAACGTGCACTCTACTTCTCAAATCTCTTTTTTAAAATTCATTTGTGGGACATGGGCATTGCTACCTGGCAGCATTTATTGCCCACCACTAGTTGTCCTTAAGAAAGTGGTGGTGAGTTTCCTTCTTGAAATGCTGCAATCCACGTGCTATGGGTTGACCCACAATGCAATTAGAGATGGAATTCCAGGATTTTGACCCAACGACTGCGAAGGAACAGTGATATATTTCCAAGTCAGGATGGTGAATGGCTTGGAGGGGAACTTGCAGGTGATGGTGTTAGCATGCATCAGCTGCCCTGGTTGTGGTTGTGGTTGTGGGTTTGGAAGGTGCTGTCTGAGGATGTTTGGTGAGTAGTTGCAATGCATCCTGTAGATAGCACACACTGCTACTGAGGTGCTGGAGTGAATCAATATTTGTGGATGTGGTGCCAGTTAAGAGGGCTTCTTTGTCCTGAATGATGTCAAGCTTCTTGAGTGTTGTTGGAGCTGTACCCATCCAAGCATGTGAGGAGTATTCCATCACACTCCTGACTTGTGTCTTGTAGCTGATGGGCAGGATTTGGGAGTCAGGAGGTGAGTTACTCACTGCAGTATTTTTAGCCTCTGACCTGCTCTTGTAGCTACTGTGTTTGTGTCACGAGTCCAGTTGAATTTCTGGTCAATGGTAACTCCAGAGATGTTGACAGTGGGGGATTCAGTGATGCTAACACCATTGAATGTCAAGGGGCGGTGTTAGAGTGTCTCTTACTGGTGATAGCCATTGCTTGGCATTTGTGTGGCGCGAATGTTGTCATTTGTCAGCCCAAGCATTAATATTGTGCAAATGCTGTTGCATTTGAACATGGGCTGCTTCAGTATCTGAGGAGTCGTGAATGGTGCTGAACATTGTGCAATCATTGGCGAACATCCCCACTTTTAACCTTCTTGCAGAGAGAAGGTCATTGATGAAGCAGCTGAAGATTGTTGGACCTAGGACACTACCCTGAGGGACTCCTGCAGAGGTGTCCTGGAGGTTGGATGACTGACCCTTCACAACCACAACCATCTTCCTATGTATTTAGTATGACTCCAACCATTGGGGAGTTTGCTTCCTGATACCCACTGTTTCCAGTTTTGCTAGAGCTCCTTGATGCCACACACATGGTCAAATGCGATCTTGATATCAAAGACTGTCACTCTCACTTCACTTCTGGAATTCAGCTCTTTTGTCCATGTTTGAACCAAGGCTGCAATGAGGTCAGGAGCTAAACTCAAACTGAGCTTCAAGGAGCAGGTTATTGCTGAACAGGTGCTGCTTGATAGCAGTGTTGTTGGCCCCTTCCATCAGTGGACTGATGATCAAGAGTAGACTGGACAATAATTGGCAGGCGTGGATTGTCCTGCTCTCTCAGGACAGAGCTGGGCAATTTTCCACATTGCTGGGTAGATGCCAGTGTTGTAACTGTACCGAAGACCTTGGCTGGGAGAGCAACAGGTTTTGGAGCAGAAGTCTTCAGTATTATCACCGGAATGTTATCAGGGCCCATTGTGTTCACATTCCAACTATTTCTTGATGTCACGTGGAGTGAATCAAATTGTCTAGAGACTGGTATCTGAGATGCTGAGGACAACTGGAGGAGGCCGAGATGGACCATCCGCTTGGCACTTCTGGCTGTAGATTGCTGCGAATGCTTCAGCCTTATGTTTTGCACTGATATGCTGGTCTTCTCCATCATGGAGGGTGAGGATATTTGTGGAACCACCTCCTCCAGTGAGTTGTTATTTAATTGTCCACCACTGTTCTTGACTGGATGCAGAAGGACTGCAGAGCTTAGATCTTAGATCCCATTTGTTGTGGGATCACCTAACTCTATCACTTGCTGTTTGTGCTATTTGGCACGCATCCGGTCGAAGCTGCTAAGGGACTTCACTGGTGCATTCTGGGAGAAGTCGGACCAGCAACATTTACCAAGAAGTGGGAAACAAAAGATCACATCCAGGGATAAACAGGAGTTAGAGCATCCAGTGGAGGCAGCTGAGGGACTTCACTGGTGCATTCTGGGAGAAGTCAGAATAGCAACATTTACCAAGAAATAATTATTACACAAAACATTATTTTGTAAATTGAGTTTGTGTCTTTATATGCCCTGTTTGTGAACTGAAATCCCACTCACCTGAAGAAGAAGCAGCGCTTCGAAAGCTAGTGGCTTTTGCTACCAAATAAATCTACTGGACTTTAACCTGATGTTGTGAGACTTCTTACTGTGTTTACCCCAGTCCAACACCAGCATCTCCACATCATGATTACAGGAAAGTTCCCAGAGGATTGGTGACTAGCCAGTGTTGGCCCCTTTTTCAAAAAGAATAGCAAGAATAATCCAGGTAATTACAGGCCGGTGAGCCTTACATCAGTGGTAGGGAAATTATTGAAGAAGATTCTTCGAGACAGGATTTATTCCCACTTGGAAGTAAGTGGACGTATTAGTGAAAGGCAATATGGTTTTGTGAAGGGAGGTCATGTCTCACAAACTTGATCAAGGTCTTTGAGGGAGTGATGTAGATGATTGATGAGGATAGGGCAGTGGATGTTGCCTACATGGACTTCAGTAAGGCATTTGTCAAGATCCCTCATGGCAGACTGGTGCAGAAGGTGAAGTCACATGGGATCAGAGGTGAGCTGGCAAGGTGGATACAAAACTGGCTTGGTCAAAGAAGGCAGAGGGTAGCAGTGGAAGGGTGCGTTTCTGAATGGAAGGCTGTGACAAGTGATGTTCCTCAGGGATCAGTGTTAGGACCTTTGCTGTTTGTAATATATATAAATAATTTGGAGGAAAATGTAACTGGATTGATTAGTAAGTTTGCGGACATCACAAAGGTTGGTGGATTTGCAGATAGTGATGAGGACCATCAGAGGATACAGCAGGATATAGATCAGTTGAAGACTTGGGCAGAGAGATGGCAGATGGAGTTTAATCTGGACAAATGTGAGGTAATGTATTTTGGAAGGTCTAATACAGATACGAAATATACAGAAAATGGCAGAACCCTAAAGAGTATTGATAGGCAAAAGGATCTGGCTGTACAGGTACACAGGTCACTGAAAGTGGCAATGCAGGTGGAGAAGGTAGTCAAGAAGGCATACAGCATGTTTGCCTTCATCGGCCGGGGCACTGAGTTTAAAAATTGCCAAGTCATGTTGCAGTCTTATAGAACCTTAATTAGGCCACACTTGGAATAGAGGGTTCAATTCTGGTCACCTCACTACCAGAAACATGTGGAGGCTTTGAAGAGCGTACAGAAAAAAATTATCAATATGTTGCCTGGTATGGAGGGCATCAGCTGTGAGGAGGGTTTGGAGAAATTTGGTTTGTTCTCACTGGAGCAACAAAGGTTGAGGGGAGACCTTTTTGAAGTCTACAAGATTATGAGAGGTATGGACAGAACGGATAGTCAGAAGCTTTTTCCCAGGGTGGAAAAGTCAATTACTAAAGGGCATAGGTTTCAGGTGCGAGGGGCAAGGTTTAAAAGAGATGTACGAGGCAGATTTTTTTACACAGAGAATACTGGGTGCCTGGAAATGGTTACTGGGGGAGGTAGTGGAAGCAGGTACAGTAGTGACTTAAGGGGCGTCTTGCGAAGTACATGAATGAGAGGGGAATAGAGGGATATGGTCCCTGGAAGGGTAAGGGGTTTTAGTTAAGGCAGGCAGATGATCGGTGCAGGGTCGGAGGGCCGAAGGGCCTGTTCCTGTGCTGTAATTTTCTTTGTTCTCGTCCTGTTCAGCAGCTTCATCAGTTTGACGCATCATTTTTAGATATACCTGGCGCTGCTTCTGGCATGCTCTCCTGCGCTCTCCATTGAGCCACTGTTGATCCCCTGGCTTGATAGTAATGGTTGAATGGAGGATATGTTGGGCAATGAGGTTGCAGATTGTGCTGGAGGACAGTTCCACTAGTGCTGATGGTTCACGGTGCCTCGTGGATGCCCAGTCTTGAGATGCTAGATTGGTTCGAAGTCTGTCCCATTTAGCATGGTGATAGTGCGACACAATACAACGGAGGTTATTTTCAATGTGAAGATGGGATATTGTCTCCATAGGGACTGTGTGGTCGTGACTCTTACCGATACTGCCATGGACAGATGCATCTGCAGCCGGCAGATTGATAAGGATGAGGTCAAGTATGTTTCTTTCCTTGTTGGTTCCTTCACCATCTGCTGCAGACCCAGTCTAGCAGTTATATCTTTTAGGACCTGACCGGTTCTATCAGCACTGCTGATGCTGCTGAGCCATTCTTGGTGGTGGACATTGAAATCCCCCACCCAGAGTACATTTTGTGTCCATGTCACCCTCATTGTTTCTTCCAAGTGTTGTTTAACATGGAGTACTGATTCATCAGCTTAAGGAGGATGGTATGTGGTAATCAGTCATAGGTTTCTTTGCCCATGTTTAACCTGAAGTCACGAGACTTCATGGGGTCCCAAGTTGATGTTGAGGACACCCAGGCAACTCCCTCCCAACTGTGTACCACTGTGCCACCGCCTCTGCTGGGTCTGTCCTGCCAATGGGACAGGACGTATCCAGGGATGGTAATGGTGGTGTCCGGGATGTTATCCATAAGGTATGATTCCATGAGAATGACTATGTCAAGCTGTTGCTTGGCTAGGGTATGAGACAGCTCTCCCAATTTTGGCACTAGCCCCCAGATGTTAGTAAGGAGGACTTTGCAGGGTCAACAAGGCTGTTTGTTTTAACATTGTCTTTTCCGGTGCATAAGTCAAAGTCAGATGGCCCATCCGGTTACATTTCTTTGTTGAGACTTCGTTGCGATTGATACAACTGAGGGCCTGTTAGGCCATTTCAGAGGTCAGAGTTGTAACTCTGTAGTCACATGTTGTCCAGACCAGTTAAGGATGCCAGGTTTCCTTCCCTAAAAGACATTAGTCAACCAGACTGATTTTTCCAATAATTGACAATGATTTCATGGACATCAGTAGATACCTAATTCCAGATTTTTTTAATTGAATTTGAATTCCACTATTGCCATAGGTGGAATTTGAACCCAGGTCCCAGGACATTAGCTGAGTTTCTGGATCAATAATATCGCAATAATACCACTAGGCCATTGCCTCCCCTAAACATCCACAATGCTTACATCAAGGATGCAATGTGCTACCCATTTTTCACTTAGAACATAGAACATTACAGCGCAGTACAGGCCCTTCAGCTCTTGATGTTGCGCCGACCTGTGAAACCAATCTAAAGCCCATCTAACCAACACTATTCCAATATAATCCATATGTTTATCCAATGACCATTTAAATGCCCTTAATGTTGGCGAGTCCACTACTGCTGCAGGCAGGGCATTCCACACCCTTACTACTCTCTCAGTAAAGAACCTATCTCTGACATCTGTCCTATATCTATCATCTCTCAATTTAAAGCTATGTCCTCTCGTGCTAGCCATCTCCATCTGAGGAAAAAGGTTCACACTGTCCACCCTATCTAATTCTCTGGTCATCTTATATGCCTCTATTAAGTCACCTCTTAACCTACTCTCTAACAAAAACAGCCTCAAGTTGCTTAGCCTTTCCTCATAAGACCTTCCCACCATACCAAGCAACATCCTGGTAAATCTCCTCTGCACCCTTTCCAATGCTTCCACATCTTTCCTATAATGCGATGACCAGAACTGTACGCAATACTCCAAGTGTGGCCGCACCAGAGTTTTGTACAGCTGCAACATGACTTCATGGCTCCGAAACTCAATCCCTCTACCAATAAAAGCTAACACACCTTATGCCTTCTTAACAACCCTATCAACCTGGGTGCCAACTTTCAGAGATCTATGCATATGGATCTCTCTGTTCATCCACACTACCAAATATCTTACCATTAACCCAGTACTCTGTAATCCTGTTACTCCTTCCCAAGTGAATCATTTCACACATAGCCACATTAAACTCCATTTGCCACCTCTCAGCCCAGCTCTGCACTTATCTATGTCCCTCTGTGACCTGCAACATCCTTCTGCACGTCCACAACTTTAGTGCCATCTGCAAATTTACTAACCCATCTTTCTATGCCCTCATCCAGGTCATTTATAAAAATGACAAACAGCAGCGGCCTCAAAATAGATCTTTGCGTCACACCACTAGTAACTGAACTCCAGGATGAACATTTCCCGTCAACCACCACCCTCTGCCTTCTTACAGCTAGCCAATTTCTGATCCAAATCACTAAATCACCCTCAATCCCATGCCTTCCTATCTTCTGCAATAGCTTACCATGGGGAACCTTATCAAACACTTTACTGAAATCCATATACACCACATCAACTGCTTTACCGTTATCCACCTCTTTGGTCACCTTCTCAAAGAACTCAATAAGGGTTTGTGAGGCATGACCTACCCTTCACAAAACCGTGTTGACTATCTGTAATCAAATTATTCCTTTCTAGATGATTATAAATCCTCTCTCTTATAATCCTTTCCAAAACTTTGCCCACAACAGAAGTAAGGCTCACTGGTCTATAACTACCAAGGTTGTCTCTACTCCCCTTCTTGAACAAGGGGACAACATTTGCTATCCTCCAGTCTTCTGGCACTATTCCTGTAGACAATGATGACCTAAAGATCAAAGCCAAAGTCTCTGCAGTCTCCTCCCTAGCTTCCCAGAGAATCCTCGGATAAATCCCATCCAGCCCAGGGGACTTGTCTATTTTCATACTTTCTGGAATTGCTAACACCTCCTCCTTTTGAGCTTCGATCCCTTCTAGTCTAATAGCCTGTATCTCAGTATTCTCCTCGACAACACTGTCTTTTTTCTGTGTGAAAATAGAACATAGAACATAGAACACTACAGAACAAACAGGCCCTTCGGCCCACGAGTTGCACCAATCACATCAACACCTACCAATCTATAGACCTATCTATAACCCCCAATCCCATAAAACCCCATATACTCATCCAGAAGTCTTTTAAAAGACCCCAGCGAGTTCGCCTCCACCACCACTGACGGCAGCCGATTCCATTCACTCACCACCCTCTGAGTGAAAAACTTACCCCTAACATCACTTCTGTACTTTCCTCCCCGCACCTTAAATCTGTGTCCTCTCATAGCAACCATTTCAACCCGGGGAAATAGCCTCTGAGAATCCACCCTATCTATTCCTCTCAACATTTTATAAACTTCTATCAGGTCGCCTCTCAACCTTCGTCTCTCCAGGGAAAAGAGACCCAGCTCCCTCAACCTAACTTCATAAGGCATGCCTCCCAGTCCAGGCAACATCCTTGTAAATCTCCTCTGTACCCTTTCAATAGCTTCTACGTCTTTCCTACAGTGAGGCGACCAGAATTGCGCACAGTACTCCAAATGAGGCTTGACAAGGGTCTTATAAAGTTGCAGCATTACCTCCCGACTCCTAAACTCAATCCCTCGATTAATGAAGGCCAGTACACCATACGCCTTCTTGACCACCTCCTCCACCTGCGAGGCCGATTTAAGAGTCCTGTGGACCCGGACCCCAAGATCCTTCTGCTCTTCAACACTACTAAGACTCCTGCCCTTGATAGTGTACTCGTTCATCCCGTTGGTTCTGCCAAAATGGACGACTATGCATTTATCCGCGTTGAAGTCCATCTGCCATTTCTCCACCCAGTCCTGCATCCTATTTATGTCCTGCTGCAACTTTTGACATCCTTCCAGACCATCCACAACACCACCGACCTTCGTGTCATCAGCGAACTTACTTACCCATCCCTCCACTTCCTCATCCAGGTCATTTATGAAAATGACAAACAGCAAGGGTCCTAGAACAGATCCCTGGGGCACTCCACTGGTGACTGACCTCCATGCAGAAAAAGACCCATCCACAACCACTCTCTGCCTTCTGCAGGCAAGCCAGTTCTGGATCCACAAGGCCAAAGGCCCTTGGATCCCATGCCCTCTCACCTTCTCAAGAAGTCTTGCATGGGGCACCTTATCAAACGCCTTGCTGAAGTCCATGTACACCATGTCCACGGCACTTCCTTCGTCAATGTGTTCAGTCACATTATCGAAGAACTCAACTAGGCTCGTAAGGCACGACCTGCCCTTGACAAATCCATGCTGACTATTCCTGATCATGTCAAACCTCTCCAAACGCTCGTAAATCTTGTCCCTCAGAAGCCTCTCCATCAGCTTACCAACCACTGAGGTCAGACTCACCGGTCGGTAATTTCCTGGGCTATCTCTGTTCCCTTTCTTGAAAATAGGGACTACATCCGCAATCCTCCAATCTTCCGGAACCTCTCCCGTCTCCATTGACGACGCAAAGATCATCGCCAGGGGCTCTGCAATCACTTCCCTCGCCTCCCACAGTATCCTGGGGTACATCCCATCTGGTCCCGGTGACTTATCTATCTTGATAGAATTCAAAAGTTCTAACACATCCTCCACCTTAATATCCACAAACTCAATCTTTTCCATCTGCTGCAAATCCGTAGCAAAATCTCCCAGATCAGCTTCCACCGTGAATACTGAGGCAAAGTACTCATTAAGCACCTCTGCCATTTCTTCTGGTTCCACACAGACCTTTCCCCCTTCACCTTTTATAGGTCCTATCCCTTCTCTTCTCATCCTTTTACCTTTCACATATTTATAGAAGGCCTTGGGATTCTCCTTAATCTTACCCGCCAAGGTCTTCTCATGACCCCTTCTGGCTCTCCTAATTTCCCTTTTAAGATCCTTTCTACAGTCCTTATACTCCTCAAGATCCTTAACCTCTCCTAGTTCCCTGAACCTTTTGTACACCTTCCCTTTCCTCCTGACTAGGTTCAACACAGCCTTCGTGCACCACGGTTCCCGCGACCTACCAAAACCCCCTTGTCTCATCGGAACGTTGTCATGCATAGCTCCAGACAAACATTCCTTGAATATCCGCCACCCTCCTTCAGTACTTTTCCCTAAGAACGCCTCCTTCCAGTTTATTTGTCCAAGTAACTTCCTGACTTCTTCGCATCTCCCCTTACTCCAGACAAACACCTTCCTAGCCTGCCTGATCCTATCTTGTTCCAATGCAATTGTGAAGGAGATAGAATTATGGTCACCATTCCCAAGATGCTCTCCTACCGAGAGATCCATCACCTGCCCTGGTTCATTCGCCAGTACCAGGTCAAGTACAGCCTCTCCCCTCGTAGGCTTATCCACATACTGTGTCAGGAAACCTTCCTGAACACACCAATGGACGAAAAATATTCATTTAGTGTCTCTCCTATCTCTTCAGACTCCATGTACAACTTCCCACTGCTGTCCTTGACTGGCCTTAGTCTTACCCTAGTCATTCTTTTATTCCTGACATACCTATAGAAAGCTTTAGGGTTTTCCTTGATCCTACCTGTCAAAGATTTCTCATGTCCCCTCCTGGCTCTTCTTAGCCAGGAAGGACCTAAAGAGAGAGCTAACTTGCAACTCTCAAGCACCCTAACTGAGCCTTCATGTCTCATCTTGACGTAAGTGTCCTTCTTCATCTTCACAAGAGATTCAACTTCTTTAGTAAACCACGGTTCCCTCGCTCAACCACTTCCTCCCTGCTTGACAGGTACATACTTATCAAGGACACACAATAGCTGTTCTTTGAACAAGCTCCACATTTCAATTGTGCCCATCTCCTGCAATTTCCTTCCACATCCTATGCATCCTAAATCTCGCCTAATCACATCATAATTTCCTTTCCCCCATGTATAACTCTTGCCCTGTGATATATACCTATCCCTGTGGTATATACCTATGCCTTGGTAAAGTTTACTTATGAGTCACAAGTAGCATTACATTCACATGAAATGAAGCTACTATGAAAATCTCTGAATCACCACGCTCCGGCACCTGTTCGGATTCACTGAGGGAGAATTTAACATGGCCAATGCACCTTTGGACTGTACATCTTTGGACTGTAGGAGGAACCCAGAGGAAACCCACGCAGACACAGGAAGAATGTGCAAACTCCACACACACCCAGGTCCCTGGCGCTGTGAGGCAGCAGTGCTAACCACTGTGCCACACTGCGTAAAAGAGTCCAGGATAAAGCAGTACATTTGATTACATTCTCAACACAAACCATACAATGCCATGAGACTCAATATCCACCAACAGCAAATATTTAAAGAATGCAGCACAGCAACTCACAAAGGTTAGGATTTCAACATTAATAAGTATCCATGGGTATTTCTGATTAAATCAAAATATGGAAGTTAATGCGCTTAATCACCTGATGAATTTTTTTTAAAAATTCATTTACAGGATGTGGGAGTCACTAGCTGGCCAGCATTTATTCCTCATCCCAAGTTGCCCTTAAGAAGATGGAGATGAGCTGCCTTCTTGAACTGCTGCAGTCCCTGATATGTAGGAACACATGTAGTGCTGTTCAGGAGAGAATTCTAAGATTTTGACACAGCAACAGTGAAGGAACAGCGATATATTTCCAAGTCAGGGTGGTGAGGGACTTGGAGAAAAACTTCCAAGTGGTTTTCTCTTGGATATCTGCTGCCCTTGTCCTTCTAGATGGTAGTGGTCATGGGTTTCGAAAGTGCTGCCTCAGGAGTCTTGATGAATTACTGCAGTGAATCTTATAGATGGTGCACACAGCTGCCACTGTTCATTGACGGTGGGAATTTTGAATGTTTGTGGGAGGGATTCATCAGCAAGACATCCCAACTCCTGTATGCAATGTTCTGACCAATGAAACCAAGCATGCCAAATTCCTTCTTTACCACCCTGTCCACCTGTGCCTGCACATTCAAGAACTATGAACCTGTCCCCTAGGTCTCTTTGTTCTATAACTCTCCGCAATGCCCTATCGTTAACTGAGTAGGAACCAAAAGGGAAAAAGCTGGAAAATCTCAGCAGGTTTGGCAGCATCTGCGAGGAGTGAAAAGAGCTGACATTGAGTCCAGAAGACCCTTTGTCAAAGCTAAAAGGCATAGAAGGAGGCCTTAACTGAGTAGCTCGTGTCCTGATTTGATCTACCAAAATGCATCACCTCACATTTATCTAAATTAAACTCCATTTGCCATTCATTAACCCACTGGCCCAATTGATCAAGATCCCGTTGCAATCATAGATAATCTTCTTCACTGTCCACTATCCCACCAATCTTGATGTCATCTGCAAACTTACTAACCATGCCTCCTATATTCTCATCCAAATCATTAATATAAATGAAAAAACAGTGGACCCAGCACCAATCCCTGAGGCACACCACAGGTCACAGGTCTCCAGTTTAAAAAACAATCCTCCACAACCACCCTCTGTCTTCTGTCGTTAAGCCAATTATTATCCAATTGGCTATCTCACTCTGGCTCCCGAGATATTTAACCTTATGCAATAACCTATCATGAGGTATCTTGTCAAAGGCCTTACTAAAGGCCATGTGGACAATGTCATCTGCATTGCCCTAATCTACCTTCTTGGTGACTCCTTCAGAGAACTCAAACAAATTCATGAAACATGATTTTCCACTCACAAAGCCATGCTGACTGTCCTTAATCAGTCCCTGCCTCTTTAAATACCTGCAGATCCTGTATCTCAGAATATCTTCTAACAACTTACCCACTGCAGACATTAGGCTCACCAATCTATAGTCCCAGGCTTTTCCCTGCAACTCTTCCTAAATAAAGTCATAACATTTGCTACCCTCCAATCTTCAGGCATCACACTTGTGATTCAAATATCTCTGCTAAGGGATCCACAATTTTCTCCCTGGCCACACACACATCCCCCCCCTGACATCCCCCTCCCTCCCTCCCCTCCCCCCAACCCCCCTTCCCCCCTCCCCCCTCCTTATCCTCCCTTCCCCTCCCTCCCCCACCCCCCCTCACCCCCCTCCCCCTCCCTCTCTCCCCACCCCCCTCCCCCCTCCCTCTCTCCCCCCCCTCCCTCTCTCCTCTCCCTACCCCCTCACCCCCCCACCCCCCTCCCTCTCTCCCCCCCTCCCTCTCTCCTCTCCCTACCCCCTCACCCCCCCACCCCCCTCCCTCTCTCCCCCTCCCCCTCTCCCTACCCCCTCCCCCTCTCCCCCCCCTCCCCCTCCCCCCACCCCTCCTCCCCCTCCCCCCCCTCCCCCCCCTCCCCCTCCCCCCACCCCTCCTCCCCCTCCCCCCCCTCCCCCTCCCTCTCTCCCCACCCCCTCCCCCCTCCCTCTCTCCCCCCCCTCCCTCTCTCCTCTCCCTACCCCCTCACCCCCCCACCCCCCTCCCTCTCTCCCCACCCCCTCCCCCCTCCCTCTCTCCCCCTCCCCCTCTCCCTACCCCCTCCCCCTCTCCCCCCTCCCTCCCCCCCCTCCCCCCACCCCTCCTCCCCCCCCTCCCCCCACCCCTCCTCCCCCCCCCTCCCTTTCCCTTCCCCTCTTTCCCTCCTCCTTCCCCTCCCCCCCCACTCTCGCTCCCCCTCCCCCCCTCCTTCTCTACCTCCCCCTCCCCTCTCCCCTCCTCCTCCCCCTCCCCCCTCCTTCCCTCCCTCCCTCCTCTCCCTCTCCCTCCCCTTCCCCCTCCCTCCCCTTCCCCCTCCCCCTCTCTCCCCTTCCCCCTCCCCCTCTCTCCCTCCCTCCCCTTCTCCCCCCCTTCCCCCTCCCCCCTTCTCCTCTCTCCCTTCTCCCCCTCCCTCCTTTCCCCCTCCCCTCTCCCCCTTCCCCCTCTCCCTTCCTCCTCTCCCCCTTCCCCCCTTTCCCTTCCCCCCTTTCCCCCTTCCCCCTCTCCCTCCCCCCCTTCCCCCTCCCCCTCCCCCCCTTCCCCCTCCCCCCTTCCCCCTCTCCCTCCCCCCTTACCCCTCTCATAAGAACATAAGAACATAAGAAATAGGAGCAGGAGTAGGCCATCCAGCCCTTCGAGCCTGCCCCGCCATTCAATAAGATCATGGCTGATCTGTCGTGGCTCAGTTCCACTTTCCCGCCCTCTCCCCATAACCCTTAATCCCCTCTCTTATCAAAAACCCATCAACCCGCGTCTTAAAAATATTTAGCGAGGCAGCCTCCACCACTTCAACGGGCAGAGAATTCCAGAGATTCACCACCCTTTGAGTGAAGAAGTTCCTCCTCAACTCCGTTCTAAACCGCCCCCCTTTTATCTTGAGGCTGTGCCCCCTAGTCCTATTGTCTTTTTTGAGCGGGAAGAGTCTCTCCACCTCTATCCTATCCATCCCATTCATCATCTTATACGTCTCAATGAGATCTCCTCTCATTCTTCTAAACTCTAACGAGTACAAGCCCAGTTTATTCAGCCTCTCCTTCTTCCTCTTCCCCCCTCCCCCCTCTCCCTCTTCCCCCTCTTCCCCCCTCTCCCTCCTTCCCCCATCCCCCTCTCCCCCCTCTCCCTCCTCCCCTTCCCCCTCTCCCTCCTCCCCCTTCCCCCTCTCCCTCCTCCCCCTTCCCCTCCTCCCCCCTCTCCCTCCTCCCCTTCCCCCTCCCCCCTCCCTCCTCCCCCTCCCCCCATCACCCCCCTCTCCCTCCCCCCTCACCCCCCTCTCCCCCCTCTACCCCCCCCACCCCAACCCTCCCCCACCCCCCCGCCCCTTGACGAAGGGGCAAACCCCAAAAGCTTGTGAGTTTACTATCAAATAAATTGGTTGGACTTAAACCTGGTGTTGTCAGACTTCTTTCTGCAGTGAAACCAGCTGCCCCTCAAGCTTGGAAATCCTGAGATATAATTTAAGTAACTGGAGACACTTCCTAAACATGGAATCCCTCAAGACTCATAAAATGTCCTCAATTTCCCACATGGTGCAAGAAACACAGCAACAGGTTTCAGCTGCCCATGCATCGTCTGAAAAAAATGCATTCCCTCTTAATCAGGTTTGTATCTTGATTCAGACCTGCTCTAATGCTAATACACTTATAAATTCACTTAATGTTGCACTTGTCCTGATCACTGTTTTCTCTCAAGCTTGTTCTCTGACTCCCTATTGCCACTATGAACTGTGCGTATCAGTTCCGGTTTCCCTTCAGGTTTGCTTGCACTGACTCCCCACAGTCACTCAGGCATGCTCACTCACAACTCCCAGTCACTGGTTTCATCTGTGGGCCTCCAGCACCATTCTCACCGAGGTGCTCTCTGGATCTTAAAACCGCTTACGCCGTTTCTTTTGCATGCACGCTCTGATACCAGGCCTAAGTCTTAAAAGCCCAAACACTAGGCTCTCAGAATCAGATCTATAATATAAAAGGCACCTATTTACTACCAAAAAGATGTATGCTGTAAAATTAGTAAATATCACCTACATGCTGTTGGAACACAGAGATAACATTCTTAAACTTTACAGTCTTTATTCTTCCTTTTATTGATCTCATCAGCAGGGGTTCTACTGGTTTGTTAACCTCCATTAGCAAGGCTACGTCAAGGCAGCCAGCTTCAACATTTTCCCTTTGGTTACACAGTAGAGCAAAACAAACCTGACAACTTTATGATGTGTGAATAAGCAGGAATACTGGCAAGGCTGTCATTATTATCAGTTCCTGACAAAAGGGTTCAGCAAAACAAAACAGAAACAAGCTTTGAGAAAGTTGTTTCCAAATTAACACATGCTTCACACAACAATGGTATAGAATTTGAGCCCTGCCCTCCCCCACTAAGAATTTTTACAACACCAGATTAAAGTCCAACAGGTTTATTCGGCAGCATGAGCTTTCAGACACTGCTCCTTCATCAAGTGAGTGGAAGTTGGGTTCACAAACTGTGCATCTATAGATACAAACTCAGTTACAAGATAATGGTTGGAATGCGAGTCTTAAAAGTAATAAAGTCTTTATAGGTACAGACAATGCGAACGGCGAGAAGGTTAAGCACAGGTTAAAGAGGTGTGAACTGTCTTCAACCAGGACAGTTAGTGAGATTTTGCAAGCCTAGGCAAGTCATGGGGGATTACAGATAGCGTGACATGAATCCACGATCCTGTTTGAGGCCGTCTTCATGCGTATGGAACTTGGCTACTAGTTT
Source organism: Carcharhinus amblyrhynchos (assembly GCF_965287045.1). Lineage (NCBI taxonomy): Eukaryota > Metazoa > Chordata > Chondrichthyes > Carcharhiniformes > Carcharhinidae > Carcharhinus > Carcharhinus amblyrhynchos. The sequence goes on along the minus strand of NC_137330.1, from coordinate 121,961,727 downwards.
CTGTTCGGCGATTCTGCGTGAGTCTTGAAGGCCGCCTTGAGAACACTTACCCAAAGATCAAATGCTGAATGCCCATAACTACTGAAGTGTACCCTGGCAGGAAAGGAACACTCCTACTTAGTGATTGTTGAGCGGTGTTCATTCATCTGTTGTCATAGCACCTTAGACTTCCTAATTAGCAGTTAGGAAGCAAATGCAACATTAGCATTCATGTTGAGAGGGCTAGAATACAAGAGAAGGGATGTACTTCTGAGACTGTATAAGTCTCTGGTCAGACCCCATTTGCAGTATTGTGAGAAGTTTTGGGACCCATAACTAAGGAAGGATGTGTTGACCTTGGAAAAGGTCCAGAGGAGGTTCACAAGAATGATCCCTGGAATGGTGAGGCCGCAGCTGGAGTACTGTGTGCAGTTTTGGGCGCCGCACCTGCGCAAGGATATTTTGGCCTTGGATGGAGTGCAGAGGAGGTTTACTAGGCTGATACCGGAGTTGAGGGGGTTGAGCTATGAGGAGAGGCTGAATAAACTAGGCTTGTACTCGTTAGAGTTTAGAAGAATGAGGGGAGATCTCATTGAGACGTATAAGATGATGAATGGGATGGATAGGATAGAGGTGGAGAGACTCTTCCCGCTCAAAAAAGACAGTAGGACTAGGGGGCACAGCCTCAAGATAAAGGGGGGGCGGTTTAGAACGGAGTTGAGGAGGAACTTCTTCACTCAAAGGGTGGTGAATATCTGGAATTCTCTGCCCGTTGAAGTGGTGGAGGCTGCCTCGCTAAATATTTTTAAGAAGCGGGTTGATGGGTTTTTGATAAGAGAGGGGATTAAGGGTTATGGGGAGAGGGCGGGAAAGTGGAACTGAGCCACGACAGATCAGCCATGATCTTATTGAATGGCGGGGCAGGCTCGAAGGGCCAGATGGCCTACTCCTGCTCCTATTTCTTATGTTCTTATGTTCTTATGAAGAGCTTGTCATATGAGGAACAGTTGAGGACTCTGGGTCTGTACTCGTTGGCGTTTAGAAGGATTGAAACTTAGAAGATACTATGAGGCCTCGATAGAGTGGACGTGGAAAGGATGTTTTCACTAGTAGGAAAAACTAGAATCAGAGGGCACAACCTCAGGCTAAAGGGACGATCTTTTAAAACAGAGATGAGGAATTTCTTCAACCAGACAGTGGTGAATCTGTGGAAGTCTTTGCCACAGAAGACTGTGGAGGCCAGGTCATTGAGTGTCTTTAAGACAGGAATAGATAGGTTCTTGATTAATAAGAGGTCAGGGGCTATGGGAAAAAGGCAGAGGTTGGGGAAGAGAAAAATACCAGCCATGAATGAATGGCAGAGCAGACTTGATGGACTGACTGGCCTAATTCTGCTCCTACGTCTTGTGGTCTTATGGTCCAAGGTGGCCTTCAAGATACACGACAACGCAGAATCGCTGAGCATAAACTGATAGCCAAGTTCAGCGTGCATGAGGACGGCCTCAACTGAGATTGTGAGTACATGTCACACTATCTGTAACCCCCATGATTTGCCTAGGCTTGCAAAATCCTCCTAACTGTCCTGGCTTGAGACAATTCACATCTTGTTAACCTGTGCTTAACCCTCTCTCCACTCACATTGTCTGTACCTGTAAAAACTTGATTACCTGTTAAGACTTGCATTTCAACCATTACCTTGTAATTGAGTTTGTGTCTATATATGCCCTGTTTGTGAACCCAACTCCCACTCACCTGATGAGGAGCAGCACTCTGAAAGTTCATGCTACCAAATAAACCTATTGGGTTTTTACCTGGTATTGAAAGACTTCTTACTGTACCTACCCCAGTCCAACCCAGCATCTCCCCATCATGGCTCCCCCACTAAGACAGCATCCAAATACTAATCTTAAAACAATGGAACAAGCTGGTTTCACCTGCAAAGTACTTAAATATTTTACTTGTCCACAGGATCAACCCAAACAACTTTTTCAGGGGTCAGATTGCATCTAAATTCTAAGCTTGGTTCGTACTAATTGCACGGATATTTCTGTTTTGCAATCTGATGAATTGCCAACATGAAAATATCCAAAGTTTGATTCTGGCAATCTGGAATGAGAAGGTAAACACTAACTTCTTAATAGCAATCCACCCTCTCCTCTGGCTCCTTTACCCACATTTTGAAGTATGAGAAACTTTTGGACTTAGCCATCACAATTCAGGCCATATAATCAGCTGCTTCTGCCATCTCCTTCCCTTCCTCAAATCAGTGTGTGGATTGAACTTCCTTCAAGGTTCCCACCCTCGTCCTAGTTCTGAACTTGTATCTTTCTCTACTTACTCTCCCATCTCCCCTTGCACTCTCCATGAGCTCATTGTGTCTAAACAACTCACCTCTCGTCTCTATCCCATCAAACTGCTGAGCTCCCAACTTTTTACTGGCTCCCATGTTAGCCCACCTTGCCCAGAATGCCAAATTTGAATTCCTCCAATCAGATTTTGCGTTTGACACAGTGAAAAGTCACCAGTGACATCCTCTGTAAAAGGCAGACCATCTGTGATTATCCTTTTCAACCGTCCTGAAGCATAAGAACATAAGAAATAGGAGCAGGAGTAGGCCATCTAGCCCTTCGAGCCTGCAACAACAAGATCATGGCTGATCTGAAGTGGATCAGTTCCACTTTCCCGCTTTCTCCCCATAACCCTTAATTCCCTCGTCTATCAGAAATCTATCGACCCGTGACTTAAACATATTCAGCGAGGTAGCCTCCACCACTTCAACAGGCAGAGAATTCCAGAGACTCACCACCCTTTGTGTGAAGAAGTTCCTCCTCAACTCCGATCTAAACTGCCCCCTCACCCTATTTTGAGGCTGTGCCCTCTAGTCCTGCTATCCTTTCTAAGCAGGAAGAATCTCTCTACCTCGACCCTATTTCGCCCCTTCATTATCTTATACGTCTCTATAAGATCCCCCCTCAGCCTTCTAAACTCCAACTAGTACAGACCCAGTCTGTTCAATCTCTCCTCATAGGCTAACCCCTCATCTTCAGTATCAGCCTAGTGAACCTTCTCTGCACTCCCTCCAAGGCCAATATATCCTTTCGCAAATGCGGCGACCAAAACTGCACACAGTACTCCAAGTTGCGGCCTCACCAGTGTCCTGTACAGTTGCAGCAAGACCTCCTTGCTTTTATATTCTATCCCTCTCGCTATAAAGGCCAACATTCCATTCGCCTTCTTGATTCTCAGAGACTATTCCCCAGGGCTGAAATGGTCGCTACGAGAGGACACAGATTTAAGGTGCAGGGAAGCAAGTACAGAGGAGATGTTAGGGGTAAGTTTTTCACTCAAAGGGTGGTGAGTGAATGGAATCGGCTGCTGTCGGTGGTGGTGAACTCGCTGGGGTCTTTTAAAAGACTTCTGGATGAGTATATAGGATCTAATGGAATTGGGGGTTATAGATAGGTCTATGGCTTAGTAGGTATAGAAGTGATCGGCGCAACTAGTGGGCGGAAGGGCCTGTTTGTGCTGTAGTGTTCTATGTTCTATCACCTGCTGCACCTGCAGACTGGGTTTTTGCGATTCGTGCACAAGGACCCCCGGGTCCCTCTGCACCGTAGCATGCTGCAGCTTTTCACCCTTTAAATAATAACCCCTCCTACTATTATTTCTACCAAAGTGGATAACCTCACGCTTGCTAACATTATACTCCATCTGCCAGGTCCTCGCCCACTCACTCAGCCTATCCAGATCTCTCTGCAGACTTTCCACGCCTTCCACGCAATTTGCTTTTCCACTCATCTTCGCGTCATCAGCAAATTTCGTTAGCCCCCTCCTCCAGATCATCTATGTAAATGGTAAACTGTTGAGGGCCCAGCACCGATCCCTGCGGCACTCTACTAGTCACCAACTGCCAACCAGAATAGCACCCATGGATTCCAACTCTCTACTTCCTATTAGACAACCAATCCTCTATCACCTTATCCCCAACTCCATGCACCCTAACCTTCTGCAGTAACCTTTTGTGAGGCACCTTATCAAATGCCTTTTGGAAATCTAAAAACACCACATCCACCGGTTCCCCTCTGGCTAAGCATCTGACAGTTGATCACTTCATCCTGCACCAACACCTTTGCTCAGCTGGGTGGGGTTGCTGTTATCTGATTCAATCTCACAAATTTGATTGAGTTTTTTGAGGGGGTAACCAAGGAGGTAGATGAGGGCAGTGCAGTTGATGTTGTCTATATGGACTTCGGCAAGGCCTATGACAAGGTACCGCTTGGTAGATTGTTGCATAAAGTAAATCTCACAGGATCAAGGGTGAGGTGTCTAAATGGATACAAAATTGGCTTCTTGACAGAAGCCAGAGGGTGGTTGTAGAGAGTTGTTTTTCAAACTGGAAGCCTGTGACCAGAGGTGTGCCTTAGGGATCAGTGCAGGGTCCACTATTATTTGTCATTTACATTAACGATTTGGATGACAATACATGGGGCACAGTTAGTAAGTTTGCAGATGACACCAAGATTGGTGGTATAGTGGACAGTGAGGAAAGTAATTTCCAATTGCAGCAGGATCTTGATCAATTGGGCCAAAGGGCTAACGAATGGCAGATGGAGATTATTTTAGACAAATGCGAGATGATGCATTTTGGTAGACTGAACCAGAGTAGGATTTACTCAGTCAATAGTAGGGCACTGGGTCGAATTACAGAATAAAGATCTAGGGGTACATGTTCATAGATCCTTGAAAGTGGAGTCGCAGGTGGACAGACTGGTGGAGAAGGCATTCGGCATGCTTGGTTTTATCGGTCAGAACATTGAATACAGGATTGGGACGTCTTGTTGAAATTGTACAAGACATTGGTAAGGCCACACTTGGAATACTGTGTGCAATTCTGGTCACCCTATTATAGAAAGGATATTATTAAACTAGAAAGAGTGCAGAGAAGATTTACTAGGATGCCAGCAGGACTTGATAGATTGAGTTATAAGGAGAGGCTGAATAGGCTGGGACTTTTTTCTCTGGAGCTTAGGAGGCTGAGGGGTGACCTTATAGAAATCTATAAAATAATGACGGGCATAGACAAGGTAGACAATCAATATCTTTTCCCAAAGGTAGGGAAGTCTAAAACTAGAGGGTATAGGTTTAAGGTGAGGGGAGAGATACAAAAACGTCCACAGGGGCAATTTTTTCTGAAGGAGGGTTCTTAACTATGGGGTTTTGCTATAAATTGAAACAACTGAGATAGCTAGCTGTTAAGGATTATACTTTGCCAAGTCCAAGTGTTTTGATTGGTAAAAGTTATGTTAATTCCTTTTGTTATATTCTGTGTTCTGAAATAAAGTTTGCTTTGATAAAAGCTTCCTAGTGGGTTACTTGAATCATACCTGGAATGAAACACTTTATGCTCACCCTAATGCCAAAATTAAATGTAAAAGCTGAAGTCAGGGGTAACTTCATAAAATATTTTGAAGTTTCTGATCTGGTCCTTAACAGGGGTTTTGGGTTCTGAGGCAGGTGGGAACTGTACAAGGAAGACCGGTTACACCTTAATAGGTCTAGAACTAACAGCCTTGCAGGGAATTTTGCTACTGTGGTTGATGAGAGTTTAAGTTCATTTGTCAGGGGAACGTGAACCTGAGGGGGAATGTGGAAAGCAGAAAACAAAGCTGGTTCCTGTGCTGTACTTCTCTTTGCTCTTTGTGTGTGAGATGGAACAATATGTTAAGAAACCAACTAGGGAACAGTCTATTTTAAATTCTGCGACAAGAAAGGACTAATTAATAATCTCGTAAAAGAGCCTTTAGGGAAGAGTGACCATATAATGATGGAATCTTTCAATAAGATTGAAAACAAAGCAGTTCAGTCTGAAATTAGGGTCTATAAACTAAACAAAGGAAAGTCTGAAGTTATGAGGGGGACAGGTGGCTATGATGGATTGGGAAAATGAATGAAAAGGTTACGTCAGTAAACAGGCAATGGCTAGTATTTAAAGAATTAACCTATGCATCAACAAATGTACATTCCTTTAATCAAAAGGCACAAAAGCCAACAGGAAAATGAGTCAACCATGGCTAACAAAGGAAGTTAAAGATTGTGCTAGATCAAAGGAAGAGGTTTATAAAGTTGCCAAAAAAGGTACGAAGAGGATTGGGAACAGTTCAGAATTCAGCAAAGGTGCACCAAGAAATTGATAAAGAGAGAATAGAACATGAATGTGAACCGGAAAGAAACATAGAAGGTTTTGCAACTCATTTTTATAAGTAAAAAAGAACACATTGGCAAAAACAAATGTGGAATTCAATATAAAATACAGACGTGAGACGATAAAATCCAATACCAGTGTCATGCGCTTAAACAAAGGACACTTCAATGGTATAAGAGAGGAGTTGGCTAAGGTACAGCAAAGGCTTTAAGGGAGCAAAGATTTTATGGTAGGACAATTGAGGAACAGTGGAAGACTTTCAAAGTGATTTTTCACAGTACTCAACAAAAGTATATGCCATTGATAAGGAAGGACTGTATGAAAAAAAAGGAGAATCAGCCATGGATATCTAAGGAAATAAAGGAGGATATCAAATTGAAAGAAAGTGAATACGAAGTGGCAAAGATTAGTGTGAAACCAGAGGATTGGGAAATCTTTAATGGTCAACAGAAAGTCAGGTTATTCACTAGGTTGATTCCGGAGTCGAGAGGGTTGGCTTATGAGGGAAGACAAAGTAGGCTGGGACTATACTCATTAGAATTTACAAGAATGAGGGGGGATCTTCAATTGATCTGATTTATTATTGTCACATGTATTAACATACAGCGAAAATTATAGTTTCTTGCGCGCTATACAGACAAAACATACCGTTCGTGGAGAAGGAAACGAGAGAGTGCAGAATGTAGTGTTACAGTCATAGCTTGGGTGTAGAGAAACATCAACTTAATGCAAGGTAAGTCCATTCAAAAGTCTGAGAGCAGCAGGGAAGAAGCTGTTCTTCAGTCAGTTGGTACATGATCTCAGACTTTTGTATCTTTTTCCCAAAGGAATAAGGTGGAAGAGAGAATGTCCAGGGTGCGTGGGGTCCTTAATTATGCTGGCTGTTTTGCCAAATCCCTACAGTGCAGAAGAGGGCAATTCAGCCCATCAAGCGGCATGGTAACACAGTGGTTAGCACTGCTGCTTCACAGCTCCAGTGACCTGGGTTCAATTCCTGGCTTGGGTCACTGTCTGTGTCGAGTTTGCACATTCTCCTCGTGTCTGCACGGGTTTCCTCGGATGCTCCTGTTTCCTCCCATTGGCCATGCTAAAATTGCCCTTTGTGTCCTGAGATGCGTAGGTTCGAGGGATTAGTGGGTAAAATATGTAGGGATATGGGGGTAGGGCCTGGGTGGGATTGTGGTTGGTGCAGACTCGATGGGCCAAATGGCTTCCTTCTGTACTGTAGGGTTTCTATGATCTAAGCCTGCACCAACACAATCCCAACCAGGCCCTATCCCCATAACCCCAGGCATTTACCCTACTAATCCCCCTGACAATAATGGGCAATTCAGCATGATCAATCAACTAAATTTGTATATCATTGGGCTGTGGGAGGAAACCAGAACACCAGAAGAAACCCATGCAGACACGGGAAGAATGTGTACACAGTGACCCGAGGCTGGAATTGAACCCAGGCCCCTGGCACTGTGAGGCGGCAGTGCTAGCCACTGTGCTACCATGCTACCCGCCTTATAGAAAAATATAAAATTATGAACGGAATGGATAAGATAGAAGCAGGGAGGTTGTTTTCACAGATGGATGAAACCAGAACAAAGGGGCATAACCCTAAAATGAGGGAAGCAGATTTAGGACTGAGTTAAGGAAGAACTTCTTCACCCAAAGAGTTGTGAATCTGTGGAATTCCTTGCCCAGTGAAGCTGTTTTTAAGGTAAAGATAGACAGATTTTTGAACAGTAAAGAAACTAAGAGGGCAGTAAGTGGAGCTCAGTCCACAAAAAGATCAAGGGTGCAGGTTCGAGGAGCCAATCGGCCTGCTGCTGCTCCTACTTCTTATTACAAGCAGATTAGAGAATTTATAATGGAGAAATAGGGAAGTGACAGAGAAGTTAAATAATTACTGTATGTCGGTCCTCACTGAGGAAGATATAAGAAATCTCCCAGAAATACTGAGAAACCAAGGGACTAGTGGGAATGAGCAACTGAAAGAAACTAATTTCAGTGAAAAAATAATATTGGATAAATTGGAGAAATTAGTGGGATTGAACATAGAACATAGAACACTACAGCACAAACAGGCCCTTCGGCCCACAAGTCGCGCCGATCACATCAATACCTACCAATCCATAGACCTATCTATAACCCCCAATCCCATTAAATCCCATATACTCATCCAGAAGTCTTTTAAAAGACCCCAGCGAGTTCGCCTCCACCACCACTGACGGCAGCCGATTCCATTCACTCACCACCCTCTGAGTGAAAAACTTACCCCTAACATCACCTCTGTGCTTGCTTCCCTGCACCTTAAATCTGTGTCCTCTCGTAGCCACCATTTCAACCCGGGGAAATAGCCTCTGAGAATCCACCCTATCTATTCCTCTCAACATTTTATAAACTTCTACCAGGTCGCCTCTCAACCTTCGTCTCTCCAGGGAAAAGAGACCCAGCTCCCTCAACCCATCTTCATAAGGCATGCATCCCAATCCAGGCAACATCCTTGTAAATCTCCTCTGCACCCTTTCAATAGCTTCTACGTCCTTCCTATAGTGAAGCGACCAGAACTGCGCACAGTACTCCAAGTGGGGCCTGACAAGGGACTTATAAAGTTGCAGCATTACTTCCCGACTCCTAAACTCAATCCCTCGATTAATGAAGGCCAGTACACCATACGCCTTCTTGACCACCTCCTCCACCTGCGAGGCTGATTTAAGAGTCCTGTGGACCCGGACCCCAAGATCCTTCTGCTCTTCAACACTGCTAAGGCTCCTGCCCTTGATAGTGTACTCGTTCATCCCATTGGTCCTGCCAAAATGGACCACTACGCATTTATCCGCGTTGAAGTCCATTTGCCACTTCTCCGCCAAGTCTTGCATCCTATTTATGTCCTGCTGCAACTTCTGACATCCTTCCAGACCATCCACAACACCACCGACCTTCGTGTCACCGGCGAACTTACTAACCCATCCCTCCACTTCCTCATCTAGGTCATTTATGAAAATGACAAGCAGCAAGGGTCCTAGAACAGATCCCTGGGGCACTCCACTGGTGACTGACCTCCATGCAGAAAAAGACCCATCCACAACCACTCTCTGCTTTCTGCAGGCAAGCCAGTTCTGGATCCACAAGGCCAAAGCCCCTTGGATCCCATGCCCTCTCACCTTCTCAAGAAGTCTTGCATGGGGGACCTTATCAAACGCCTTGCTGAAGTCCATGTACACCACGTCCACTGCTCTTCCTACGTCAATGTGTTCAGTCACATTTTTGAAGAACTCAACTAGGCTCGTAAGGCATGACCTGCCCTTGACAAAACCATGCTGACTATTTCTGATCATGCTAAACCTCTCCAAATGCTCATAAATCTTGTCCCTCAGAAGCCTCTCCATCAGCTTACCAACCACTGAGGTCAGACTCACCGGTCGGTAATTTCCTGGGCTATCTCTGTTCCCTTTCTTGAAAATAGGAAGCACATCCACAATCCTCCAATCCTCCGGAACCTCTCCCGTCTCCATCGACGATGCAAAGATCATCGCCGGGGCTCTGCAATCACCTCCCTCACCTCCCACAGTAACCTGGGGCACATCCCATCTGGTCCTGGCGACTTATCTATCTTGATAGAATTCAAAAGTTCTAACACATCCTCTTCCTTAATATACACATACTCAATCTTTTCCATCTGCCGCAAACCTGTAGCAAAATCTCCCAGATCAGTTTCCACCGTGAATACTGAGGCAAAGTACTCATTAAGCACCTCTGCCATTTCTTCTGGTTCCACACAGACCTTTCCCCCTTCACCTTTTATAGGTCCTATCCCTTCTCTTATCCTTTTACTTTTCACATATTTATAGAAGGCCTTGGGATTCTCCTTAATCTTACCCGCCAAGGCCTTCTCATGACCCCTTCTGGTTCTCCTAATTTCCCTTTTAAGCTCCTTTCTACAATCCTTATACTCCTCTAGATCCTTAACATCTCCTAGCTCCCTGAACCTTTTGTACACCTTCCTCTTCCTCCTGACTAGGTTCACCACAGCCTTCTTGCACCACAGTTCCCGCGACCTACCAAAACCTCCTTGTCTCATCGGAACGTTGTCGTGCAGAGCTCCAGACAAACATTCCTTGAATATCCGCCACCTTCCTTCTGTACTTTTACCCAAGAATGCCTCCTTCCAGTTTATTTGTCCAAGTAACTTCCTGACGTCTTCGTATTTCCCCTTACTCCAGACAAAGTTAGTTATTTCCCGGGGATCCAATTATCTACATTCCAGAGTGCTGAAAAGGGTAACTGTAGAAATATGCACTGGTGATCAGTCTATAGATTCTGGAATGGTGCCTGCAAAGATAACAACTATTTAAGAAAGAAGGGAGAAGGAAAAAAAGATGACTATTGGCATATTAGGCTGGTGTCAGTAATCGGAAAAGAATAACTTGGCACATAGAAAAAAATGATCTGATTGGGCAGAGTCAACATGCACTTATGAAAGGGAAATCATGCTTGACAAATTTCGGAGTTTGCAGAATAGATAAAAGATTAACCATTGGATGTGAAAACTTGGATATTCAGAAGGCTTTCAATAAGATCCCACACAGGAGGTTAGTAAACAAAATTGGAGCATATGTGATAGGGGGTAATATATTATACTGGGGAGGCACGGTGGCACAGAGGTTAGCACTGCTGCCTCACAGCACCAGGGACCCAGGTTTGATTCCCAGCTTGGGTCACTGTCTGTGTGGAGCTTGCACATTCTCCCCACGTCTGTTTGAGTTTTCTCCCAAAAACATGTGAAGTTATCCACTTTTGTAGGAGGAACAGAGGTATATTGTATTTTGACATGGTGAGAGATTGGAAAGCATCAAGGCGCAATCTTACTGCTCACTCACATCACACTCCCACTGCAGCAACATGGAGAATTTGGTGACAAACCAAATCTTTGTTCACTGAAGTGGGATAGGATGGGAAAATCCCAGTGCATGAATGGTCAGGAAATTCCAAGTCAATGTCCAAAGAGTTCTAGGTGCCCTTGATTGTAAATCACTGTAAGCTAACATGCTAAATTAAGAAAGCAAACGGTATGTTGCAAGAGAATTTGAGTACAGAAATAAAGATGTGTCACTTCAACTGTACAGAAGCTTGGTAAGATGCCACCCGAAGAATTGTGTACACTTTTGATCCCCTCACCTAAGGAAGGACATGCTTGCTATAGAGGGAGTGCAGCACAGATTCAGCTGACTAATTCCTGGGATGGCGGTACTATCCCATCAAGAGAGAGTGAAGTGGGCCGTACTCCCTGGAGCTTCAGAGAATGAGATGTGATCTCATTGAAACATACAAAATTCTTAAGGGATTAGACAGCATAGATGCAGAAAGGATATTTCCTCTGGCTGAGGTAGAGTCTAGAACCAGGCAATACAGTCTCAGAATAAGAGGTAAGCCATTTAGGATTGAGATGAGGAGGAATTTCTTTACTCAGAGTAGTGAATCATTAGAATTCTCTACTCCAGAGGGCTGTGGGCGGTTAGACATCAAGTCTGTTCAAGACAGAAATCAGTACATTTCTAGATACTTATGACATCAGGGGATACAAGAATAGCATAGGAGAGAAGTTTTGAGGTAGACAATCAGCCACATTCTAGCTGAACAGCAGAGTAGGTTTCAGGGGCTGAATGGTCTTCTCCTGCTCCTCACCACCACTCCTTTCAACCCTTCCAACTGTCTCTAATTAATCAGATTGCTTGTCTAATGTCCAGCACTGGATAACCAGAAATGTAAATATTAAAAATTGGGAAGATTGAAGCCATTGTTTTCTGTGCTGCTCCAAACTTCATTCCCTGGCTATTAACACCAACCTTTATGCTGGCAACAGTCTGAGATTAAACCAGTTTATTTGGAACCTTCATGTCACATTTGACCCAGAGATAAGCTTTCAACCACATTGCCCAATTCTATCTCAGCTTTTCTGCTGCTGAAACCCTTATCCACGTCCTTGTTTCCTCCAGACTTGACTGTTCTAATTGCATTTTTGATTGATCTCCAATATTCCACTCTCCATAGACTTGATGTCTGTTGCTTGTATCCTAAATTGCATTGAATCCCACTCACCAACACCCACCCCCTGTGCTCGCTGACTTACATTAGCTCCCAGTTAATAAAGAAACACCTCAACTTGAAAATTCTCGCCTTTTGTCAAATCTCGTCCTCATCCTTCCCTACTCTGCAATTTCCTTCAGTCTAACAGCCCTCCGAAATATCCATGCTCCTCTATTTTCAATCTTGAGCATTTCCTGATTTTAATCACTCCCTTGTACACGGCTGCCAAGGCCCCAAGATCTGGAAATCCTTCCCTCAACCACCCCACTTTTCTAAATTTCCTCCTTTAAAATATTGCTCAAAACTTCTATCTTTGACCAGCTTTCGGTCACCTCAGCCAATATCTCCTTACGTGACTGTATTATCTTTTATTTTATAATACCTCTTCTGAAGCATTTGGGGTCATTTTATTATTTTAAAGGACATGGATGTTGAATACACATGCTGGAGTTATGAAAGAGTTTGATCTATTCCAAAAAAACTGCTGGTCAAGGATAGAACTGCTACCAATTTTACATAGTTACATATGTGTATGTATATAAATGGACAAGTTGCACCTGAGCAAGACTGGGATTAACATTTCTGAGGGAAGTTAGTTAGTCCTGTTGGGGAGGGTTTACGGAAACGTGGTTGCATGGTGACTGGGACTAGGAACTGAATATCCAGGGGTATCAGACATTTAGGAAGGATAGACAGGAGGAAGAAGGAGGTGGGGTAGCTCTGTTCGTAAAGGATAATATCAGGGCAGTAGTAAAAGATATAGGTCCAAAGAGCAAAACATGGAATCGTTGTGGGTGGAGATAAGAAATAGTAAGGGGAGAAAGTCACTGGTGGGTGTGGTTTATAGGCCCCCCAAATAATAATTTTGAGGTGGGGCGGGCTCAAAACAAGTAAATAATTGATGCATGCAAAAACAGAACGGCAATAATTCTGGGGGGTTTTAATCGGCATATTGAATGGTTGACTCAAGTCGGACGCGGTGGGCTTGAGGAAGAGTTCTTGGAATGCTGTCGGGATAGTTTCCTTGAACAGTATATAACGGAATCTACGAGGGAGTGAGTATCTTAGATCTGGTACTGTGTAAAGAGGCAGGAAGAATTAGGCATCCTCTTGTGAGGGACCCTCTTGGGACGAGTGATCACAATATGGTTGAATTTCTGATACAGATGGAGGGTGAGAAAGTAGGGTCCCAAACCAGTGTCCTCTGCTTGAACAGAGGGGAGTATGATAAGATGAGGGCGGAATTGGCTAATGTAGATTGGGGGCACAGATTGGTTGGTAGGACAGCTGAGGAACAGTGGAGGATTTTTAAGGAGATCTTTTTCAGTACTCAGCGGAAATATACTCCGGTGGTAGCTCGAAAGGCTAGTTGGCCTACTCCTGCTCCTATTTCTTATGTTCTTATGTTCTTATGGTAAAGAAGGACTGTAAGAAAAGGGATAACCAGCTGTGGATATCGAAGGAAATAAAGTAGAATATTAAACTAAAAAGCAATGCATACAGAGCGGCTAAAAATAGTGGGGAATTAGAACATAAGAACATAAGAAATAGGAGCAGGAGTAGGCCATCTGGCCCTTCGAGCCTGCCCCGCCATTCAATAAGATCATGGCTGATCTGTCGTGGCTCAGTTCCACTTTCCCGCCCTCTCCCCATAACCCTTAATCCCCTCTCTTATCAAAAACCCATCAACCCGCTTCTTAAAAATATTTAGCGAGGCAGCCTCCACCACTTCAACGGGCAGAGAATTCCAGAGATTCACCACCCTTTGAGTGAAGAAGTTCCTCCTCAACTCCGTTCTGAACTGCCCCCCCTTTATCTTGAGGCTGTGCCCCCTAGTCCTACTGTCTTTTTTGAGCGGGAAGAGTCTTTCCACCTCTATCCTATCCATCCCATTCATCATCTTATACGTCTCAATGAGATCTCCCCTCATTCTTCTAAACTCCAACGAGTACAAGCCTAGTTTATTCAGCCTCTCCTCATAGCTCAACCCCCTCAACTCCGGTATCAGCCTAGTAAACCTCCTCTGCACTCCCTCCAAGGCCAAAATATCCTTGCGCAGGTGCGGCGCCCAAAACTGCACACAGTACTCCAGCTGCGGCCTCACCAATGCCCTATACAGCTGCAGCAAGACCTCCCTACTTTTATATTCAATCCCCCTCGCTATGAAGGCCAGCATCCCATTCGCCTTCCTGACCACCTGCTGCACCTGCAGGCTGGGTTTTTGCGACTCATGCACAAGGACCCCGAGGTCCCTCTGCACCGTCGCCTGCTGCAGTTTTTCGCCACGTAAGTAATAGTCCTTCCTACCATTCTTCCTACCAAAGTGGACCACCTCACACTTGCCAACATTAAATTCCATTTGCCATTTCCTGGCCCATTCACCCAGCCTATCTAGATCCTTCTGCAGACTCTCCACACCCTCCGCACAATTTGCCTTTCCCCCAATCTTGGTGTCATCAGCAAATTTCGACACCCTACACTCGGTTCCCTCCTCCAGATCATCTATATAAATGGTAAATAGCTGAGGCCCCAGCACCGACCCCTGGGGCACCCCACTAGTCACCAACCGCCAATCCGAATAGCACCCATTGACCCCCACTCTCTGCCTCCTATTTGACAACCAATCCTCTATCCACGCTAACACCCTACCCCCAACTCCATGTCCTCTGACCTTCTGCAGTAACCTCTTGTGAGGTACCTTATCAAACGCCTTCTGAAAATCCAGAAAGACCACATCCACCGGCTCTCCTCTATCCACCGCCCTAGACACATCCTCATAGAACTCCAGTAAATTTGTCAGACACGACTTCCCTTTAATGAAACCGTGTTGCGTCTGCCCTATCAAGCAATTCCCTTCAAGATGCCTCGCAATTTCCTCCTTAATGACGGATTCTAACATTTTACCTACCACAGACGTTAAACTAACCGGCCTGTAATTCCCCGCCTTTTGCCTGGCACCCTTCTTAAACAACGGCGTAACATTAGCCGTTTTCCAATCCTCCGGCACTTCCCCGGAGATTGGGAAAGATTAAAAAAAAACAAAGAATGACTAAGAAAGCAATAAAGAAAGGAAAGATAAAGTATGAAGCTAAACTAGCTCTGAATATAAAAAATGACAGTAAAGGTTTTACAAATATATAAATAAGAGGAGACTGGCTAGAGTGAATGTTGGACCCTTGGAGGACATGAGGGGGGATTTAACGGTGAGTAATGAGGAAATGGCTGAGACTTTAAATAAGTTTTTTGTGTCAGTCTTCATGGAGGAGGATACAAATAGCTCACCAAATATTAAAGGTAGAGGGTTAATAAGAGATGAGGTCCTTAATACAATTACTGTCACTAGAGAGGTAGTGCTTGGTAGGCTAACGGGACTGAAGGTCGACAAGTCACCAGGACTGGATGGAGTGCATCCCAGGGTTCTGAAAGAAATGGCAGAAGTAATAGCGGATGCCTTAGTAATTAGATATCAAAATTCCATGGACTCTGGGCAAGTGCCAGCCGAGTGGAAAACAGCTACTGTTACGCCGCTGTTGAAAAAAGGTAGCAGACAAAAGGCAGGGAACTACAGGCCGGTTAGCTTAACATCCGTAGTTGGAAAAATGCTAGAATCCATCATCAAAGAAGAAATAGCAGGACACCTAGAGAAGAACGGTTTGATCAAACAGATGCAGCACGGATTCGTGAAGGAGAAGTCATGTTTAATGAATTTACTGGGTTTTTATGAAGATGTGACCAGTGCGGTAGACAGAGGGGAACCAGTGGATGTGGTGTTTTTAGATTTTGAGCTATCTTGGATCTGGTGTTACGTAACGAAGCGGGTAGAATTAGGGACCTTGTGGTGAAGGATCCTCTTGGGGAGAGTGATCATTGTATGGTGGAGTTTCTGGTGCAGATGGAGGAGGAGAAAGTGGGTTCCCGGACACGCGTCCTTTGTCTGAACAGAGGGGAGTACGGAAGGATGAGACAAGAATTGGTGAATGTTGACTGGGGGAGCGCGTTGGAAGGTAGGTCTGCTGAGGAGCAGTGGGGGATCTTTAAGGAGATCTTTCTTGGTGCTCAGCAGAAATTTATTCCGATGGTTAAAAAGGACCGTAGAAGGAGAGGTAATAAGCCGTGGATAACAAAGGAGGTGAAGGAAAGTGTTCAATTAAAAGCAGGGGCTTTTAGAGTAGCTAAGAGTAGTGGGCGAGAAGAGGATTGGGAGAGGTTTAAAAGTGAACGAAGATTGACAAAGAAGTTGATAAAGAAGGGTAGGATAAACTATGAAGCTGGGCTAGCGCTTAATATAAAAATGGATAGCAAGAGTTTTTATAAATATATAAAAAGGAAGAGGCTGGCTAGGGTGAACATTGGACCCTTAGAGGATGAGAGGGGGGACTTAGTGGTAGGGGATGGGGAAATGGCTGAGGCCTTGAATAACTTTTTTGTTTCGGTCTTCACGGAGGAGGGCGTGAATAATTTGCCGGGTGTTAGCGATGGAAAGATGGTAGGACTGGAGGGTCTCAATGACATTATTGTTACTAGAGAGGCGGTGCTCGACAAACTGGAGGGACTGATTGTGGACAAGTCACCAGGACCGGATGGAATGCATCCAAGGGTTCTGAAAGAAATGGCAGAGGTGATAGTGGATGCCTTGGTGGTTACTTTCCAAACATCGCTGGATTCCGGGGAAGTGCCGGAAGATTGGAAAGCGGCTAATGTTACGCCGTTGTTTAAGAAGGGTGGCAGGCAAAAGGCAGGGAATTATAGGCCGGTTAGTTTAACGTCTGTTGTAGGTAAAATGTTAGAATCTGTCATCAAGGAGGAAATAGCGAGGCATCCTGAGGGGAATTGCTTGATAGAGCAGACGCAGCATGGTTTCGTTAAGGGGAAGTCACGTCTGACAAATTTATTGGAGTTCTATGAGGATGTGTCTAGGGCGGTGGATAGAGGAAAGCCGGTGGATGTGGTCTTTCTTGATTTTCAGAAGGCGTTTGACAAGGTACCTCACAAGAGGTTATTGCAGAAGGTAAGAGGGCATGGAGTTGGGGGTAGGGTGTTAGCGTGGATAGAGGATTGGCTGTCAAATAGGAGGCAGAGAGTGGGGGTTAATGGGTGCTATTCGGATTGGCGGTTGGTGACTAGTGGAGTGCCCCAGGGGTCGGTGCTGGGGCCTCAGCTATTTACCATTTATATAGATGATCTGGAGGAGGGAACTGAGTGTATGGTGTCGAAATTTGCTGATGACACCAAGATTGGTAGAACGGCAAATTGCGCGGAGGGTGTGGAGAGTCTGCAGAAGGATCTAGATAGGCTGGACGAATGGGCCAGGAACTGGCAAATGGAATTTAATGTTGGCAAGTGCGAGGTGGTCCACTTTGGTAGGAAGAATGGTAGGAAGGACTATTACTTACGTGGCGAAAAACTGCAGCAGGCGATGGTGCAGAGGGACCTTGGGGTCTTTGTGCATGAGTCACAAAACCCCAGCCTGCAGGTGCAGCAGGTGGTCAGGAAGGCGAATGGGATGCTGGCCTTCATAGCGAGGGGGATTGAATATAAAAGTAGGGAGGTCTTGCTGCAGCTGTATAGGGCACTGGTGAGGCCGCAGCTGGAGTACTGTGTGCAGTTTTGGTCACCGCACTTACACAAGGATATTTTGGCCTTGGAGGGAGTGCAGAGGAGGTTTACTAGGCTGATACCGGAGTTGAGGGGGTTGAGCTATGAGGAGAGGCTGAATAAACTAGGCTTGTACTCGTTAGAGTTTAGAAGAATGAGGGGAGATCTCATTGAGACATATAAGATGATGAATGGGATGGATAGGATAGAGGTGGAGAGGCTCTTCCCGTTCAGAAAGGACAGTAGGACTAGGGGGCACAGCCTCAAGATAAAGGGGGGGGGGGCGGTTTAGAGCAGAGTTGAGGAGGAACTTCTTCACTCAAAGGGTGGTGAATCTCTGGAATTCTCTGCCTGTTGAAGTGGTGGTGGCTGCCTCGCTAAATATTTTTAAGACGTGGGTTGATGGGTTTTTGATAAGCAAGGGGATTAAGGGTTATGGGGAGAGGGCGGGAAAGTGGAACTGAGCCACGACAGATCAGCCATGATCTTATTGAATGGCGGGGCAGGCTCGAAGGGCTAGATGGCCTACTCCTGCTCCTATTTCTTATGTTCTTATGTTTATGTTCATTCGATAAGGTGCCTCACAAAAGGTTGCTGTAGAAGGTTAGGGTACATGGAGTTGGGGGTAAAGTGTTAGCGTGCATTGAGGATTGGTTATCTAACAGGAAGCAGAGAGTTGGAATCAATGGGTGCTTTTCAGCTTGGCAGTTGGTGACTAGTGGAGTGCCACAGGGGTCGGTGCTGGGGCCTCAACAGTTTACCATATACATAGACAATCTGGAAGTGGGCACTGCGTGTAGGGTAACAAAATTTGCTCATGACACGAAGATGAGTGGAAAAGTGAATTGCGTGGAGGACACGGAAAGTCTGCAGAGAGATCTGGATAGGCTGGGTGAGTGGGCAAGGACCTGGGAGATGGAGTATAACTTGAGCAAATGTGAGGTTATCCACTTTCGTAGGAATAATAGTAGGAAGGAATATTATTTAAAGGGTGAAAAGCTGCAGCACGCTACGGTGCAGAGGGACCTGGGGGTCCTTGTGCACAAATCGTAAAAACTCAGTCTGCAGGTGCAGCAGGTGATCAAGAAGGCGAATGGAATGTTGGCCTTTATAGCGAGGGGGATAGAATATAAAAGCAGGAAGGTCTTGCTGCAACTGTACAGGGCACTGGTGAGGCCACAACTGGAGTACTGTGTGCAGTTTTGGTCCCCGCATTTGCGTAAGGATATATTGGCCTTGGAGGGAGTACAGAGAAGGTTCACCAGGCTGATACCGGAGATGAGGGGGTTAGCTTATGAGGAGAGATTAAATAGACTGGGCCTGTACTCGTTGGAGTTCAGAAGGATGAGGGGGGATCTTATAGAGACTAACAAGATAATGAAGGGGCTAGATAGGGTCGAGGTAGAGAGATTCTTTCCACTTAGAAAGGAAACCAGAACTAGAGGGCACAGCTTCAAAATAAGGGGATGAGGGCGCAGTTTAGATCGGAGTTGAGGAGGAACTTCTTCACTCAAAGGGTGGTGAGTCTCTGGAATTCTCTGCCCATTGAAGTGGTGGAGGCTACCTCGTTGAATATATTTAAGTCATGGGTAGATAGATTTCTGATAGACAAGGGAATTAAGGGATATGGGGAGAAGGCGGGAAAGTGGAACTGATCCACCTCAGATCAGCCATGATCTTATTGAATGGCGGGGCAGGCTCGAAGGGCTAGATGGCCGACTCCTGCTCCTATTTCTTATGTTGTCAGAGTTTTAATTAGCTTGGTAGGGGATGGGAATTTGAGAGGGAGCTCAGATTAGACAGAAGAAAAACAGACCAGCACAGGAAGTAGAAGAGGCAAGCATCAAGTAGGAACAAAATAGAATAATTTTAAAAAAACAAGTTAAAGCCATTCTATTAAATGCACACAGTATTCAAAAGAAGATGGATGATTTGAAGGCACAAATAGAAATAAAAGGCTATGATTTAACTGGCAACAGGGTGACCACAGCTGAGAACTAAATATTCAAGGATATGTGACGTTTAAGAAGGAATATCAACAAAGAAAAGGAGTTGGGGTGGCACTGTTAATAAGGGACAAAATTAGTAAATTATTGAGAGAGAATTTTAGATTGAAAGGCCAAGATGTAGGTTCAGTTTGGATGGAGTGAGGAAACAGCAAGGAGCAGCAAACTTTGGTGGGAGTTGTTCATAGGCCAAACAGTACAGGCAATGTTGGACAGGGTATAAATCAAGATTTTAGAGCACCATGTTACATGTTTAATATAACAATAATGGGAGACTTTAATTTACATATAGAGTGCACGAATGCTGTAGAGAATGAATTCCTTGTTTGTGTATGAGATAGATTTCTGAAGTAGTATGTTGAAGAAAAAGAGATTGGGCTATTTTTGATTTAGTATTGTGAAATGAGAAAAGGCTAATTAATAAACTTGTTGTAAAGGAGCCTTGGAAAATACTGACCATAACATGATTCCTGGGATGAAGGGATTGACTTATGAGCAAAGGTTAAAAAGGTTTGCAGGAAAAAGTCAATGTAGTCGAGGAGAATACTGAGATACAGGCTATTAGACTAGATAGGATTGAGGTACATAAGGAGGAGGTGTTAGCAATTCTTGAGAGTATGAAAACAGATAAGTCCCCTGGGCCAGATGGGATTTATCCTAGGATTCTCTGGGAGGCTAGGGAGGAGGTTGCAGAGCCTTTGGCTTTGATCTTCATGTCGTCATTGGCTACAGATATAGTGCCGGAAGACTGGAGGATAGCAAATGTTGTCCCCTTGTTCAAGAAGGGGAGTAGAGACCATGTTGGGAATTATAGACCAGTGAGCCTTACTTCTGTTGTCGGCAAAGTTTTGGAAAGAATTATAAGAGATAGGATTTATAATCATCTAGAGAGAAATAATTTGATTAGGGATAGTCAACACGATTTTGTGAAGGGTAGGTCGTGCCTCACAAGCCTCATCGAGTTCTTTGAGAACATAAGAACATAAGAAGTAGGAGCAGGAGAAGGCCATCTAGCCCTTCGAGCCTGCCCAGCCATTCAATAAGATCATGGCTGATCTGAAGTGGATCAGTTCCACTTTCCCGCTTTCTCCCTTAATTCCCTTGCCTACCAAAAACCTATCTACCCGTGACTTAAATATATTTAGCGAGGTAGCCTCCACCACTTCAACGGGCAGAGAATTCCAGAGATTCACCACCCTTTGAGTGAAGAAGTTCCTCCTCAACGCCGTTCTAAACTGCCCCCCACTTATCTTGAGGCTGTGCCCTCTAGTCCTGCTGTCCTTTCTGAATGGGAAGAATCTCTCTACCTCTACCCTATCCATCCCTTTCATTATCTTATATGTCTCTATAAGATCCCCCCTCAGCCTTCTAAACTCCAGCGAGTGCAGACCCAGTCAATTTAGTCTCCCTTCATAGTCCAACCCCCTCACCTCCAGTATCAGCCTAGTGAACCTCCTCTGCACTCCCTCCAAGGCCAAAATATCCTTCCGCAAGTGCGGCGACCAAAACTGCACACAGTACTCCAGCTGTGGCCTCACCAGTGCCCTGTACAGTTGCAGCAAGACCTCCCTGCTTTTATATTCTTTCCCCCTCGCTATAAAGGCCAGCATCCCATTTGCCTTCTTGATCACCTGCTGCACCTGCAGACTGGGTTTTTGCGACTCATGCACAAGGACCCCCAGGTCCCTCTGCACTATAGAATGCTGCAGCTTTTCGCCCTTTAAAGAGTAATCCCTCCTACTATTATTCCTGCCAAAGTGGATAACCTCACACTTGCTAACATTGTACTCCATCTGCCAGGTCCTCGCCCACTTGCTCAGCCTATCTCGATCCCTCTGCAGACTTTCCACACCCTCTGCACAATTTGCTTTTCCACTCATCTTTGTGTCATCAGCAAATTTCGACACCCTACACTCAGCCCCCTCCTCCAGATCATCGATATAAATGGTAAATAGCTGAGGCCCTAGCACCGATCCCTGCGGCACTCCACTAGTTACCAACCGCCAATCAGAATAGCATCCATTGATGCCAACTCTCTGCCTCCTATTAGACAGCCAATCCTTTATCCACGCTAACACCTTACCCCCAACTCCATGCCCCCTAACCTTCTGAAGCAACCTTTTGTGCGGCACCTTATCAAACGCCTTCTGAAAATCGAGAAACACCACATCCACCGGTTCCCCTCTGTCTACCACACGAGTCACGTCCTCATAGAATTCCAATAAATTTGTCAAACACGACTTCCCCTTAACGAATCCGTGCTGCATCTGCTCTATCAAACAATTCTTCTCTAGGTGCCATCAGCTTATTTATTAGTGTCACTAGTAAGCTTACATTAACACTGCAATGAAGTTACTGTGAAAATCCCCTAATCGCCACACTCCAGTGCCTGTTCTGGTACACTGAGGGAGAATTTAGCATGGCCAATCAACCTAAACACATGTCTTTCAGACTGTGGGAGGAGACCGGAGCACCCGTAGGAAACCCATGGGGAGAACGTGCAGACTCCACACAGACAGTGACCCAAGCCGGGTATTGAACCTGGATCCCTGACATTGTGAGGCAGTAGTGCTAACCATTATGTCACTGTGCTGCTGTATTAGTGTAATTCACTAGTGTAGTGCGATGTTGAATTGTAGTGCATATCCTTCATGCTTATGTTGTGCATCTTATTTGACTTTTGGGTGGCAATTGTGAGCAAAATTTTAATGCCATTAGTACCTGGATCCCTAAATTCCTTTGTTCACATACGCTGGTTGTACTCCTATTTAGGTTATAGTCTCACCTCTTGTTCTTGTAGCCAGCTAAGTTTTCATATAAGTTCATGTCCAAATGCTGGTGCAGAGGAGGGTAGAAGTCGCGTATCTTTTTTTTCCTGTGACCCATATAAATGAAATAGTAACAAATGACCAAGTTGTGGTAAAATATTGTGTAATCTGTGTTTTATTTGTCACTGTATTATTTGTCACTGAAGGTGACCAAAGAGGTGGATAAGGGTAAAGCAGTTGACGTAGTGTATATGGATTTTAGCAAAGCGTTTGATAAGGTTCCCCATGGTAGACTACTGCAGAAAATATGGATTGAGGGTGATTTAGCAGTTTGGATCAGGAATTGGCTAGCTGATAGAAGACAGAGGGTGGTGGTTGATGGAAAATATTCAACCTCGAGTTCAGTTGCTAGTGGTGTACCACAGGGATCTGTTTTGTGGCCACTGCTGTTTGTCATTTTTATAAATGACCTAGATGAGGGTGTAGAAGGATGGGTTAATAAATTTGCGGATGACACTAAAGTCAGAGGAGTTGTAGACAGTGAGGATCCATGTTACAGTCTGCAGAGGGACATAGATAAGCTGCAGAGCTGGGCTGAGAGGTGGCAAATGGAGTTTAATGCGGAAAAGTGTGAGGTGATTCACTTTGGTAAGAGTAACAGGATTACAGAATATAGGCCTAATGGAAGGACTCTTGGTAGTGTTGACGAGCAGAGAGATCTCAGTGTACATGTGCATAGATCCCTGAAAGTTGGCACCCAGGTTGATAAGGTTGTTAAGAAGGCGTATGGTGCGTTAGCTTTTATTGGTAGAGGGATTGGTGCAGCCGCACTTGGAGTATTGCGTACAGTTCTGGTCGCCGCATTATAAGAAAGATGTGGAAGCATTAGAAAGGGTGCAGAGGAGGTTTACCAGGATGTTGCCTGGTATGGTGGGAAGGTCTTATGAGGAAAGACTGAGGAACTTGAGGCTGTTTTTGTTAGAGAAAAGAAGGTTAAGAGGTGACCTAATTGAAGCATACAAGATGATCAGAGGATTAGATAGGGTGGACAGTGAGAGCCTTTTTCCTCAGATGGTGATGGCTAACATGAGGGGATATAGCTTTAAATTGAGGGGTGGTAACTATAGGACCGATGCCAGAGGTAGGTTCTTTACTCAGAGGGTAGTAAGGCGTGGAATGCCCCGCTTGCAGCAGTTGTGGACTCACCAACTTTAAGGGTGTTCAAATGGTCAGTGGATAGGCATATGGATAACATTGGAACAGTTTAGGTTAGAGGGTCATTAGATTCGTTCCACTGGTCGGCACAACATCGAGGGCCGAAGGGCCTGTACTGCGCTGTAATGTTTTATGTTCTATAGGTTAGGCCTACAGTTACTGAGAACTGATCTTATTGAAACATGCAAGATCCTGGGTAGACTTGACAGGGTGAATGCCAGGAGGATATTTCCCCTTGTAAAAGATTCTAGAACTAGGAGAAGAGTTTAAAAATAAGGGGCCTACCATTCAAGACAGAGGTGAGAAAGGATTTCTATTCTGACAGTCGTTAATCTTTGGAATTCTCTTCCCCTCAGAGAAGCGAAGGCTGGATTATTGCAAATTTTGATGGCCATGGTGAGCAGATTTTTGATCTGTAGGTCAACGATTATCAGGGGCAAGCAAGAAAGTGGAATTTTGGCCATAATCAGATCAGTCATGATCTTATTTAAAGGTGAAACAGGCTTGAAGGGGTCAAATGGCTTCCTCATGCTCTTATTTCTTATATAATGTTCTTTGTCTAATCAATGGACAAAAAAATATTCATTTGGCCTCTGACTTGGCACAAATAATCTTTTAAAAAGGGAACAATTTACCTCCTGGAGATTTAAGAACATAAGAACATAAGTACATAAGAAATAGGAGCAGGAGTAGGCCATCTAGCCCTTCGAGCCTGCCCCGCCATTCAATAAGATCATGGCTGATCTGTTGCGGCTCAGTTCCACTTTCCCGCCCTCTCCCCATAACCCTTAATCCCCTCTCTTATCAAAAACCCATCAACCCGCTTCTTAAAAATATTTAGCGAGGCAGCCTCCACCACTTCAACGGGCAGAGAATTCCAGAGATTCACCACCCTTTGAGTGAAGAAGTTCCTCCTCAACTCCGTTCTAAACCGCCTCCCCTTTATCTTGAGGCTGTGCCCCCTAGTCCTACTGTCTTTTTTGAGCGGGAAGAGTCTCTCCACCTCTATCCTATCCATCCCATTCATCATCTTATACGTCTCAATGAGATCTCCCCTCATTCTTCTAAACTCTAGCGAGTACAAGCCTAGTTTATTCAGCCTCTCCTCATAGCTCAACCCCCTCAACTCCGGCATCAGCCTAGTAAACCTCCTCTGCACTCCCTCCAGGGCCAAAATATCCTTGCACAGGTGCGGCGCCCAAAACTGCACACAGTACTCCAGCTGCGGCCTCACCAATGCCCTATACAGCTGCAGCAAGACCTCCCTACTTTTATATTCAATCCCCTTCGCTATGAAGGCCAGCATCCCATTCGCCTTCCTGACCACCTGCTGCACCTGCAAGCTGGGTTTTTGCGACTCATGCACAAGGACCCCGAGGTCCCTCTGCACCGTCGCCTGCTGCAGTTTTTCGCCACGTAAAGTAATAGTCCTTCCTACCATTCTTCCTACCAAAGTGGACCACCTCACACTTGCCAACATTAAATTCCATTTGCCATTTCCTGGCCCATTCGCCCAGCCTATCTAGATCCTTCTGCAGACTCTCCACACCCTCCGCACAATTTGCCTTTCCCCCAATCTTGGTGTCATCAGCAAATTTCGACACCCTGCACTCGGTTCCCTCCTCCAGATCATCTATATAAATGGTAAATAGCTGAGGCCCCAGCACCGACCCCTGGGGCACCCCACTAGTCACCAACCGCCAATCCGAATAGCACCCATTAACCCCCACTCTCTGCCTCCTATTTGACAACCAATCCTCTATCCACGCTAACACCCTACCCCCAACTCCATGTCCCCTGACCTTCTGCAATAACCTCTTGTGAGGTACCTTGTCAAACGCCTTCTGAAAATCCAGAAAGACCACATCCACCGGCTCTCCTCTATCCACTGCCCTAGACACATCCTCATAGAACTCCAGTAAATTTGTCAGACACGACTTCCCTTTAATGAAACCGTGTTGCGTCCGCCCTATCAAGCAATTCCCTTCAAGATGCCTCGCAATTTCCTGCTTAATGACGGATTCTAACATTTTACCTACCACAGACGTTAAACTAACCGGCCTATAATTCCCCGCCTTTTGCCTGGCACCCTTCTTAAACAACGGCGTAACATTAGCCGTTTTCCAATCTTCCGGCACTTCCCCGGAATCCAGCGACGTCTGGAAAATAACCACCAAGGCATCCACTATAACCTCCGCCATTTCTTTCAGAACCCTCGGATGCATTCCATCCGGTCCTAGGGACTTGTCCACAATCAGCCCCTCCAGTCTGTCGAGCACCACCTCTCTAGTAACAGTAATGTCATTAAGACCCTCCATTCCTACCACCTTTCCATCGCTAACACCCGATTTATTCCTCAACAAATCAATGAATTATGAGCAACTGCAAAAGGTGAAATTTTTGTTTTGTTTCTTCGTCTCCCTTTAGGTTTAGTCATTATAAATAGCCATATCAAATATTGCCTGGCTCAAGATCACGTCATTACTAGGTCTGCCATACTTGACTGCAGAAAGCATTTGTTCAAGGCAAGATTTAAATGAAATTTCTTTTAATCATGCAAGACTAAGGGCCAGACCTCATAGGAGTGACTCAACTGATGAAATTTGTGGAATTCAATGAATAACTCCAAGATCATAACTATTTTTGATAGCTTACTCAGCTAGCTCAGTTGGTTAATGTGTTACCTCATGTGATACTGAAGTTTACATATCAGGAAGAAATTAGATTAAACTGATATGTGTCCAGTTAAGCAGCTTCACATGGAACAATGATAGGATTATTCAGTTTCTTAAATGCACCATTTAAGCTGAGACAAAGGATTGCTATTGACATATACTCGGTGAGTGGCCAGTAGCTATGGAACAAACGCCAGTAAAAAGCATGTTTGAAGCATTTGCTGATATCAGTTGTAAAATTGTCTTTTACCTCTATCCTGTTCTGATGCGACCTATGAATCTGCCATGAATTTACTTACAAAACTACTAAGTTAGGCTGTACATTTCCCTTTCATCACTTTGAACATTTCAAGGGCAGGAAGAAAGGAAGCAAGTGAAGGAAAAGTGACAGAATGCATTCTGGTCCATGATACTGAATGTGTTTCTTCGTGGATATACACTTAACACCAAGTATAGTTAATAATCAACATGCTGCTTGTTGTTTTAAATTACTGCTCTTCTTATCAAGCACTTGAGAAAAAAAATTACCGTGATGAGTTATGGATGATGGAATTATCAAATAACCATTCCTGTCTAGGGGGAGGTGTAGCTGCGAACTGACAATGAAACATGGCATCCTCCTTCTTATTGACAATCTGGTCTTGAGGTCGGATTACAGGCTGTGGAAAACTGGCATCTGTAAGATACAGTGACAAATAAAACACAGATTACACAATATTTTACCACAACTTGGTCATTTGTTACTATTTCATTTATATGGGTCACAGGGGCAAAAAAAGATACCCGACTTCTACCCTCCTCTGCACCAGCATTTGGACATGAACTTATATGAAAACTTAGCTGGCTACAAGAATAAGAGGTGAGACTATAACCTAAATAGGTGTACAACCAGCGTATGTGAACAAAGGAATTTAGGGATCCAGGTACTAATGGCATTAAAATTTTGCTCACAGTTGCCATCCAAAACTCAAATAGGATGCACAACATAAGCATAACGGATATGCACTACAATTCAACATCGCACTACACGAGTGAATTACACTAATACAGCAGCACAGTGACATAATGGTTAGCACTACTGCCTCACAATGTCAGGGATCCAGGTTCAATACCCGGCTTGGGTCACTGTCTGTGTGGAGTCTGCACGTTCTCCCCATGGGTTTCCTACAGGTGCTCCGGTCTCCTCCCACAGTCTGAAAGACATGTGTTTAGGTTGATTGGCCATGCTAAATTCTCCCTCAGTGTACCAGAACAGGCACTGGAGTGTGGCAATTAGGGGATTTTCACAGTAACTTCATTGCAGTGTTAATGTAAGCTTACTAGTGACACTAATAGATAAGCTAATGCAATCAGACAAATACTAGTCAGGCTTCACTTGGAATAATGCGTTCAATTTTAGGCCCCACGATTTAAGAACAAAGAATAGTACAGCACAGGAACAGGCCCTTCGAGGAAAGAAATACCAGCTTTGAACAGAGTTCAGCAATGATTCACTAGAAATATACCTGAGTAAAAGTGACTTAACTTGAGGAAAGTCTGGAGAAAAAATAGCGCTGTGAAACAGATTAAGTGATGCTCTGATAAAGCCACTTAACACAAATAAAAGATAATGGGCAAATAGATAGGCAAAGGCTTTTATCTCCAGTATATAAATCAGAACAGAACATAAAGTTAACTAACAAATAAAGTTACATTTTAAGTTTGTACAGAGTAAGCAGAATGTGCTAAATATTTTTAAGAAGCGGGTTGATGGGTTCTTGATAAGAGAGGGGATTAAGGGTTATGGGGAGAGGGCGGGAAAGTGGAACTGAGCTACAACAGATCAGCCATGATCTTATTGAATGGCGGGGCAGGCTCGAAGGGCTAGATGGCCTACTCCTGCTCCTATTTCTTATGTTCTTATGTTCTAATGCCGTCTGCCTCACTGTTGCACAAATCAATTGGATGTTTAAAAGGGAGACGAAGCATGGGCACGAACAATAGTGGGCAGAAAATTGGATGGTATACAGAATTCAAATGGTTAATGAAAAAGTAGAACAGAATCGATCACTTAAATCCCTATTTAGAGTTTACAAGGCAACGGATGGATTTTTCTTCTCTCTGATGACAACCTGCCCCAGAGCCAAAGTTTTCTTGCTCTCCCTCCTACATTCTCAAATTTTTGAACATCCTCTGCTTTCACGTGCAATTAAAAAGTTTTTAAAGATTTTAACGATTTTCAATTTTAAGCTTTGTAATGCCACACAAATAGCAAAGGTACACAAGTTAGGTAGAAAAAGGAATTAAGTGTCAGGGTTACAAAACCCTGATGAGATTTCAGAAGGCTATGCTGACCTGGAACAGACCTCAATCAACAATGTGGACATTGAGAGGCAGCAGGTTTTAAAATGAATCCATTTGCTCCTACAACAAAACTGAAGTACAACCCATTTGTCAAATTCATTGACACAGTATTACCCATGCTTTAAGTATGTCAATCACTAGTCAGTGAGAATGAAAGGAACTACGTCAGTTAATTACTTTGACAATTGCATGCAAGGAGGAAAAAATCCTGAAAGCAGGCAAGTCCATAACTTTTATCCTTGGTATGCCAAGAGAGATAATTATGCACAGAGGCATACTGTTTATTTTCCAAGCGCAGTGTCGCACCTCATCAAGTGAAAGTGATGTTCAGTCCAAGGTTTACAATACATTGCTTTCATCCTTTAACTTGGTCACATTATAGCACTGTTACTTCATCTGCATCAGACAGACCGTCTCATTTTATACTGTAACTGGATACTGAGGAAAAGATGGAATTTATTCCAGTTTGCTTGTCCGTTTCCCTCAACCCACCAACCTTGAAATACATTTGGTTCATCAGAGATATTATCTTACCTAACAGATCAATCTTCATTTATAACCAAAGCAAAATTGATTGTTTCATATTGTTCAATCGCCAGCTGCTTCATAATCAAGCACCATCCTGCCCCTATCATTCCGATCATATCAGCTTTGTAGAAAGTGTCACTGGATAACAGATGGGCACCCAATCCACAAACATTCACTCCCTAACTATAGACACACAGAAGTAGCAGTGTGTATTATCTACAAGATGCACTGCAGGATCTCATCAAGGATTCTTAGACAGCGCCCTCCAAAACCACGACCACTACCATCTGGAAAAATAAGGGCAGAAGGCACATGGAAACACCACTACCTGGAACCCACTTACCAATCTGACTTAGAAATATATCACCACTCCTTCACTGTCGCTGGGACAAAATCCTGGATCTCCCTCTCTAACAACAATATGGGTGTACCTATATCTCATGGTCTGCAGCAGTTCACAAAGGCAACTCACCATCACCTTCTCAAGGGCAAGAAATAACGGGCAATAAATGCTGGCCTGATCAACAACACCCACATTCCATCAATGAATAAAAAATAAAGCTCCTCACAAAGGTTAAGTGGTCTGTAGCCAATTCGAGTTCCCCTATCAATTGCCCATCAGCACCAAGATACTCAGCACAACTAGGAACTTAATTTACAAACTTCTACACTAACACTTAAAACATTATAAAACATCTCTAGTTCCAAAATTCCAACATTGCTATCCAAATTGACTTATACAGCACCACTGCATCCGATAATAAGTTTTGCACATTTCTATTTTTCCAACTGTGTTGAGCACAACTATCTAAGGAAATATGTTGCGTGCAAGGACACCATGCCCAGAGGACCTGAGCTTTAATGGCTGCTCCAAACATAGGCTTCATTAATTGTCCCTTTGTGATTAATTAAAACGTTGCCAAAGTAATCAAATTACCCAGCAGCAAACTTCAGCCTATAAAAAGGCACAATCATTAAAAATGGCCAAAATATTTCCTTGGAACAAATAATGGCCACAAACTACTGCAGAAGGCGATGACTCAACTGGAAGCAGAATAAATCTCAGCTGCTTTTCACAATTACTTTCAACTAAATGTAAGTAGAACTCATTAATTCTATTCAAAATCTGTACATTTGTGGAAGTGGACATATTCAAAGATACAGGGAAGGTTTCGCCCAGCCAGCTGCACTGTTTTTGTAGTACAACCAGCTGGGAGATTCAAGCAGAGGCTATTTTGTGGGCTCCCAGCTGGGTGTCATTGCCTCCACTCGTTTCTGGTAGCCAGATTTCCTGCACCACTAGCTCTGCACTGATTTCTGTGTGGAGCTCCATAATTTATGCTAATGACAATTTAAATTCTATTTGCTTGCCAGGCCTACTGGCCTCCCCCCAGCCAGATGAGTTTCACTCCAGCGGGGTTTAGTATAGCTCCCCACTTGCAGGGAGCTGGCAGTCTGACTCCGCTGGAGCGAAGGGAGGGGGCATTTGAGGCCCCCCAGAGATTCAGGCCGTCAAGAGTGTGCACCCTGACAGTGCCAGCCTGGGGTGGGGGCAGTGATCAGGCCATGGTGGGATCAGGCCATGGCGGGATCACAGTTGCCCACTCAGCACTATGCTGCTGACCTCTCCGGCAGGAATAGGCCCTGCCCACTGATTTTCAACAGCATTCACACTAGTGCACTCTGCAGTACACTGATTGTGGGAGATTCATTTTGAAACTCCTGCTGAAAAAAAACAGCATGAATCACTCCCGTTTTCACACAAATTCAACACTTTAGATTTTTTTTTGAGAGAATCACACCCACAATTTTCAAGGTTTGTTACTTTTATCACACCTAAGGTGGGATTCTGGACAGTCAGTTTTCAATGCTCAAGTTCTATGCAGGTGGCAGCAAGAATAAATCTGCTCGGTGCACAGTGGCACGCACTGTTGCCTCACAGCACCAGGGTTCGATTCCTGGCTTGCATCACTGTCTGTGTGAAGTTTGCACATTCTCCTCGTGTCTGAGTGGGTTTCCTTTGGGTGCTCCGGTTTCTTCCCACAGTCCAAAGATGTGCAAGTTGGATTGACTGGCAGTGCTAAATTGTCATTTCGTATCGGGGGACTAAGAGAGTAAATATGTGGTGATACAGGGATAAGGGATGGGTGGGATTGTATTCAGTGCAGACTTGATGGGCTGAATGGCCTCCTTCTGCTCTGTAGGGATTCTATGAAATGCTGAGGCCCAAGTGCTGGCCACATATGCACCTCATGGCCTATTTATTTGGAAATGGCAACACTTGCAGCCAACCAAACACAAGAAAAAATACAAAGACAGAAAATGCTAAAAATACTTAGCAGGTCTGGCAGCATCTATGAAAAGTGATATTAACACATTATATCAGAATTGGAAAAATCAAAGAGGTCTAACAGGTCTTAAGCAAGGGTAGGATGGAGCCAGGAGAGATTAAATGACAAAAGGGATAACAATGCAAGAGAGAGTAATGGGTCAAAAAACAAAAAAAAAGTATTACTGATCTGAAATTAATTATTGAACTCCGCATCAAGTTCAGAACACTGTTAAATGCCTAGCCGAATGATGAGCTATTCCTAGAGTTTAATTGGAACAATATACGTAGCTAAGCTTAGAGAGGTCAGAATGGAAGTTCAGTGGAGAATAAAGCAGCTTACATGGACAAGTGCAGTTGGTGTCAAATGCAGTTTTTAACTTAAATCACTAAAGTCATAATGATATATCTTCAGAAGGATTGAATTCTGTTTAAATCTGAGTTAAATGCACACTAAAAGGCTCAAAACACTGTAACAAATCACAAAATAATAGCACAGAATGAAGTCTTCAACCAGCTGAGTCTATTCCAATCCTTCAGACCCGTTAAAAAGAATATTTCTCATGCATTGCATCTCAACGTGGAGAAATGGGGATTCACAACTACTGTTTTGCACAGTACCTTAATCTGACTGCACAGCAATTAAACTTGGGAGTTCAACAAACAAAATGAAGTCTGGATGACATAATCAAAAAGTAACAAAGACATAGCAACCAAAATTCCATAGCAATCTAATCACATTATAAACTAATTAATACTGAGATTTAGATTACACTCCAAAAACTAATGAGATGCATTCATTCTCAAACTCACGTCAGCAGGGGGAGTTGTGAATACAAGATCACAAGGAGTAGGAGCAGAAGTAGGCCATTTGCCCCTTTGCCATTTGATAAGATCATGGTTGACGAATTGTGGCCTCAACCCTACTTTTCCTGTATGTCTTACATCAACACCATTGTTGATGAAAAATAAATGCAGAATATTGTAAAACTACTTGTACTCTGGAATCTGTCTATTTACATTGAATGATGGATTTAAAGCACAGAGTGCTCTTAATGGAACTGTGCATATACAATTGTTGAAATGTCTTGACTGTACCAAATTTCTGGTTACATTACATTACATCCACTTCCATTATTGAAGTGGGAAGTCAAATGATCTGTACAGCTCATTCTTATATATAAATACAATATTAACACATAATATAGAACATAGAACAGTACAACAAAGAACAGGCCCTTCGGCCCTCAATGTTGTGCTGAGCTACATCTAAACCCAAGATCAAACTATCCCACTCCCTATAACTCTGGTGTGCTCCATGTGCCTGTCAATAACCGCTGAAAAGTTCCTAGTGTCCGGCTCCACTGTCACAGCAGGCAGAGTATTCCACACCCCAACCACTCTCTGAGTGAAGAATCTACCTCACACATCCCTCCTATATCTCCCACCATGAACTCAGCCCCCTCTTCCAAGTCATTGATAAAAATCACAAATAGAAATATCTATAGGTAGTTTAAGTGCCCAGATAACTCCATGCCATTTGGACGCACCATGTATCAAATGGAAACGTTGCATCGTAGTTCTAGTATTAAAAATCATTACAGTCAGGTACAGACAATTTCAGCTGGGGTGGGGAAGGGTGTGATCTGATGCAGCAAAGAACCCAAGAAGCAGGGTAGAACAGAAAATCACTGCGCGTTTGCAAACCTCTTATTTTAAGAATGTTTAATTGGGTTTAGATATTCTCGTAAGCACTGGTAAAGACGGCAAGAAAGGAACTTAAATGAACCTAACTGTGCACAAGTCATGAATCCTGAAATTCCAGAGAAAAAAAATGAAATCCAGATTATATAATTACAAGATATCTGTGACGAGTCAAAATTCTACATCAATCTAATCTCATTACACCAAGTACAATCTAAATCTGTTTTATTGACAAGACACATCATATACAGAGTTACAATTCAAACCAGTAAGGATGCAATACAGCTTGCGTTTTTTTCATTCATTCATTGCCAATTTATAGAATATTGAGGACCATAACTGCCTCCCAGGTGACTCAGACAAGATGAAAGTTATTAGGTGAGATTCTCCGGCCTCCCAACCGTGTGTTTCCCGCCAGCAGGAGTTGGCGCATTATTTGCTAGTGGTGGCATTCTTTGTGCCTGCCACTGTCAATGGGCGTTCCATAGGCAGGATGCACTGCCAATGGGACCGGAGAATCTTGCGGCATGAATGGCCAGAGAATTCCAGCCACTGTGTTCTGTTAAAATGCAGCAACAGTTTACCCTGAATTGATCACCCCTAATCCTGAAACTCTGCCTAACCCTGTTTTCCCAGAATCCAGGCTGACTTCGTAGGTATCAAATTGGGACATGTTAATACAAATGAAAAAATGCAACATGGGGAATTGCAGAATGGGTGTGCAAGTGGCAAATGATAATAATACAACAATGAAATGCGAAATGGTGTACATTAGTTAAAAAGAATATGGAGTGTTAGATAAAGAAAGTCTAAATGGAAGTACAGGAGCAAAGAGGCACAGAAACAGAAATCACTAAAAATGGTTAGTAAGGACATCAATAAAGTAAAACAAGCATTCGGTACGTTACTGTGCTTTTCAATTTTACTTAAGTAGAATTAACATTAAACTTTATCGCAGTTAGATTGGATCAAACTTTGAGCACGTGCACAATTCTGATCCCCATGTTATCAAAAGGATATTGAGGAAAATGTAACACCTCTATGCAAGAAAGGACAGGGCAGACAGCAGGAAACTATAAGAACAAAGAAGGACAAAAAAAATTACAGTACAGGAACAGGCCCTTCAGCCCTCCAAGCCTGCACTGGCCATGCTGCCCAACGCAACTAAAGCTCCCGATCCTTCCGGGGACCATATCTCTTCATTCCCATCCTATTCATCTATTTGTCAAGGCCGTCCCTTAAAAGTCACTGTCGTATCCACTTCCACTACCTCCCCCGGCAACGAGTTTCAGGCACCCAACACCCTCTGTGTAAAAAATCTGCCTCGTACATCTCCTTTAAACCTTATCCCTTGCACCTTAAACTGGTGCTCCCTAGTAATTGATTCTTCTACCCTGGGAAAAACTTTTGGTTATCTATTCTATCCATGCCTCTCATAATCTTGTAGACTTCTATCAGGTTGCCCCTCAACCTCCATTGTTCCAGTGAGAACAAACCAAGTTTCTCCAACCTCTCCTCATAGCTAATGCCCTCCATATTATGCAACATTTCTGTACCCTCTCCAAAGCCTTCACATCCTTCTGGTAATGTGGCGACCAGAAGTGAACACGATATCCTAAGTGCGGCCTAACCAAGGTTCTATAAAGCTGCAACATGACTTAATAATTTTTGAACTCAATGCCCTGGCCAGTGAAGGCAAGCATGCTGTATGCCTGCTTGACTATCTTCTCCATCTGCATTGCGACTTTCAGTGATCTGTGTACCTGTACAACTAGATCCCTCTGCCTATCAATACTCTTAAGGGTTCTGCCATTTACTCTATATTTCCTATCTGTATTAGGCCTTCCAAATTGCATTACCTCACATTTGTCCAGATTAAACTCCACCTGTCATTTCTTGGCCCAAGTCTCCAACCGATCTATATCCTGCTATGTCCTCTGATGGTCCTCAACACTATCTGCAAATCCACCAATCTTTGTGTTGTCTGTAAACTTACTAATCAAACCAGTTACATTTTCCTCCAAATCATTTATATATATTACAAACAGAAAAGGTCCCAGCACTGATCCCTGAGGAACACCACTTGTTACAGCCTTCCATTCAGAAATGCACCCTTCCACTTTCTTCTATGACCAAGCCAGTTCTGTATCCACCTTGCCAGCTCACCAATGATCCCATGCGACTTCACCTTCTGCACCTGTCTGCCATGAGGGACCGTGTCAAAGGCCTTGCTGGAGTCCATGTGGACAACATCCACTGCCCTACTCTCATCCATCTTCGATCAAAAAACTCAAGTTAGTGAGACACGACCTCCCCTTCACAAAACCATGCAGCCTCTCACTAATACTTCCACTTATTTCCAAGTAGGAATAAATCCTGTCTCGAAGAATTCTCTCCAATAATTTCC
Organism: Carcharhinus amblyrhynchos; assembly: GCF_965287045.1. Lineage (NCBI taxonomy): Eukaryota > Metazoa > Chordata > Chondrichthyes > Carcharhiniformes > Carcharhinidae > Carcharhinus > Carcharhinus amblyrhynchos. Next base: position 121,925,895 of record NC_137330.1, on the reverse strand, counting down.
TACCACTGATATAAGGCTCACTGGCCTGTAATTACCAGGATTATTCTTGCTACCCTTCTTAAACAAAGGAACAGCATTGGCTATTCTCCAATCCTCTGGGATCTCCCCTGTACGTGGAGATGCTGGTGTTGGACTGGGGTAAATACAGTAAGAGGTCTCACATCACCAGGTAAAAGTCCAACAGTTTTATTTGCTAGGAAAAGCCACTAGCTTTCAGAGCACTGCTCCTTCACCAGTTAAGTGATGAAGGAGCAGCCTCCTTCACATTAGCCTCCTTACCTAATGAAGGAGCAGTGCTCCGAAAGCTAGTGGCTTTTGCTACCAAATAAATTTGTTGGACCTTAACCTGGTGTTGAGAGACTTCTTACTATGTATCTCCCTTGTAGTCAGTGAGGATACAAAGATTTCTCTCAAGGCCCCAGCAATTTCCTCCTTTGCCTCTCTCAGTATTCTTGGGTATATCCCATCAGGGCCTGGGAACTTATCTACCTTCATGTTTCTCAAGAACCCCAATACCTCCTCTTTTTTGATCTCTACATAACTCAATATCTACACACTCTTTCGCAGACTCATCATCCACGAAGTTTTTGTTTGGTGAATACTGATGCAAAGTAGTTTAATACTTTGCCCATTTCCTCTGGCTCCATGCATAGATTCCCTCCCCTGTCCTTAAGTGGGCCAACCGTCCCCCTGGCTCTTGCTCTTTATACATGTATAAAAAGCCTTGGAAGTTTCCTTAATCCTGCCAGCCAATGCTGTCTCGTGACCCTTTTTAGCCCTCCTTATTTCATGCTTAAGTTTCTTTCTGCTTTCCTTGTAGTCAACACTTGTTCCAAGCCCCCTAAGTTTTGACAAATGCTTCCTTTTTCTCTTTGACTAGGCTCACAATATCTCTCATTATCCAAGGTTCCCAAAACCTGCCACACTTATCCGTCACCCTTACAAGAATGTGCCATAGAAACCATTGAAAATTACAGCTCAGAAACAGGCCGTTTGGCCCCTCTTGTCTGTGCCAAACCATTTTTTGCTTAGTCCCACGGACCTGCCCTTGGACCATATCCCCCCACACCCCTCTCATCCACATACCTGTCCAAGTTTTTCTTAAATGTTAAAAGTGACCCCGCATTTACCAATTTATCCGGCAGCTCATTCCACACTCCCATCACTCTCTGCATGAAGAAGCTGCCCCTAATATTCCCTTTAAACTTTTCTCCTTTCACCCTTAACCCATGCCCTCTGGTTTTTTTCTCCCCTAGCCTCAGTGGAAAAAGCCTGCTTGCATTCACTCTATCTATACCCATCAAAATCTTATACACCTCTATCAAATCTCCCCTCATTTTTCTACGCTCCAGGGATTAAAGTCCTAACCTATTCAATCTCTCTCTGTAACACAGCTTCTCAAGTCCCGGCAACATCCTCATGAACCTTCTCTGCACTCTTTCAACCTTATCCTTCCTTTAACTAGGTGACCAAAACTGTACTCAATACTCTAAATTCGGCCTCACCAATGCCTTATATAACCTTACCATTCATAACACTCCAACTTTTATACTCGATACTCCGATTTATAAAGGCCAATGTACCAAAAGCACTCTTTATGACCCTATCCACCTGTGACGTCACTTTTAGGGAATTCTGTGCCTGTATTCCCAGATCCCTCTGTTCAACTGCACTCTTCAGAGTCCTACCATTTACCCTGTACGCTCTACTTTGGTTTGTCCTTCCAAAGTGCAATACCTCACACATGTCTGTGTCAAATTCCATTTGCCATTTTTCAGCCCATTTTTCTAGTTGGTTCAAATCCCTCTGCAAGCTTTGAGAACCTTCCTCACTGTCCACTACACCTCCAATCTTTGTATCATCAGCAAATTTGCTGATCCAATTTACCACATTATCATCCAGATCATTGCTATAGATGACAAACAACAATGGACCCAACACCAAAACCTACGGCACTCCACTAGTCACAGGCCTCCACTCAGAGAAGCAATCCTCCGCAACCACTCTTTGGCTTCTTCCATTGAGCCAGTGTCTAATCCAATTTACTACTTCCCCATGTATACCTGCCGGTCCTGAATCCCTATCAACTTGCACTTGAAAGCCTTCCACAAGCCAGATGTTGATTTGCCCTCAAACATCTGCCTCTCAATCTACATTCTTCAGTTGCTGCCTAATATTGTTGTAATTAGCCTTCCCCCAATTCACCTGAGGACTACACTTATCTTTATCCATCAGCACCTTATGCTTACTGAACTGTGGTCACTTCCCAAACTGCTCCCCTACCGAAACATCGATCACCTGGCTGGGCTCATTCCCCAATACCAGGTCCTTAGCTGAACTATTTACATACTGTTTCAAGAAGCCCTCCTGGATGCTCCTTATAAACTCTGTCCCATCCATACCCCTAGCACTAAGTGAGTCCTAGTCAATATCAGGGAAGTTAAAATCTCCCACAACAACCCTGTTACTTTTACACTTTGCCAAAATTTGCCTACATATCTGTTCCTCTATCTCTCGCTGGCTGTTGGGTGGCCTATAGTAAATCCCCAACATTGTGACTACATCCTTCCTATTCCTGAGCTCTAGCCATATTGCCTCGCTGTATGAGCCCTCCAAGGTGTTCTCCTGCAGTACAGCTGTGATATTCTCCTTAACCAGTAGTGCAACTCCCCCACCCCTTTTACATCCCCCTCTATCCCACCTGAAGCACCTGTATCCTGGAATGTTAAGCTTCGGATCCTGTCCTTCCCTTAACCAAGTCTCTGTAATGACAACAACATCATAGTTCCTGGTACTAATCCAAGTTCTAAGTTCATCTGTCTTACCTCTTCCACTTTTCGCATTGAAATAAAGGCACTTCAGTCCACCAGGCCCTCTTTGATTAGCAATCCCACCCCGGTTGCTGTTTCTTTGAGTCTTACTGGTCCTACTCTCTGGTTCCCCTTCAACTAATTCACTTTGGTTTGGTTCCCATCCCTTTGCCAAACGAGTTTACATCCTCCCATGTGACACTAGCAAACCTTCTGGCCAGAATAAGAACATAAGAAATAGGAGCAGGAGTAGGCCATCTAGCCCCTCGAGCCTGCCCCGCCATTCAATAAGATCATGGCTGATCTGTCGTGTCTCAGTTCCACATTCCCACCCTCTCCCCATAACACTTAATCCCCTTGCCTATCAAAAACCTATCAACCCATGTCTTAAAAACATTTAGCGAGGCAGCCTCCACCACTTCAACGGGCAGAGAATTCCAGAGATTCACCACCCTTTGAGTGAAGAAGTTCCTCCTCAACTCCGTTCTAAACCGCGCCCCCCTTTATCTTGAGGCTGTGCCCTCTAGTCCTACCGTCCTTTCTGAGCGGGAAGAGTCTCTCCACCTCTATCCTATCCATCCCATTCATCATCTTATATGTCTCAATGAGATCTCCCCTCATTCTTCTAAACTCTAATAGTTAGAATAGTTATGCCCTTCCAATTTTGATACAACCTGTCCTTCTTATAATGGTCCCACCTGCCAGTTATAGGCCAGTAACTATAACATACGTTTCTGGGAAATGCCAGCATATATTATTGTGATTACAGCAAAGTCAAAATATAATCAGACAGAGTTGACATGAAGAGAAAATCAAGTTTGACAAATTTATTAAGAGTCCTTTGAGGATGTAAGACGTGGGATGGATAAAGGGGATTTCCAAAAGACATTTGATAAGGTGCCACATAAAAGGTTACTAAATAAGCTAAGAGCTCATGGTGTTAGGAGCGATATATTAGCATGGTGTAGCCAAACAGGCCATCTAAAATGGCGTTTTGTAAAGCACTCCGGGATAACTGGGCAAGAAACTAAACCGACAGGCTGCAGTTTAAAGACAGAGACAAACAGGCTGCAACCCTGATGAGTGAATACACAGGATATGGGCCATCTCCAGGATGAAAGAGACTTTCTGGTCACACTGGGTTGTGTGCCAGACCGTGAATCCTTATTTAGGAGGAAGGTATGTGACCTATGTGCCTACAACACATACAGGCATTGCCGCCAGGGACACACCCAGAGATCGGTGTGGTAGCACCTGATTGGACTCTTATCAATCAGGGTGATCAAGTCCTGATCGATTGATTGGCAATGGCCAAAAAAAGGGCGTGAAACCAAACGGGGCAGAAAGGATGCTGCACAACCAGGAATCTCTCTCTCTCTCTGATCCCACGAACGAGCTACAACAATGGTGAACATCGCCAGCAAGAGGAGAGCCACCACACCCAAGAAGGAAGAAAGAGAGACTACAGCCAGAATGCCAGACCAGAGCAAAGGACCAAACTACACAGACAACTACCAAGACCAGCACACAGATAAAGGCCAGTATCTGTTTGGGTATTTGTCAGTCACACAAAGTTAAGTCAAGGTCTTGTACTGTACTTGAATTCTAGCATTTTCTGTAAGATAACTTATTGTTGGTCGGGTGGGTGATTATTGATTGTGTGGGTTTAAATAAATATTGTTTGTACTAATAAGACGTCTACTCAAAGTTATTTGTCCACCGTATAAGGGTTAAAACAGGCTGATTTTTACAACAATGGCTAGAGGATTGACCATGTAACAAGAAACGGAGTTGGGATAAATGGGTTATTTTGAACAAATAGGGTACTACAGTGATCAGTGCTGGAGCCTCAACTATTTACAACCTACATTAATAACTTGGATTCACTCAGAGGGCAGTGGGAACCTGGAATACACTGCCTCAGAAGGTAGTGACAGCTGGAAACCTTACAACTTGTAGAAATTATTTGGATGAGCACTTGAAACATCATAACATTGTAGGTTATGGGCCAAGTGCTAGAAACTTCAGTGATAGTTATTTTTGGTGCAGACTCAATGGCTAACGGGCCTTTTCTGCACTGTAGGACTCAATGACTCAAAAGGGACCGAACCTATTGTAGCCAAATTTTCTGACAATCAAAAATAGGTAGAAAAGCAAGTTTTGGGAGGAGAACACAGAGTCTGCAAATGGATACAGGTGGTGTAATAATCTCTGTAGATCTCTGTAATAATTTATCATCATAGAATCATCAGAAGGGGGCATTTATTCACTGAGTCTGCACCGATAACAATTCCAACCAGTCCTATCTGAATAACCCCAGGTATATATCCCGACCACTAAGGGACAATTTCGCATGGCCAAGCAACCTAACCAGCACACCTTTGGAGTTTGGGAGGAAACCAGGGCACCCAGAAAAAAACCATGCAGACACGGGGAGAATGTGCATACTCCACACAAACTGTCACCTGAGGGCAGAATTGAACCCACGACTCTGGTGCTGTGAGGAGCAGTGCTAACCACTATGCCACCATGCTGCCCGCTAAAGAAATGAATTTCTCAATGATCAATGGAAAGAATTTAATGACAAGATTCCATGTTTTAAGGCTTTTACTGCAAAAAAAGTCAAACTGATCAAATTAAAGGAAAGGAACTTTTGCATCAACAAACACATACAAACAAGAATATGTCCTTTAGCCCAACGAGCCAGTAAGGTCATGGCTGATCTGGTCTTAGCTCCATTTCCTGTCTACCTCCTATAACAAAAATTTGCCTTAAATAAATTCAAAGACCCAATCTCCTCTACTTTATCAGATTCTTTGAAAAAGAAGTTTCTTACAACTCTGTTTAAAAAGGGAGACTTCTTATTTTCAAACCACGTCTCTCAATTTTGGTCTCCCCTACAAGAGGGAACATCCATTGGCTGTCCAATCTAGAGAGTCTCCTCAAGATCTTCTATGTGTTACTAAGATCATTTCTCATTCTTCCAAGCTCCAATGGGTGCAGGCTAACCTTGTTCAATCTTTCCTCATAAAACAACCACTTCTTCCTCGGAATGAGTTGAGTGAACCTTCTCTAAATTTCTTCCAACTAAATTATATTCTTCTTCAAATAAGAAGATCCAAACTGCACACACTACTTCAGATGTGGTTTCAACAAGGCCCTGTACAACTGCAGTAAAACCTCCTTGTTTTTATATTCCATTTCACCTGCAATAAACACCAACATTCCAGATGTCTTCCTAATCACATGCTGTACTTGCATGCTAACTTTATCTGATTCATGTATGAAGACGCCTAGATCCTTCTGCACCACTGAGTCCTGCAATCTTTCCCCATTTAAAAAGCATACTGTTCTTCTATTCTACATGCTGAAATGAACAACTTTGCATCTTCCCACATTTTACTCCATCTGCCAGTGTTTTGCCCACTCACTCAACCTGTCTATATCCCTTTACAGATTCTCTATCTCCTCTTGACAGTTAGTTTTCCTTTAGCACTACTGCATAACAGTGCCAGGGAACTGGATTCAATTCCTGGGTTGGATCACTGTCTGTGTGGAGTCTGCACGTTCTCCCTGTGTCTGCATAGTTTCCTACAGGTCCTCTGGTTTCTTCCCACAGCCCGAAAGACATAGAACATAACAGCGCAGCACAGGCCCTTCAGCTCTCGATGTTGCGCTGACCAGTGGAACCAATCTGATGACCCTCTAACCTAAACTATTCCAATGTTATCCATATGTCTATCCACTGACCATTTGAATGCCCTTAAAGTTGGCAAGTCCACAACTGCTGCAGGCAGGGCATTCCACGCCCTTACTACCCTCTGAGTAAAGAATATATAGGATAGGTGCATTGGCCATACTAAATTCTCCCTCATTGTACCCAAACAGGCGCCAGAGTGTGGCAACTAGGGGAGTTAATATAAGCCTACTTATGATAATAATAAATAAACATAAAACTATCTTGGTGTCATCAGCACAATTGAAATATGTCTGAAAACTCCTTTCGCTGTGCACCTCATGCTAGGCAGAAGCATAGGATTACACAAATAAGTCCAAACCAATTTACAGCTATCCAACAGGCTTGCTTTTCCCTGCCATGCTAGGTCAAAACTTCTACTGTCCTTACAAGTGTCCATTCAGCCCAACTTTGCCAGATCCAATTTCATCAGCAGGGCCTTTAATCATTCTTTCCTCCTTCAATCTGCAGATTTGCCAGTTTTTCTGTTGCTTTCCTTTCAAACAGAAATTATATACCCTCACCAACACCATCGCCCTCCTCACCAACACCAAAGAGCAAAGAACAGCACAGGAACATGCCCTTTGGCCCACCAAGTCTGTGCCAACACAGATGTCTCTCTAATCTAATATTTTCTTGCCTCTACATGGTCCATATCCCTCTATTCCCTGCCTCTTCATGTATTTATCCAGATGCCTTTTGACCATTGTTATGGAATCTGCTTCTACCACCTTCCTCCGGAAGCGCGTTCTAGGCATTCACCACCCTCTGTGTGCAAAACCTGCCCTTTACATCTCCTTTAAACTTTTCCCCTCTCACTCTCAACCTATGCCTCTGAGTAATTGACCCTTCGGCCCTGGGAAAAAGACTCTGACTATCCACTCTACCCAGGCCTGTCATAGTCACGTAAACCTGAAAAGAAAAACCCAAAAACCATCGCTCTCACCAACACTATCACCCTATGAGAGGGAATTTTGAATAACTTGGAATTGAAAGACTAACAGATCACGGTAGATTAGATCGGAGTGAATAGAGTATAGAAAAGTCACAATGTGCCTAGAATATACTGTTTGCATGGAGACACATATAACCACTGCGAGAGAATTTAGACATGTATTTTTGAAAACAAATTCTGTATTAAAAGCATACACCTTGGTTAATGAAACAATGCTCTCAGGCATGATGGGACGTGGTCAAGTAAAAATAACCACATTCCTTGGAACACTACTGAACGAAGGGAAGAGCAATTATCAATGTCACTCGACAGTCTGAATGAATATGATATTCACTAACTAAGAAGTCCCAGATAATTCTAATGAATAGTATACATTACACCAGATGAGAGGGTCTGGGAAGTGTCAAGTGATTATGAGAAACTCATGAGGTTCCCCAACTGATCACACAGTCCCATGCTATCCAGAAGTAAATGTTATTGGCCGAAATAAATAATCCATACTAATAATGATTGGCTCATACCTAGCTGAGGTGAGCAAGGGGTATTGACTTTTGAAAACTGTATAATTGCAATTCTGAAAGTGGTATAATTTCAGAGGGATTTGGAACCTCCCCAAATCCCTCTCCCTCATATGTGGGCCAAGCTTGGAAAATAAGGAAGTGTCTTGAACCACAGTACTGTCTCCACGAGTCTCTGTGTTAACTGAGCCTTAATTAAGTGAAAGCCAGCATCATACATGGTCTCTGAAAACACTCCTACAGATTGGCACTGCAAGCAGGGTCGTTCATCAGGTCCCAGCGGCAGGAAACGTCTCCTATGTGGGTGGGTATAGTTTTGTTTATCACCCAGAAGTGTCAGGCTGCTGGAACCATGAGTTGAGTGACCCAAATAAAATAGGATGCTGCAGACACAGTATTACTGAGTATATACGTCATGCTTAATGCAAGGGAACAAAGACAGACTTTGGTATTGTCCCAAGTAGCAGAGCGAAAAATGCAAAGGGGTGTAGGGTTGTGCTTAAAGCCAAAATAATACATGGTCTCTAAAAACACTCCTACACCCTCACCAAAACCACTGCCCTCGCCAACACCATCATCATACAAACACATGAATCAAAAGGAGTAGGCCACTTGGCCCCTCAAGCGTGCTCATGGCTGATCTGATTGTCATTGAGGTCTGCAACATAGAAAAAGGTCCCTCAACCCATCACATCTGTGTCCGTCAGAAGCCTCAGCTCCACAGCTCCACATTCCCACTTTCCCCAAAAAGCTTAAACCCATTCGCATTTCAAGAATCTAGTACTGCCTTAATAATATTTAAAGATTCTGCTTCCACTGCCTTTTGAGGCTTCCAAAGACTAACAATCTTCAGAGAAATGAAGTGTCATCATCTGTCTTAAATGAGCAACCCTTATTTTAAAACTATGACCCCTATTTCAAGATTCTTCCATTAGAGGAAACATGCTCTCCACGTACATTCTGTCAAGATATCTCAGGATCTTGTACTTTTCAGTCAAGTCACCTCCTAGTCTTCTATACTCTAGCAGATATAAGCCTAACCTGCCTAAACTTTTCTCGTAAGCAGTCCAAGTATTAGTCGCGTAAATTTTCTCTGCATTGCTTCCAGCGCATTTACATTTTTACTTAAATAAGAAGAACACGGTACTCTAAATGTGTGTAATCAATGCCCCGGGTATAACTGAAGCATAACCTCCCTACTTTTGAATTCTACTCCCTTCACTATGGACAATAACAATCTATTGACTTAGTTGCTGTACCTGTATACTAGCGTTTTGTGATTCATGCACTTACAGTCAGGGTCATACGGATTTACAGCATGGAAACAGGCCCTTCGGCCCAACTTATCCATGCCACCCCTTTTTTAAAATCCCTAAGTTAGTCCCAATTGCTCTGCAATCTCTTAACATTTAGGTAATAAGCTTTTTTATTCTTCTTGCCAAATAAATGCGAAATAATTTCACATTTGCCCATGTTATACACCATTTGCCAGATCTTTGCCCACTTACTTAACTCACTTATATAAGGGAAGTGGTATTGTCACTGGACTAGTAACCAGAGACTCAGGGTAATGCTCTGGGGTCCTGAGTTCAAATTGCAACATGTCAGATGGTGAAATATAGAAACGAGAAGCAGAAGTAGACTATTCAGCTCTTTCAGCTTGCTCTGTCATTCATTATTATCATGGCTGATCATCAAATTCGATATCCTGATCTCCCTTCCCCCATATTCCTTGATCCCTTTAGCCCCAGAGCTATACCTAATTTCTTCTTGAAATCAGGCAATGTTTTAGCCTCAACTACTTTCTGAGGTTACAAATTCCACACATCTACCACTCTGGGTAAAGAAATATCTCCTCACCTCAGTTCTAAAAGGTCTTATCCTCAAACTATGACCCTGAGTTCTGGATCCCCCACAGTGTGTACTACCCAGAAGATGAGCTACAGCAACTCACCAAGGCTCCTTAGAACTTTCCAAACCCATGACCTGTACTACCAGTAAAGCAAGGACAGCAGATGGGACAAGATAGGATCAGGCAGGCTAGGAAAGTGTTTGTCTGGAGTAAGGGGAAATACGAAGAAGTCAGGAAGTTACTTGGACAAATAAACTGGAAGGAGGCGTTCTTAGGGAAAAGTACCGAAGGAAGGTGGCAGATATTCAAGGAATGTTTGTCTGGAGCTATGCATGACAACGTTCCGATGAGACAAGGGGGTTTTGGTAGGTTGAGGGAACCGTGGTGCACGAAGGCTGTGGTGAACCTAGTCAGGAGGAAAAGGAAAGTGTACAAAAGGTTCAGGGAACAAGGAGATGTTAAGGATCTAGAGGAGTATAAGGATTGTGGAAGGGAGCTTAAAAGGGAAATTAGGAGAGCCAGAAGGGGTCATGAGAAGACCTTGGCGGGTAAGATTAAGGAGAATCCCAAGGCCTTCCACAAATATGTGAAAAGTAAAAGGATGAGAAGAGAAGGGATAGGACCTATAAAAGGTGAAGGGGAAAAGGTCTGTGTGGAACCAGAAGAAATGGCAGAGGTGCTTAATGAGTACTTTGCCTCAGTATTCACAGTGGAAACTGATCTGGGAGATTTTGCTACGGATTTGCAGCAGATGGAAAAGATTGAGTATATGGATATTAAGGAGGAGGATGTGTTAGAACTTTTGAATTCTATCAAGATAGATAAGTCGCTGGGACCAGATGGGATGTACCCCAGGATACTGTGGGAGGCGAGGGAAGTGATTGCAGAGCCCCTGGCGATGATCTTTGCATCGTCAATGGAGACAGGAGAGGTTCCAGAAGATTGGAGGATTGAGGATGTAGTTCCTATTTTCAAGAAAGGGAACAGAGATAGCCCGGGAAATTACCGACCGGTGAGTCTGACCTCAGTGGTTGGTAAGCTGATGGAGAGGCTTCTGAGGGACAAGATTTACGAGCATTTGGAGAGGTTTGACATGAGCAGAAATAGTCAGCATGGTTTTGTCAAGGGCAGGTCATGCCTGACGAGCCTAGTGGAGTTCTTCGAAAATGTGACTGAACACATTGACGAAGGAACTGCAGTGGACGTGGTGTACATGGACTTCAGCAAGGTGTTTGATAAGGTCCCCCATGCAAGACTTCTTGAGAAGGTGAGAGGGCATGGGATCCAAGGGCCTTTGGCCTTGTGGATCCAGAACTGGCTTGCCTGCAGAAGGCAGAGAGTGGTTGTGGATGGGTCTTTTTCTGCATGGAGGTCAGTCACCAGTGGAGTGCCCCAGGGATCTGTTCTAGGACCCTTGCTGTTTGTCATTTTCATAAATGACCTAGATGAGGAAGTGGAGGGATGGGTAAGTAAGTTCGCTGATGACACGAAGGTCGGTGGTGTTGTGGATGGTCTGGAAGAATGTCAAAAGTTGCAGCAGGACATAAATAGGTTGCAGGACTGGGCGGAGAAGTGGCAGATGGACTTCAACGCGGATAAATGTGTAGTCGTCCATTTTGGCAGGACCAATAGAACATAGAACATAGAACACTACAGCACAAATTGGCCCTTCGGCCCACGAGTTGTGCCGATCACATCAACACCTACCAACCTACAGACCTATCTATAACCCTCAATCTCATTAAACCCCATATACTCATCCAGAAGTCTTTTAAAAGACCCCAGCGAGTTCGCCTCCACCACCACTGACGGCAGCCGATTCCATTCACTCACCACCCTCTGAGTGAAAAACTTACCCCTAACATCACTTCTGAACCTCCCTCCCCGCACCTTAAATCTGTGTCCTCTCGTAGCAACCATTTCAACCTGGGGAAATAGCCTCTGAGAGTCCACCCTATCTATTCCTCTCAACATTTTGTAAACTTCTATCAGGTCGCCTCTCAACCTTCGTCTCTCCAGGGAAAAGAGTCCCAGCTCCCTCAACCTAACTTCATAAGGCATGCCTCCCAGTCCAGGCAACATCCTTGTAAATCTCCTCTGTACCCTCTCAATAGCTTCTACATCTTTCCTATAGTGAGGCGACCAGAACTGCGCACAATACTCTAAATGAGGCCTGACAAGGGCCTTATAAAGTTGCAGCATTACCTCCCGACTCCTAAACTCAATCCCTCGATTAATGAAGGCCAGTATACCATACGCCTTCTTGACCACCTCCTCCACCTGCTGTGGCAACTTGTGGCCAGATGGACAGAAGCCAAATTCTATGGCCACTCGTCTGACTTGTTAGAGCAATCCGGGTCATCATCGCATGCCCAGAGGTGTGGAATGCAAACTTTGTTCTCAGCGCTCTGGAACATGAGGCAGCAGTGTTAATCATTGTGGCACCATGCTGCCAATAGGAAAGGGCAACAAATGCTGGCCCAGCCAGCATTGCCCACATTCCATTAACAAATGAAAAATAGTAGGTTGCCGTCTCTTGTTGGTTCCCTTATCATCTGTCATAGACACCATCCTTTAGGATTAGACCAACTCAGTTAGTAATGATGTTACCAAGCCTCTCAGTGATGGACAATGACGTATATTCTGTGCCCTTGTCACCTTCAATGCTTCTTCAAATTGGTGTTCAATATAGAAAGCACCGATTCATCAGCTGATTGAGGAGTCTAATCGCCACGACTGACCAGAAACCATGAGACTTCATGAGGTCTGGAGTCAGTGTAAAGGACTCCAAGGACAAACTCCCTCCTGACTGTATACCACTGTGCTGCTACCTGCAGATGGCATAGGATATACCAGGAATGGTGATGTTGGTGGTGTCTGGGAGATCATCTACAAGTTATGATTTGGTGGGTATGACTATTTCAGGCTATTTCTTGATCAGCCTGTGAGGCAGCTCTCCCAACATTGGAACACGCCCCCAGATATTAGTACAGAGAATTTTACAAGGTCAATAGGACTGAGTTTGCCATTGTTGTTTTCGGTGTCTAGATTGATGCCATGTTGCCTGTCTGTTTCATTCTTTTAGATGTTTTACCAGTTTAATACAACTGAGTGGCATACGAGACCATTCAGAAGGCATTTAAAAGTCAAACATATTGCGGTCAAACACATTGCAACGACCTGGCAGATGGAGTATAATGTTAGCAAATGTGAGGTTATCCACTTTGGTAGAAATAATACTGGGAGGGAATATTATTTAAAGGGTGAAAAGCTGCAGCATGCTACAGTGCAGAGGGACCTGGTGATCCTTGTGCACGAATCAGAAAAACTCAGTCTGCAGGTGCAGCAGGTGATCAAGAAGGCGAATGGAACGTTGGCCTTTATAGCAAGGGGGATAGAATATAAAAGCAAGGAGGTCTTGCTGCAGCTGTACAAGGCACTGGTGAGGCCGCAACTGGAGTACTGTGTGCAGTTTTGGTCCCCGCATTTGCATAAGGATATATTGGCATTGGAGGGAGTACAGAGAAGGTTCACCAGGCTGATACCGGAGATGAGGGGGTTAGCTTATGAGGAGAGATTAAATAGACTGGGCCTGTACTCGTTGGAGTTTAGAAGGCTGAGGGGGGATCTTATAGAGACGTACAAGATAATGAAGGGGCTAGATAGGGTAGAGGTAGAGAGATTCTTTCCGCGAAGAAAGGAAACCAGAACTAGACGGCACAGCCTCAAAATAAGTGGTTGGGGGGGGCAGGCAGTGTAGAACAGAGTTGAGGAGGAACTTCTTCTCTCAGAGGTGGAGGCTACCTTGCTGAATATACTTAAGTCACGGGTAGATAGATTTCTAATAGACAAGGGAATTAAGGGTTATGGGGAGAAAGCGGGAAAGTGGAACTGATCCACTTCAGATCAGCCATGATCTAACTGAATGGTGGGGCAGGCTCGAAGGGCTAGATGGCCTACTCCTGCTCCTATTTCTTATGTTCTTATGGTATATCTGGATTCAAATATGAGCCAGAACAGGCAAGGACGGCAGATTTTCTTTCCTCATGATCATTTACAATGATTGACAATAGCTTCATGGTTAGACTAGCTTTTGATTTCAGATCTTATTAATTGAATTTAAACTTTACCAGCTTCTGTGGTGGAATCTGACGCAGTGTCCCCAGAGCATCAGTCTGGGCCTCTTGTTTATTGGTCTAGCAAAACTACCACTACTCTTAGTTGAAGAGAGAAAGAAAAAATAAAAAAAAAAGCTTGGCATTTCTGAACTCTCTAACAATAACACACTTGAGATTGGATATAATGAACTGTTTCCATTCTGAGCCAAAGAGCTTGACTGCATTAACAATTATCACATTGTTGAAGGTACTTGGGCTCTTATTTACCAGATTTAACTTGCTGTGGTGAGTTTATTGGGCAATTAATTTGAAAATTTAATAGAGTCTTGAAGACAACAGAGAGACTAAGGACACAGTGTCATTTGTATGGTGAACAGTGAAGCACAAGCCTTGGAGATTCACAACTCATGTCCTGAAACTTGCTGGTCAAATTGTACATTAACAATGCTGGGCCTAATCAACACACCTATTTTTCCAGCAGATCCAGCTATTATCACAATAGCCCAATCCCCCTTCTCAATACAGAATTAATTATCTTGTAAAGTAGTCAATCAATTGCAGTTCTGGGATTCAATTCAAAGTGTCTGTTATGGTAGGCTGTGACGCTCAAATTTCCAATGTTACTCAAAGCCAAACAATTTTATATGGTTATTTTTACAGGTTATGTGGTTTTACCACCCTGCTAAACACGATAGACTTCGAACAAGTCTAGCGGCTCAAGACTGTGGATCCATGAGGTGCTGTGGACAACCAACATCAACAGAATTGTACTTAACCACAATCCTCAACATCATAGCTTGCCATATTCACCACTCTACCATTACCGACAAGGGAGGGGATTAACCCTGGTTCATTGTAGACTGCAGGACAGCATGCCAGGGTCAACACCGAATAATGGGCTGTCAACTTGTTAAGACTACCTTTGTGTCAAACAGCATAAGCAGCAAGTACAAAGAACAATAAGAACAAAGAAAATTACAGCACAGGAACAGGCCCTTCGGCCCTCTAAGCCAGCACCAACCATGCTGCCTGTCTCAACTAAAAGCCCCAACCCTTCCAGGGACCATATCCCTCCATTCTCATCCTACTCATATTTGTCAAGACGCCCCTTAAAAGTCACTATCATATCTGCTTCCACTACCTCCCCCAGCAGCGAGTTCCAGGCACACACCACCCTCTGTGTAAAAAATCTGCCACGTACATCTCCTTTAAATCTTGCGCATCGCACTTAAACCTATGCCCCTTAGTAATTGACTCATTCACCCTGGGAAAAAGCTTCTGACTATCCACTTTGTTCATGCCTCTCGTAATCTTGTAGACTTCTAAGAGGTCTCCCCTCAACCTCCATCATTCCAGTGAGAACAAACCAAGTTTCTCCAACCTCTCCTCATAGCTAACGCCCTCCCTACGAGGCAACAACATAGTTAATCTCTTCTGTACCCTGTCCAAAGCCTCCACATCATCCGGTAGTATGGTGACCAGAATTGAACACTATATTCCAAGTAAGGCCTAACTAAGGTTCTATAAAGCTGCAACATGACTTGCCAATTTTTAAACTCAATGCCCCGGCCGATGAAGGTAAGCATGCCGTATGCCTTCTTAACTACCTTCTCCACCTGCGTGCCACTTTCAGTGACCTGTGTACCTGTATACCCAGATCCCTCTGCCAGTCTACACTCTTAAGGGTTCTGCCATCTACATTATATTTCCTATCCGTATGAGACCTTCCAAAATGCATTATCTCACATTTCTCTGGATTAAACTTCATCTGCCATCTCTTCGCCCAAGTCTCCAATTGATCTATATCCTGCTATGTCCTCTGATGGTCCTCAATGCTATCCTCAAATACACCAACCTTTGTGTCATCTGCAAATTTACTAATCAAACCAGTTACATTTCCTCCAAATCATTTATATATATATTACAAACAGAAAAGGTCCCAGCACCGATCCCTGAATAACTCCACTTGTCACGGCCCTCCATTCAGAAACGCACCCTTCCATTGCCAATATCTGTCTTCTATGACCGAGCCAGTTTTGTATTCACCTTGCCAGCTCACCTCTGATCCCATGCGACTTCACCTTCTGCACCAGTCCGCCATGAAGGATGTCAAAGACCTTACTGAAGTCTATATGGACAACATCCACTGCCCTACCCTCTTCCATCATCTTTGTCACTTCCTCAAAAAACTCTATCAAGTTAGTGAGACACAACCTCCCCTTCACAAAACCATGTTGCCTTTCGCTAACATGTACACTTATTTCCAAGTGGGAATAAATCCTGTTTCGAAGAATCCTCTCCAATAATTTCTCTACCACTGATGTAAAACTCATCGGCCTGTAATTATCTGGATTATTCTTGTTACCCTTCTTAAACAAAGGAACAGCATTGGCTATTCCCCAATCCTCTGGGACCTCCCTGTTAGAAGTCTCACAACAACAGATTAAAGTCCAACAGGTTTATTTGGTAGCGCAAGCCACAAGCTTTAAGAGCGCTTCTCCTTCATCAGGTGAGTGTGAGTTCTGTTCTCAAACAGAGCATAGAAAGGCACAAACTCAATTTACAAAATAATGTTTGGAATGCAAGTCTTTATAGGTAATCAAGTCTTCAAGATACAGACAATGTGAGTGGAGAGAGGGTTAAGCACAGTTTAAAGAGATGTGTATTGTCTCCAGCCAGGACAGTTAGTGAGATTTTGCAAGTTCAGGCAAGTCATGGGGATTACAGATAGTGTGACATGAACCCAAGATCCCGGTTGAGGCCATCCTCATGTGTGCGGAAATTGTCTATTAGTTTCTGCTCAGCGATTCTGCGTTGTCATGAAGGCCGCCTCGGAGAATGCTTACCCGAAGATCAGGGGCTGAATGCCGTGACTGCTGAAGTGTTCCCCAACAGGAAGAGAACACTCTTGTCTGGTGATTGTCGAGGGATGTTCATTCAAAGAAACCGTTGTTGCAGCATCTGCATGATCTCCCCAATGTACTATGCTTCCGGATATCCTTTCCTGCAGAGTATCAGGTAGACAATGTTGGCTAAGTTGCAAGAGTATGTACCATGTACCTGGTGGATGGGGCTCTCACGCAAGATAATGACATCCATGTTGATGATCCAGCACATCCAGACGTTGCTATGCCAGGGTCGTGTGGTGTCGTGGTCGCTGTTCTCCTGAAAGCTGAGTAGTTTGCTGCGAACAATGGTCTGTTTGAGGTTCTGTGGCTGTTTGAAGGCAAGAAGTGGGGGTGTGGGGATGGCCTTGGCGAGATGTTCATCTTCATCAACAACATTGTGAAGGTTCCGGAGAGGATGTCATAGCTTCTCCACTCAGGGGAAGTGCTGGAAGATGAAAGGTACTCTGTCCACCCGTCCCATGTTTGTCTTTTGAGGAGGCCAGATCATCAACACGGATGCCATCATCTCACACGAGAACACCATCCACCAGGTACACGGTACATACTCTTGCAACTCAGCCAACGTTGCCTAGGTAGTGCATTAGAAAGTTTTAGATTGGCTAGGAGGGAGTTGAAGAGGGAGTTAAGAAGGGCTAAAAGAGGACATGAGATGACTTTGGCTGATAGGATTAAGGAGAACCCTAAGGCGTTTTACAGGTATGTCAAGAACAGAAGGTTGGTTAGGGCAAGATTAGGGCCAGTTACAGACAGTAGAGGGAAGTTGTGTGTGGAACCGGAGGAGATTGGAGAGGCGTTGAACCAATATTTCTCTTCGGTGTTCACGCAAGGGGACATGAATGTAGCTGAGGAGGACACTGGGGTGCAGGGGTGTAAAATAGATAGTATTGCAGTTGATACGGGGGATGTGCTGGATATTCTAGAGGGTTTGAAAATAGATAAGTCCCCTGGTCCGGATGGGATTTACCCTAGGATTCTCTGGGAGGCAAGAGAGGTGATTGCGGAGCCTCTGGCTCTGATCTTCAGGTCGTCGTTGGTCTCTGGTATAGTACCGGAAGATTGGAGGACAGCAAATGTTGTCCCATTGTTTAAGAAGGGGAGCAGAGACTTCCCGGGGAATTATAGACTGGTGAGTCTTACTTCTGTGGTGGGTAAGGTTTTGGAAAGGATTATTAGAGACAGGATTTATAGTTATTTGGAGAGTAATGAATTGATTAGAGACAGTCAGCATGGTTTTGTAGCAGGTAGGTCGTGCCTTACTAACCTTATCGAGTTCTTTGAGAAAGTGACCAAAGAGGTGGATAGGGGTAAGGCAGTTGACGTGGTGTATATGGATTTTAGTAAGGCGTTTGATAAGGTTCACCATGGTAGGCTTCTGCAGAAAATGCAGATGTATGGGATTGGGGGTGATCTAGGTAATTGGATCAGGAATTGGCTAGCAGATAGGAGACAGAGGGTGGTGGTTGATGGTAAATATTCGTCATGGAGTTCGGTTACGAGTGGTGTGCCTCAGGGATCTGTTTTGGGGCCACTGCTGTTTGTAATTTTTATTAATGATCTGGATGAGGGTATAGTTGGGTGGATTAGTAAGTTTGCTGATGACACCAAAGTCGGAGGTGTGGTAGATTGTGAGGAAGGGTGTCATAGTTTGCAGGGTGACTTAGAAAGGTTGCAGAGCTGGGCCGCGAGGTGGCGGATGGAGTTTAATGTGGAGAAGTGTGAGGTAATTCATTTCGGTAGGAATAACAGATGTGTTGAGTATAGGGCTAACGGGAGGACTTTGAATAGTGTGGATGAACAGAGGGATCTAGGTGTATGTGTCCATAGATCCCTGAAAGTTGGGAATCAAGTAAATAAGGTTGTTAAGAAGGCATACGGTGTCTTGGCGTTTATTGGTAGGGGGATTGAATTTAGGAGTCGCAGCGTCATGTTGCAACTGTACACAACTCTGGTGCGGCCGCACTTGGAGTATTGTGTGCAGTTCTGGTCCCCACATTACAGGAAGGATGTAGAGGCTTTGGAGAGGGTGCAGAGGAGGTTTACCAGGATGTTGCCTGGTATGGAGGGGAGATCCTATGAGGAGAGACTGAGAGATTTGGGGTTGTTTTCGCTGGAAAGAAGGCGGCTAAGAGGGGACCTTATTGAAACATATAAGATGATTAGAGGTTTAGACAGGGTGGATAGTGATAGCCTTTTTCCTAGGATGGAGAAAGCTAGCACGAGGGGGCACGGCTTTAAATTAAGGGGGGTAGTTATAGGACTGATGTCAGGGGTAGGTTCTTTACCCAGAGGGTGGTGAGGGACTGGAATGCCCTGCTAGCTGCAGTTGTAAATACGCCTAGTTTGGGGGCATTTAAGAGATCTGTGGATAGGTTTATGGACGAAATGGGATTGGTTTAGATTAGTGGGTTAGTGTTGTTTTTTTTAAAAGCTGGTCGGCGCAACATCGTGGGCCGAAGGGCCTGTTCTGCGCTGTAATGTTCTATGTTCTATGTTCATCAACGAGCTTCCAACCATCATAAGGTCAGAAATGGGGATGTTCACTGATGACTGCACAACACTCAGCACGTGACTCCTCAGATACTGAAGTAGTCCAAATCCAAACACAACAAGACCTGGACAATATTCAGACTTGAGCTGACAAGTGGCAAGTAACACTGATGCCACACATGCCAGGCAGTCATCATATCCAACAAGGGAGGAACTAACTATCAGTCATGACATTCAATGAATGGCATTACCATCACTGAATCTCCTACAATTAACAACAAGTTGCCATTGACCACAAACTGACTGGACTAGGTCTATAAATACTGTGACTACCAGAGTAGGTCAAAGGCTAAGAAGTAACTTACGAATAACTCATCTCATAACGACCTACCTCCCCTCCCCCTCCATTGTCTGTCCACCATCTTTAAAGGCACAAGTCCGGAGTGTAATAGAATACTGTTCACTTGCCTGTATGAACGCAGCTCCAACAACACTCAAAAAGCTCAAAACCATCCAGGACAAAGCAGTCCACTTGATTGCTATCAATTCTACGAACATTCAATCCTTCCACCACCAACGAACAATGGCAGCTATGTATACCATCTACAATCTACACTGCAGGGATTCATCAAGGTTCCTTAGACAGCGCCTTCCAAACCCACAACTACTCCCATTAAGAAAGACGAGCAGCAGATACCTGAGATCACTGCCACTTAGTTGTCCCCCTCCCCCGCAAATCATTCACCGTCCTGATCTGGAAATATATCACCATTCCTTCACTGTCACTCAGTGAAAATCCTGGAATTTGTTTCTAAATAGCACTGTGGGTGCACTTACACCCAGGGACTTCAGCAGTTCAAGAAGGCTCACCACCCCCTTCTGAAGGGCAACTAAAGGTAGTCAACAATAATAAAGGATCTAACCATCGCCCATGATATTCAATGGTATTACTATTGCTGAATCTCTTACGATCAACATGCTGGGTTACCATTGACCAGAAACTGAACTGGACTTGCCCTATAAATACTGCAACTACCAGAGTAGGTCAAAGGCTAGGAACCCTGCAGTGAGTAACACACACATCCTGTAAAAAATGAATTTTTAAAAAATACACATGTATCTTGCTGCAACTGTATAGGGCATTGGTGAGGCCGCAGCTGGAGTACTGTGTGCAGTTTTGGGCGCCGCACCTGCGCAAAGATATTTTGGCCTTGGAGGGAGTGCAGAGGAGGTTTACTAGGCTGATACCGGAGTTGAGGGGGTTGAGCTATGAGGAGAGGCTGAATAAACTAGGCTTGTACTCGTTGGAGTTTAGAAGAATGAGGGGAGATCTCATTTGAGACGTATAAGATGATGAATGGGATGGATAGGATAGAGGTGGAGAGACTCTTCCCGCTCAAAAAAGACAGTAGGACTAGGGGGCACAGCCTCAAGATAAAGGGGGGGCATTTTAGAACGGAGTTGAGGAGGAACTTCTTCACTCAAAGGGTGGTGAATCTCTGGAATTCTCTACCCGTTGAAGTGGTGGAGGCTGCCTCGCTAAATATTTTCAAGAAGCGGGTTGATGGGTTTTTGATAAGAGAGGGGATTAAGGGTTATGGGGAGAGGGCTGGAAAGTGGAACTGAGCCACGACAGATCAGCCATGATCTTATTGAATGGCGGGGCAGGCTCGAAGGGCCAGATGGCCTACTCCTGCTCCTATTTCTTACGTTCTTATGTTCTTATATTACTTGTGCTGACTGTATTCTATCTTCAATCTGTCCTGATATTCAATGATGCTATCCAGACGAGCAAAAATTCAACTTTTACCACTTACCAATGATCATCAGGGTGAAGTTATCATTGCTGCAAACATTTCCCACAGCATTCCTTGCACAGCAGTAATAAATCCCGTTATCATCAGGGCTGGCACTTTTCAGAGTCAAACTGTGCTCTTTGTTGTTAAACGTGTAATGGCTTGTATCTGTTAACTGGATACCATCTCTGAACCATTGCCAGTTGGGACTAAAGATTGAAGTAATAAAAACAAGTGTCATGAGGCTAAGTTCGAAGGAAAGGATGAAGAAAAATGGAAGAAAACATTTGAATTAAGGCAGTGTACAAAACATTTGGATTATAACATAGCTGTAAACTTATTTTGCGCTCAAAACTAATAAAAGCAAGGCCAAAAGCTGAAAAAAGTAAGCAAAACACTCAGACCAGTTACCCTCAATTATTGCAAACATAACATAAAGAAATCACATTGAAGAAATGTAGCATTAAAGAATTATAATCAAAGCAGTAAATAAGAATTTGTATGGGTAGATTCCCTGGAGCTCCCAGGAAAAGGTGAACATTCTATACCAAGAGTTAGTATAAAGCATTTTTGTTTTTAAACATCTGCATGACTGAACAGACAGAGTTAAACTGGGATTTACAAATTACTACTGATCTATACTTTTGTAAATGCCCTTGATATTGATGATGTGGATTTAGAATTAAGGCTAAGGTATTAAGGGACTTTTACAACTTACAATTGTTTCATAAGTAAACATTGGAAAGTTATTAAACTTTATTTGACCCAGTGGAGGAGGGAATAGAAAAACATGAAAGGTTTTCATATTTTGGAAAAGTTTAGTTCAAAAACGCTGATGAGATGGCACTGTAGCACAGTGGTTAGCACTGCTGCTTCACAGCTCCAGGGACCTGGGTTCGATTCCCAGCTTGGGTCACTGTCTGTGCGGAGTTTGCACATTCACACTGTGTCTACATGGGTTTCCTCCAGGTGCTCCAGTTTCCTTCCACTGTCCAAAGATGTGCAGCTTAGGTTGAATGGCCATACTAAATTGCCCCTTAGTGCCCTGGGATACGTAGGTCAGATGGCTTCGCAAGGCAAATAAGTGGGGATACTGGGGTAGGGCCTGGGTAGGATTGTAGTCAGTGCAGTCTCAATGGGCCAAATAGCCTCCTTCTACAACGTAAGGATTCTATGATTCTATGAAAGGAAAAAGGATAGATAAGAAAACATGCAGAGTTGAGTTTTGTTGGCTGAAAGGAGGGGGCATCCTGGGACCATCTCTGTGCTGAAAGTGTGTGAAATCTGAAGCTGCCATTGAGAAATCGAGGGATAGTCGAGGGATTATTATCTAAAAGGCGAAAAGCTGCAGCATGCTACGGTGCAGAGGGAACATAACATAAGAACGTAAGAAATAGGAGCAGGAGTAGGCCATCCAGCCCTTCGAGCCTGCCCCGCCATTCAATAAGATCATAGCTGATCTGTCGTGTCTCGGTTCCACATTCCCGCCCTCTCCCCATAACCCTTAATCCCCTCGCTTATGAAAAACCCATCAACCCGCGTCTTAAAAATATTTAGCGAGGCAGCCTCCACCACCTCAACGGGCAGAGAATTCCAGAGATTCACCACCCTTTGAGTGAAGAAGTTCCTCCTCAACTCCTTGTGCATGAGTCGCAAAAACTCAGTCTGCAGGTGCAGCAGGTGATCAAGAAGGCGAATGGAATGTTGGCCTTTATAGCGAAGGGGACAGAGTATAGAAGTAGGGAGGTCTTGCTGCAACTGTACAGAGCACTGGTGAGGCCGCAGCTGGAGTACTGTGTGCAGTTTTGGTCGCCGCACTTGTGGAAGGATATTTTGGCCCTGGAGGGGGTGCAGAGGAGGTTCACTAGGCTGATACTGGAGATGAGGGGGTTGGACTATGAAGAGAGACTGAATAGACTGGGTCTGTACTCGTTGGAGTTTAGAAGGATGACGGGGGATCTTATAGAGACGTATAGGATAATGAAAGGGATGGATAGGGTAGAGGTAGAGAGATTCTTCCCGCTTAGAAAGGATAGCAGGACTAGGGGGCACAGCCTCAAGATAAGGAGGGGGCAGTTTAAATCGGAGTTGAGGAGGAACTTCTTCACTCAAAGGGTGGTGAACCTCTGGAATTCTCTGCCCGTTGAAGTGGTGGAGGCTACCTCGCTAAATATATTTAAGTCACGGGTCGCTAGGTTTTTGACAGACATGGGAATTAAGGGTTACGGGGAGAGAGCGGGAAAGTGGAACTGATCCACTTCAGATCAGCCATGATCTTACTGAATGACGGGGCAGGCTCGAAGGGCTAGATGGCCTTCTCCTGCTCCTATTTCTTATGTTCTTATGTAAATGGATTCTTTTGGGGAGGTTTTGCAAGACTTTTTAACTGTGCAACTTTAATCTCATGTGCGTAATGTTTTATTTTCTTCCTGTTAAAAAATCTTTTAAATTTTTAAATCCCAAAAGTGTTTCCTAAATTCAATGCTTCTGGGAAGTTTCTCCTCGTTTTCCAAATACGTAAAAAGGTGATGATAAGCAAGATAAGTTTCTCACAGGGGTTTGGCTTATTCAGTGAATAACATCTGCTATGGCCATAATGTCCATCCAGAACAATGCTGCAGTTTGTCAATGTAGCATTCCAATAGTTGCTCAAATCGTTTGTGGGTATTTCTTTCTATTATTTACCTAAAAATGTAGTATGCGTAGATATCACGCCTGAAGAACTTCCTGGCATTAGCCCTGAATTTGAATATGTCTCCTCTTCTCATACTCTTGGTGAACTGTGATTAAATTTATTTGTATTTAACATTTCCTTAGCATTTACGCTTTTGTTTAGATGGTGAACTATATAATTTGTGCATATCTTTAGCTGGCCCCATTCCAACCCTACCCGTGAACTTTTCTAAGCCCAATTCTTGCTGCCCTCATGTGCATGATCCTTTCTTCATGCAAGATGCTTTAGAAAGTGTCAGAACCAATCATATGTCAAATAGTTCACTCTTAACCTGCCTGAGTTGTCCAACTATCCTCCCGTCTTCAATCTCCTTTCCCTTCCCACAGTAACTGGAGTATATTAGTCAAAGGATTGCAAAGTAC
Organism: Carcharhinus amblyrhynchos; assembly: GCF_965287045.1. Taxonomy (NCBI): domain Eukaryota; kingdom Metazoa; phylum Chordata; class Chondrichthyes; order Carcharhiniformes; family Carcharhinidae; genus Carcharhinus; species Carcharhinus amblyrhynchos. The sequence goes on along the minus strand of NC_137330.1, from coordinate 121,901,618 downwards.
ATTGTCTTTTTTTTTAATTAGTTTTGATCTCACCACATAATTGACCAGTTTATTCTCCTTGGCCACCTCTATAATTTACCTTCATTTCACAAAACACACTTATGTTTCTTGTCTATGTAAAAGAAGATTTTGCATCTGTTGTAATGGCTTCTCATCCCACATCAAATGTTCATGTGGGATCTGTTACGGTCTATCCAATATTCTTTTCTACTAATGATCTGTGTTATATATTTTCATTTTATCATCCATGTTATGGAATCAGTTTCCATAGGCATGAAACATACATAGGGTAATATTGGTAGGGAATTTTAAATTCCCCAATATTCATTGGGATAGTTGAAGTATGAAAAGCCGAGAGAGGGTGGAATTCTTAAGGTGCACCCAGGAGAGCTTTTTGAGCCAGCATGTCAAAAGTCCAACAAGAGAGGGAGTCATACTGGACCTGTTTTTGGCCATGCACATGGGAAAATTGTCAATGGGGAGCATTTTGGCAATAGTGGCCATAACTCAGTAAGGTTTAAGGTAGTTATAGAAAAGGACAAAGATGGGCTGGAAGTAAATGGTCTGAGTTCGGTGAAGGCTGATTTTAATATTATAAGACAGGATCTGGCTCAGGTGGACTAGGAGCAGTTATATGTATAAAATCCACATCAGACCACTGGGAATCATTCAGAGAAGGAGAGAAAAGGGCCAACATGTTCCCACAAAAGTAAAGGATCGGACCAACAAGTGCAGAGAACCCTGGATGGCAAGGGATGCACAGGATTGGGAGGGAGGGGGAGCTCAAAATGAGGATAGTCAGTATTGCTTTGTCAGGGAGAGATCATGTCTGCCAAATGTGACTGGGTGTGTAGATGAGGGCAGTGCAGTTGATGTAGTCTACAAGGACTTTTAAGAAGGTTCCACATGGGAGATCAATTCCACATGGGAGACTGACCAAAGTGCAAGACTCCCATGGGACCAAGGGCAGTTTGGATCCAAAATTGGCTTAGTGGCAGGAGGAAGAGCACGATGGTCGAAATTTGTTTTTGTGCTGGAAGCCTGCGTCCAGTGGTAGAACATAGAAAAACTACAGCACAAACAGGCCCTTCAGCCCACAAGTTGCATTGATCATATCCCTACCTACTAGGCCTACCTATAACCCTCAATCCTATTAAATCCCATGTACTCATCCAGAAGCCTCTTAAAAGACCCTAACAAATTCACCTGCACCACCACCGACAGCAGTCGATTCCACTCACCCACCACCCTCTGAGTGAAAAACTTACCCCTGACATCTCCTCTGTACTCACTCCCCAGCACCTTAAACCTGTGTCCTTTCACAGCGACCATTTGACCCCTGGGAAAAAGCCTCTGAGAATCCACTTGATCAATACCTCTCAACATCTTATAAGCCTCGATCAGGTCCCCTCTCGTCCATTGTCTCTCCAGGGAGAAAAGACCGAGTTCCCTCAACCTATCCTCATAAGACATGCCACCCAATCCAGGCAACATCCTTGTAAATCTCCTCTACACCCTTTCAATAGCTTCCACATCCCTCCTGTAATGAGGCAATCAGAACTGAGCACAGTACTCCAAGTGGGGTTTGACTAGGGTCTTATAAAGCTGCAGCATTATCTCCCGACTCCTAAACTCAATTCCTTGATTAATGAAGGCCGGTACACCATACGCCTTCTTAAACACATCCTCCACCTGCGAGGCCGATTTAAGAGTCTATGGACCCAGACCCCAAGGTCCCTCTGATCCTCTACACTGCTAAGAGTCTTACCCTTGATATCATACTCCTTCATCCCATTTGACCTGCCAAAATGGACCACTACACATTTATCCAGGTTGAAGTCCATCTGTCACTTCTCTGTCCAGTCTTGCATTCTATCTATGTCACACTGCAACTTCTGACATCCCTCCAAACTATCCACAACAACACGTCGGCAAACTTACCAACCCATCCCTCCACTTCCTCATTTAGGTCATTTATGAAAATGACAAACAGCAAGGGTCCTAGAACAGATCCCTGGGGCACTCCATTGGTGACCGACCTCCATGCAGAAAAAGACCCATCTACAACCACTCTCTGCCTTCTGCAGGCAAGCCAGGGGGTCATACCTGAGGATTCAGGGTAAACTATTTAGGACAGAGGTGAGGAGACATTTCTTCACCCAAAGAGTGGTGAACCTGTAGAATTCATTACCACAGGAAGTAGTTAATGCCAAAACACTGAATATATTCAAGAGGCAGCTGGATATAGCACTGCCTCTTGAATACATTCAAGGGGAGAATGGGATCAAAGGTTATGGGGAGAAAACAGGATTAGACTATTGAGTTGGACAATGAGCCATGATCATAATGAATGGCAGAGCAGGCACAAAGGGCCAAATGGTCACCTCCTGCTCCTATCTTCTATGTTTCTAATCTGAGGAAGGATGTCCTTGCTATAGAGAGAATACGGTGAAGGTTTACCAGGCTGATTCCTAGCATGTCAGGTCTCTCATATGAAGCACGACAAAGTCGGTTGGGGTTATATTTACTGGAGTTTAGAAGAGTCAAGGATCTTATAGAGTTGAGACGTCTTGTTAAAGTTGTACAAGACATTGGTAAAGCCACACTTGGAATATTGTGTGCAGTATTATAGAAAGGATATTATTAAACTAGAAAGTGTGCAGAAAAGATTGACTAGGATGCTACTGGGACTTGATGGATTGAGTTATAAGGAGAGGCTGGATAGACTGGGACTTTTTTCTCTGGCGTGTAGGAGGTTGAGGGTGATATTATTGAGGTCTACAAAATAATGAGGGGCACAGATCAGCTAGATAGTCAATATCCTTTCCCAAAGGTAGAGGAGTCTAAAACTAGAGGGCATAGGTTTAAGGTGAGAGGGGAGAGATACAAAAGTGTCCAGAGGGGCATTTTTTTCACACAGAGGATGATGAGTGTCTGGAACAAGCTGCCAGAGGTAGTAGCAGAGGCGGGTACAATTTTGTCTTTCAAAAAGCATTTAGATAGTTACATGGGTATGATGGGTATAAAGAGATATGGGCCAAATGCTGGCAATTGGGATTAGCTTAGGGATTTAAAAAAAAGGTGGCATAGACAAGTTGGACCGAAGGGCCTGTTTCCATGCTGTAAACCTCTATGACTTTATAAGTCTAACAGAACTCAAATATAAAATGTTAGCCTGATGTAGTTCGTGATTTTTGGAACAACCTTTCCCCATTGGGTGCAGTGGGATGTTTCCAGCAGGCAAAATGGTCAGAGCACAACTGCAGTTGCCTGTGCCAGATTCAGACAAGCAATCCAAATACTACGAGGCCAAAGATGGAATTGAACTAATATCAGCATTATACTTCAAGAAAAGATGGAAGAACTAAATTTGCATTATACAAATTCAGAAAAAACAAAAAATCCCACTCACGAACATCAACGACTGTGGAGTTCAGCCACTTCCACTTCCAAAATTACAGAACTTAAAGGTAGCATTTGGCATAAATTTATGAAAACTGTTCAGGCAGACAGGTGGAAGAGGGAAGAAATAATACTGCAAATAATAAGCTGATCATAATTTTGAAGAATTGCAGAAAAAGAAAATTCTTCAGCTGATAAGTGATGAGCCTATCAACTATTACTCAGAATTTACTCCATGTGTTTCACAGAATCGTAGAAACCCTACAGTGCAGAAGGAGGTCATTCAGACCATTAAGTCTGCACTGATTCTCTGACAGAGCATCTTAACCAAGCTCACCCTCTTGCCCTATCCCGTAACCCTACATATTTACCCCACTAATTTCCCAAAACTATACATCTTGGACACTAAGGGACAACTTAACATGGCCAATGAATCCTACCTGCACATTTTTGAGCAATGCTGTGAAAATAAATTCTTAATTCAACAACTGGCAGTAAATTAGTAGTTAACAACTGCCAATTTAGATCCACTTTTAATTTTCAAGATAATGATCTGCGGTTGCCAAAAGAAGTGACTTGCATGATATAACAGTATAATTGACTTCCAATTGAAACTGCACCTTACTGAATATAGTCCAAACATAAAAGAATGCTGACTGTACCACATGGGAATCAGTGGAATTATTCAATACAGGAAAGGCTTTCTCACCGGGGGTGCCCATCAATATGGCAGCGCAATGTGATCGGAGCAGATGTTTGTATTTCAGACATGCTGGGTGGATCTTTCAAAATCACTCCTCCAGTCTCTATCCCTGAAATACAGAAAGAAAAATTGAATGAACACAAAAAAAGGATCTTCTCAAAAATAGAGGTTGTTGCACATATTGGTAACAACGACATAGGGAGGAAAAGGGATGAGATCCTGAAGTGCGAATATAGAGACTTAGCCAGAAGACTATAGTGCAGGACCTTAAAGTTAGTAATTTCTGGACAGCTACCGGTGCCATGTGCTAATGAGAGTAGGAATAGGAAGGTTAGGCAGATGAATGCGTGGCTTGAGAGCTGGTGCACGGGGCAGGGATATGATTTTTGGATCATTTTACACCTGAACTGGAGGGGGACTAACATCCTGGTGGGGAGATTTGCTAGAGCCACTGGGGAGGGTTTAAACTAGTTTGGCAGAGGGGTGGAATCCAAAGCAGTCAGGAGGCAGAAGAGAAGGTTGTGGACAGCATAGAAGTTAAAAAGAGCACATTAAGTAGTAAAGGCAGTGCCAATAGTCCTAGTATCAGACAGGTCAGGCAAAAGCAAGACAGAGAGAGCAAGGGAAGTCCAGATTAAACTGCATTTATTTCAATGCAAGAGGCCTGACAGGCAAGGCAGATGAACTCAGAGCATGGATGGGTACGTGGACTGGGATATTATAGCAATTACTGAAACATGGCTAAGGGAGGTATAGGACTGGCAGCTCAATGTTCCAGGGTACAGATGCAATAGGAAAGGTAGAACAGGAGGTAAGAGAGGAGGGGAAGTTGCACTTTTGATTAGGGGAAGCATCACGGCTGTACTGAGGGGATATATCCGCGTGTACTCAGGAGGAATTTCTCTTTCAGTATATGGATGGCCTGACTAAAGAGGGGGCAAAACTTGACCTCCTCTTGGGAAATAAGGAAGGGCAGGTGGCAAAAGTGTTAGTGAGGGATCACTTTGGGACCACTGACCATAATTCTATTAGTTTTAAGATAGCTATGAAGAACAATAGGTCTGGCGTAAAAGTTAAAATTTTAAATTGGACAGAGTCAATTTTTATGCTATCAGGCAGGAACTTTCAAAAGTTAATTGGGGGAGTCTGTGGGAAGGCAAAGAGATGTCTGGTGAGTGGGAGGCTTTCAAAAGTATGTTAACCAAGGTTCAGGGTAAGCACGTTCCTTTAGCATGAAGGGCAAGGCCGGCAGAAATACGGAACCCTGGATGACTCGGGATATTGAGGCCCTGGTCAAGAAGGAAACAGATGACATGCACAGGTAGCTGGGATCAAGTGAATCCCTTGAAGAATACAGGGGGTGTAGGAGTAGAGTTAAGGGAGAAATCAGGAGGGCAAAAAGGGGGCACGAGATTGTTTGGGCAGATAAGGCAAAGGAGAATCCAAAGAGCTTCTACAAATATAAAAAGCGCACAAAAGTAACAAGGGGCAGAGTAGGGCTTCTTAAGGGTCAACAAGGTCATCTACGTGTGGATACACAAGAGATGGGTGAGATCCGAAATGAATATTTCTCATCCATATCTACTGTTGAGAAAAGCATGGAAATTAGGGAACTTGGGAAAATAAATAGTGCTGTCTTGAGGAGCTTACATATTACAGTGAAAGAGATGTCGGAAGTCTTAAAGCGCATCAAGGTAGATAATTCCCCGGGACCTGATCAAGTGTACCCCAGGACATTGTGGGAGGCTAGGGAGGAAATGGCGGGTCCCCCAGCAGACATATTTGCATCATCGGTAGTCAGGGATGAGGTGCCTGAAGGTTGGAAGGTAGCAAATGTTGTGCCTTTGTTTAAAGAGGGCTGCAGACCAAAGTCTGGGAAGTATAGGCCAGTGAGCCTCACATCTGTGTTGGGTAAGTTGTTAGAAGGTATTCTGAGAGATAAGATCTGCAGGCATTTAGAGATGCAAGGGCTGATTAGGGACAGTTAGCATGGTTTTGTGAGTGGAACATCATGTCTCACAAATGGCTTTTTGAAGGAGTAATGAAGGAGGTAGATTAGGGCAGCGCAGTTGATATTGTCTACATGGACTTTAGCAAGGCCTTTGACAAGGTATCGCATGGTAGTTTGTTGTACAAGGTTAAATCTCACAGGATCCAGAATGAGACAGCTAAATGGATACAAAATTGGCTTGATGGCAGATGTCAGAGGTTGGTTGTACAGGGTTATCTTTCAAACTGGAGGCCTGTGACCAGTGGTGTGCCTCAGGGATCAGTGCTGGGTCCACTGTTATTTGTCATTTATATTAATGATTTGGATGAGAATATAGGGGGCATGGTTAGTAAGTTTGCAGATGACACCAAGATTGGTGGCATACTGGACAATGAAGAAAGTTACCTCCGATTGCAACGGGATCTTGATCAATTGGGCAAGTGGGCTGACGAATGGCAGATGGAGTTTAATTTAGATAAATGTGAGGCGATGCATTTTGGTAGATTGAACCAGAGCAGGACTTACTCAGTTAATGGTAAGGTGTTGGGGTGAGTTACAGAACAAAGATCTAGGGGTACAGATTCATAGGTCCTTGGAAGTGGAGTCACAGGTGGACAGAGTAGTGAAGAAGGCATTCAGCATGCTTGGTTTCATTGGTCAGAACACAGAATACATGAGTTGTGATGTCTTGTTAAAGTTGTACAAGACATTGGTAAGGCCACACTTGGAATACAGTGCGCAGTTCTGGTTACCCTATTATAGAAAGGATATTATTAAACTGGAAAGAGTGCAAAAAAAATTTACTTGGATGTGCCTGGGACTTGATGGATTGAGTTATAAGGAGGGACTGGATAGACTGGGATTTTTTTCCCTTGAGTGTAGAAGGCTGAGGGGTGATCTTGTGAAGGTCCATAAAATAATGAGGGGCATAGATCAGCTAGATAGTCAATATCTTTTCCCAAAGGTAGGGGAGTCTAAAACTAGAGGGCATAGGTTTAATGCGAGAGGGAAGATATACAAAAGTGTCCAGAGGGGAAATTTTTTCACACAGAGGGTGTTGAGTGTCTGGAACAAGCTGACAGAGATAATAGTAGAAGTAGGTACAATTTTGTCTTTTGAAAAGCGTTTAGACAGTTAAACGAGTAAGATGGGTATAGAGGAATATGGGCCAAATGCTGGCAATTGGGATTAGCTTAGGGATTTAAAAAAAAAGGTGGCATGGACAAGTTGGGCCGAGGGCCTGTTTCCATGCTGTAAGCTTCTATGACTCCTCCCTCTGCATCTGGATCCTAGACTTCCGAATCCACAGACCACAGTCAGTAAGGAAAGACAATAACACCTCTTCCATGATTATCCTCAACACCAATGCCCCGCAAGGCTGTCTCTGCAGCCCTTACTATACTCCTTATACACTCATGACTCTGTGGCTAAATTCCGCTCCAAATTCTTTTTCAAGTTTTGCTTATGATATCAACATACTGGGTCAGATCGCAAACAATGTCAAAAAAGAGTACAGGAAAGAGATAGAGAATCTGGTGAAATGGCGCGACGACAATAATCTCCCCCTCAACGTCAGTAAAAGAGATAGTCATTGACTTCAGGAAGCATAGCCAAGGACATGCCCCTGTCTACATCAACCCTGTCGAAGTGGAAATGGTTAAGAGGTTCAAGATTCTAGGTGTCCAAATGACCAACATCCTGTCCTGGTCGCTCCAGGTTGATACTATAGTTAAGAAAGCCCACAATGCCTCTACTTCCTCAGGAAGCTAAGGAAATTCAGCACATCCACTATGACGCTCACCAATTTTTACAGATAGACTGTAGAAACCATCCTTTCCCGATATGTCACAGCTTGGTATGGCTCCTGCTCTGACCAAGACCACAAGAAACTACAAAAGTTTGTGAGCATGGCCCAGCCTCCCATCCATTGACTTCATCAACATTTCCCACTGCCTCAGAAAAGCAGCCAGCATAATCAAGTACCCCACACTTTGAACATGTTTTCTTCTACCTTCTTTCATCAGGAAAAAAGGAGCAAAAGTCTTTGATGAAGTATCCCGACTCAAGAACAGCTTCTTCCCTGCTGCCATCAGACTTTTGAATGGACGTATCTTGTATTAAGCTGATTTTTCTCTATACTCTAGCTAATACTGTAACACTATATTCTGCACCCTCTCTTTCCTTCTCCTTTATGTACTCCATGAATAGTAAGTTCTGTCTGCATAGCATGCAAGAAGCAATACTTTTCATTGTATACCAATACATGTGACAATAATAAATCAAATCAAAATCAAACTTCTTGGATGTGCTCTTTACCCATCCAGGTGACTGCTTTTAAGTGTTCCATCATCTTTCTGACTTGAGACTTGTAGGTGATAGAGCCACTTTAAGGGGATTAATCTTCTATTGTTCTTTCAATTCAGGAGCCATACTCTTAGCTTGGAAAATTGCACTTGTCAACATGCCGATTTGAGAAAGTTAAAAGAGGTTATCCAGGGGATAATAGACCAGTTAGTGTAATATCTGTCATTGGGATCCTGCATAGTCCACAATTAGGGAGGCGATGACTGAAATATTTGAAATTTTTCAGCTGATCAAAGCAAACCAACATTCATAATGGATAGGTCATGGTTGAAGAATTCTTCGAAGGCATGACTGAAGAGAACAGGGAAGTGTCTATTGATCTTATTTATATATTCCGGGGAAGTGCCGGAAGATTGGAAAACGGCTAATGTTACGCCGTTGTTTAAGAAGGGTGCCAGGCAAAAGGCGGGGAATTATAGGCCGGTTAGTTTAACGTCTGTGGTAGGTAAAATGTTAGAATCCGTCATTAAGGAGGAAATTGCGAGGCATCTTGAAGGGAATTGCTTGATAGGGCAGACGCAACACGGTTTCATTAAAGGGAAGTCGTGTCTGACAAATTTACTGGAGTTCTATGAGGATGTGTCTAGGGCGGTGGATAGAGGAGAGCCGGTGGATGTGGTCTTTCTGGATTTTCAGAAGGCGTTTGATAAGGTACCTCACAAGAGGTTACTGCAGAAGGTCAGAGGACATGGAGTTGGGGGTAGGGTGTTAGCGTGGATAGAGGATTGGTTGTCAAATAGGAGGCAGAGAGTGGGGGTCAATGGGTGCTATTCGGATTGGCGGTTGGTGACTAGTGGGGTGCCCCAGGGGTCGGTGCTGGGGCCTCAGCTATTTACCATTTATATAGATGATCTGGAGGAGGGAACTGAGTGTAGGGTGTCGAAATTTGCTGATGACACCAAGAATGGGGGAAAGGCAAATTGTGCGGAGGGTGTGGAGAGTCTGCAGAAGGATCTAGATAGGCTGGGCGAATGGGCCAGGAAATGGCAAATGGAATTTAATGTTGGCAAGTGTGAGGTGGTCCACTTTGGTAGGAAGAATGGTAGGAAGGACTATTACTTACGTGGCGAAAAACTGCAGCAGGCGACGGTGCAGAGGGACCTCGGGGTCCTTGTGCATGAGTCGCAAAAACCCAGCCTGCAGGTGCAGCAGGTGGTCAGGAAGGCGAATGGGATGCTGGCCTTCATAGCGAGGGGGATTGAATATAAAAGTAGGGAGGTCTTGCTGCAGCTGTATAGGGCATTGGTGAGGCCGCAGCTGGAGTACTGTGTGCAGTTTTGGGCGCCGCACCTGCGCAAGGATATTTTGGCCTTGGAGGGAGTGCAGAGGAGGTTTACTAGGCTGATACCGGAGTTGAGGGGGTTGAGCTATGAGGAGAGGCTGAATAAACTAGGCTTGTACTCGTTAGAGTTTAGAAGAATGAGGGGAGATCTCATTGAGACGTATAAGATGATGAATGGGATGGATAGGATAGAGGTGGAGAGACTCTTCCTGCTCAAAAAAGACAGTAGGACTAGGGGGCACAGCCTCAAGATAAAGGGGGGGCGGTTTAGAACGGAGTTGAGGAGGAACTTCTTCACTCAAAGGGTGGTGAATCTCTGGAATTCTCTGCCCGTTGAAGTGGTGGAGGCTGCCTCGCTAAATATTTTTAAGAAGCGGGTTGATGGGTTCTTGATAAGAGAGGGGATTAAGGGTTATGGGGAGAGGGCGGGAAAGTGGAACTGAGCCACGACAGATCAGCCATGATCTTATTGAATGGCGGGGCAGGCTCGAAGGGCCAGATGGCCTACTCCTGCTCCTATTTCTTATGTTCTTATGTTCTTATATGTACTTCTAAAAGCATTTGATAAAGTTAGAGAAGATGGTGACATTTTGGTAATATAACTGGACTAGTAATTCAAAGACCCAACCTAATGCTCTGGGAAAAGGTATTTAATTCCCACTGTGGAAGCTGAATCAATTTAAATTCAATGAATAAACCTGCAAATAAAAGCTAGTCCAATAATGGTGAGCATAAAACTATTGTCAAGTGTCACAAAACCATCTGTCCTTGAGGTAAGGAATTCTGACATTCCTATCCGACTTGGCCTACATGTGACTCCAGATCCACAGCAATGTAACTGATTCTTAAATGCCCCTGAAATGGCCTAAAAAGCCACTCAGTTGTATCAAACCCTTACAGAAGGCTCAAAAAGCAATGAATTCTACATCAACTTGGTCAATGGAAACAACAGTGGCACACTCTGCCCTGCGTAATATTCCCATTCTTGTGCCAAAATTGGAGAGCTGTTCCACGGATGAGCCAAGCAGCAGTCTGACAATCACACTCAAATTCCTTACACTTCCCAGACACCACTATCACCATCCCTGGGTATGTGCTGCCTCACCAGAAGTGGTGACATAGTGGTGACATAATCAGTCAGGAGGGATTTGCCCTGCCTCTGTAATTCATGAAGTCTCATGGCTTCAGGTCAAATATGAGTAGGGAATGGGGAAACCTTTTTCTGATTATCATCAATTACAAACATTGGGGCTTTCTCTCCTTGTAGACATAATCTGTGACTTATCATCTCAGCTCAGATGTTGTCCAGATCCAGCTGTAGGTCGGTATGGGGTGATAATTGAGGGAGAGTGATGGATGGAGCTCAACATTGATTTAGTTAGCTAACTGCCGATAATGCTGTTATGAAGGAGAGTAGGCCATTGATGCAAGAGGATTGCTATCATGATCAAAGAAATTACTGCATTCATGTTAAGCAGCTTTTCCAGCAGCAGTGAGAGAGGTGCTCACACTGCAGCTCATGGGATGGGAGAAAAGAAGGCAGTCCAAGAGAAACAGGCAAGTAGTGGAGGAGTCCCCTGGGATCCTGCTCTCAAATCGTTTTATCATTTCGGAAACTGATGAAGGCACTGGTTTCTCCAGGGGGTACAGTCAGAGCCAAGCTTCTGGCACCACAAGTGGCCTGACCATACAGGTGGGGAGAAAGGAGGAGGGAAGAGCAATCGTGATTGGGGCTTTAGTTAGGGGAACAGACAAGACATTTCTACTGCCACAGACATGACTCCAGGATGGCATGTTGCCTCCCTGGTGCTAGGGTCAGGGATGTCAAAGAACTCAACATTCTAGGGTACAGAATCTTCAGGCGTAGCAGGGGAGTGTGTAAAAGAGGTGGTGTTGCATTATTAATTAAGGAGTCACCTACTGCAGTAAGATGGGATGACATCTTGGGACAGTCTGCAAGTGAGGCTTTGTGGGTAGAGTTTAGGAATAACAAAGGGACAGTCATGTGTGTGGATTGTATTATAAGCCCCAAGCAATCAGTGGGCAATAGAGGAACAGACATGTCAAATAATAATAGGATAATTATATTGCAGGATTTCAACTTCCCCAACTTTAATTGGGATAGTCAGTAGTATGAAGGGCTTTGAGGGAATCTTCAAAGCTTCGGGTGAGCTTTTTTATATCAATATGTAGAACGTCCAACAAAGAGTGCCATAAATTCAATCAACTAAGCTCATTCAACAAACAAGTGGGAAAATAACTCACATATTCCCGTCATTGGGCACTTAGTTTCTTTTTGGCAAAATTCCATCCTTAATCTTTTGGAACAGGTAGAAATGCAGCACTGCACGTTGAATGTACACAACAGTGGAGTACAGTCACAGGTCTGATTAATTATATTTATTTCAGTTACAAGCAGGTTTGGTATCAAGCTTATAGGCAATGAAAGAAAATCTGCTGGGGTCAGGTCATTCCTCACATTGTACAGTGGCCGAGGAGAACTCCCAGACCAAGGAAAAACTTCTGTTTCGACAGTCAAGGAGTCTGAGCAAAAATGTTCTAGTTACGGAGAAAGACCACTGATTGAAATCTTCAATGGCATTGGTGAATGCAGCATAGTTAGCCAATTCAGCAAAAACTATCTCCAGCAGGATGGGAGGCAGAATGCTAATCAGACCCCTGGGTTTTGGAGGAAAAACAAACAATTCTACAAGCTGCAATTCACTACCCAGGAGTCCTTGCACAGTCAAATACTCACAACACTCACTAAACTAGGTTTAAGTATAAATAATGAGGTATAAAAACAGCACAATGTTATTTCTCAGCTGGAATCAATTAGAACGGAGGACAAGTTTCAGACAATAAAAGGCTTCCAGAACATAAACATTAATTGATGGAAAATGGTCTGGGAAGTTGTTGCAAAATGATCTGGGAGGTTGTTCTGCAGGTTTGCAGCAGACTGAAAAGATTAAGTATGTGGACATTAAGAAAGAGGATATGTTGGAACTTTTAAATTCTATCAAGATAGATAAGTCGCTGGGACCGGATGGGATGTACCCCAGGTTACTGTGGGAGGTGAGGGAAGTGACTGCAGAGCCCCTGGCAATGATCTTTGTGTCGTCGATGGAGACGGGAGAGGTTCTGGAGGATTGCGGATGTGGTTCCTATTTTCAAGAAAGGGAACAGAGATAGCCCGGGAAATTACCGACCGGTGAGTCTGACCTCTGAGTTGGTAAGTTGATGAAGAGGATTCTGAGGGACAGGATTTATGAACATTTAGAGAAGTTTAGTATGATCAGACATAGTCAGCACGGCTTTGTCAAGGGCAGGTCATGCCTTACGAGTCTAGTTGAGTTCTTTGAAAATGTGACTGCACACATTGACAAAGGAAAAGCGGTGGATGTGATTTACATGGACTTCAGCAAGTCGTTTGATAAGGTCCCCCATGCAAGACTTCTTGAGAAAGTGAGAGGGCATGGGATCCAAGGGGCTGTTGCCTTGTGGATCCAGAACTGGCTTGCCTGCAGAAGGCAGAGAGTGGTTGTGGATGGGTCTTTTTCGGCATGGAGGTCAGTCACCAGTGGAGTGCCCCAGGGATCTGTTCTAGGACCCTTGCTGTTTGTCATTTTCATAAATGGCCTGGATGAGGAAGTGGAGGGATGGGTTAGTAAGTTCACTGATGACACGAAGGTTGGTGGTGTTGTGGATAGTCTGGAGGGATGTCAGAAGTTGCAGCAAGACATAGATAGGATGCAAGACTGGGCGGAGAAGTGGCAGATGGGCTTCAATGTGGATAAATGTGTAGTGGTCCATTTTGGCAGGACCAATGGGATGAAGGAGTACAATATCAAGGGTAGGACTCTTAGCAGTGTTGAGGAGCAGAAGGACCTTGGAGTCCAGGTCCATAGGACTCTTAAATCGGCCTCGTAGGTGGAGGATGTGGTCAAGAAGGTGTATGGGGTGCTAGCCTTCATTAATCAAGGGATTAAGTTTAGGTGTCAGGAGGTAATGCTGCAACTTTATAAGACCCTGTCAGACCCCACTTCGAATACTGTGCACAGTTCTGGTTGCCTCACTACAAGGAGGATGTGGAAGCTATTGAGAGGGTGCAGAGGAGATTTACAAGGATGTTGCCTGGATTGGGATGCATGCCTTATGAAGATAGGTTGAGGGATCTAGGTCTCTTCTCCCTGGAGAGACGAAGATTGAGAGGCGACCTGATAGAGGTTTATAAAATGTTGAGAGGTATAGATAGGGTAGATTCTTGGAGGCTATTTCCCAGGGCTGAAATGGTCGCTACGAGAGAACACAGGTTTAAGGTGCTGGGGAGCAGGTACAGAGGAGATGTCAGGGCTAAGTTTTTCATTCAGAGGGTGGTGAGTGAGTGGAGTCGGCTGCCGTCAGTGGTGGTACAGGCAAACTCGCTGGGGTCTTTTAAGAGACTTCTGGATGAGTACATGGGATTTAATGGGATTGAGAGTTATAGATAGGCCTGGTAGGTATGGATATGATCGGCACAACTTGTGGGCCAAAGGGCCTGTTTGTGCTGTAGTGTTCTACGTTCTATTACTTGAGTACAGAAGTGTCATTTTTGCGCAATAAATTTGGCTGTCCACAGTCAGTATCTGAGGCTTTTGCAAATTTTTTGAATGTTTATTGCTTGCTATGGGGGTAGGATCAGGAGCAAAGTATTTTCCTACATGAAAGATAGGAAAGGGGAGACAAGGTGAAAGTAAATAAATGTAAATTAACATGTTCTGCTCAATCACTTTGACCAATTTTTTCATTATAGTGAGTATTTAGCATAAGCATAAAGACTCATTGTAGGGGATTGATTTTGAGTAGAACTGAGATGGAGTGCATTAATTGTTAATGACTGATGCGTTTTTTAAAATTCAGTCATGGAACATGGGCATCGCTGGCTGGCCAGCATTTATTACCCATCTCAAGTTACCCGAAGGCAGTTGGCAGTCAACCACATTGCTGTGGCTCTGGAGTCACATGTAGGCCAGACTAGGTAAGAACGGCAGATTTCCTTCCCTAAATGACGTTAGTGAACCAGATGGGTATTTCTGAATGTTAACAACAGTTTCTTGGCCATCAGTAGATTCTTAATTTCAGATTTATTTCATTGAATTCAAATTCCACCAGCTGCCGTGGCGGGATTCAAACCCTGGGTCCCAGAACATTCGCTGAGTTTCTGGATTAATAGTCTAGCGATACCACAGGACTGCTTTCAGAAACTTGAACTTTCAGAAACACAACTGGTGAGAGAAGTTACAATAACTTTCACTACGTGGATACAAAATAGGAAGCAGAGAGTAACAGTCAATGGATATTTTTCAGGCTGAAGGAAGGTTTGTAGTGGTGTTCCCCAGGGATTGATATTGGGACGCTTGCCTTTCCTGAGATATCTTAATGATCTGGACCTTGATGTGCAGGGGACAATTTCAATGTTTCCAGATGGCATGAAACTTTGACGTATTGCAAACTGTGAAGACTACACTTCAAAAGGACGTGGAATGGACAGGTAGGTGGCAGATGATGTTCAGTTTGTGACTTGATGCATATTGGTAGAAGTAGATAGAGAGACAATAGAAAATATGGGGTAAAATTCTAAAAGGGGTGCATGAGCAGAGGATCCTGTGTGTATTTGTGCATTGATCATTAAAGATGACAGGACAATTGGAGAGTAGTTAATAAAGCATATGATGTTCTGGGCTTTATTGATAGGGGCATAGAGTACAAGAGCAAGGAGGTTACGCTGAACATATATAAGACTCTAGTTAGACCTCAGCTGGAATAACACGTACAGTTCTTAGGAAGGATGTGAACGCAATGAAGTGCACAAGAAGTTTACAAGAATGGTTCCAGGATTGAGAAACTTCAGTTATGAGAATAGACTGGAAAGTCTGGGACTGTTCTACTTGGAGAGAATAAGGCTAAGAGGAGATCTAATAGAAATGTTCAAAATCATGAGGGATCAGGATAGAGTAGATAGGGAGAAAATGTTCCTGCTCATAAAAAGATCAAAAACAAGAAGCACAGATTTAAGGTAATTTGCAAAAGAAGCAAAAAAGTGATGTGATGAAGATCATTTTCACACAGCAAGTGGTTCAGGTGAGGAATGCACTGCCTGGAAGTGTGGCAGAAATAACTTCAACTGAGGCTTTCAAGAGGGCATTGGATGATTATTTGAATAGAAACAATGTGCAGGGGTACAGTGAGTAGGAAGGGGAATGACATTAATGATGATGCGCATTTGAAGAGTTGATGCAGACATGATAGGCCAAATTGCCTCCTACTGCGACGTAGCAATTCTGTGAAATACTGTATTCAAAGAGGATAACATTGCTTTCTGCTTGTCTCAGTTAAATTTAGCAGCACCCAATTAAATGAAATATGGGCATTAGCAATCTGTGGAAGCAGCTACAATGTATGGAATTGACCCATTATCTTTCCATGACAATAATGAATCTCGCACATATTAAGAATAAAAAGTGCTGAGTATTCTCTATTTCTTCAAGTTCACAAACACCTTTTCTATTTTGACTTTTCATTTTCCATGTCCTATTTCTTTCAGAATTTTCTCTAGAACAACTGCTAACTGTTCCCACAGATGATTTCTAAATGCTAGACTTCTGAAAATGTTCCTCAGATCCTCAAAATAACATTACTTGAACTTTGCTAAACTTTTTACAGTAATGTGGAAGCTGCCCTATTCAGAAAGCATTAATACTCACATTTAATGTTGAAGGATGCTGTTGCGGTTCTAGCTTCCTCTCCAGTGACTGAATTCCGAGCTACGCATTGGAAGTCTCCACTGTCCTTCCTCCGATCGACTGCTGTGAATTGCAGGTTGCTGCCTTCAACAAAACGTCTCTCCGAAGTCATCACAGGATTCCCATTTAGCAGCCACTCAAACACAATGTTCATTGGCATCTCAACTTCACAGCGGAGAATTGCACTGCGCCCATGTAAAGCATCTTGGGAATAGGGCTCTTTGGTGAAGAGAATTATCGCCCGCACACAGCATACTACAGAAAAAAAAAGTTTGGTTTCTTATTGCAAACTTCGTACCAATCCCTGTGACAGATGGCTAACAAGAATCTGAATGTCAGAATGATGCACATTTTTTTTCACCTCTGCAACTTGCTTCTGGTATTATTGCAGCATGGCAGAACAAGTTCCACTGTGAACTATGGAGTTCCAAAGTACTGTGATGCATGTAATCAATTATAAACGTGAACTGCGACTGCTTAATGGTACTGTATCCAAGGAGATATACTCAGCATTCAATCAAGGAGTAAGAAAGAAAACAGGGAACTGCAGACCAATTAGCCTAACATTGGTTGTCAGAGAAATGTTGGAGTCTGTTAAAGGAGTAAAAAGTCTGACAACACCAGGTTTAAGTCCAACCGATTTATTTGATAGTAAACTCACTAGCTTTGGAGCAGTCAGCAGTCAGAGTATTATCAGACAAAGACAACATGGCTTTATGAATGGGAAATCTTGTTTAACAAATTGTGTTTTTTGAGGATGTAACCAGTGACAAGGTAAAGGTGAACCAGTAGATGTGAATTACCAGGACTACCAAAATGCATTCAATAAATGATACACAAAAGGTTAACTGACAAGATAAACATAGAAATATCAGAACTGGAAGCAGGAGTAGGCCATTCAGTCCTTCAAGCCTGCTCCGCCTTTCATTCTGATCATGGCCGATTGTCAAATTCAATATCCTGATCATGCCTTTCCCCCATACCCATTGATCCGTTTAGCCCAAGGGTGATATTTAATTTCTTCTTGAAATCAGACATTTTGGCCTCAACTACATTCTGTGGTCATGAATTCTGCAAATTCACCACTCTCTGGGTGGAGAAATTTCTCCTTGACTCAGTTCTATAAGTTTTTCCCCTTATCCTCAAACTATGACCCCTAGTTCTGGACTCCCCCACCATCAGAAACATACTTTCTCTATTTACCCTGTCTAACCCTGTTAGGATCTTATAGAAACTCATAAAATTCTATCTCACTCTGCTAAACTCCAGTGAATACAGTCCTAACTGACTTAATCTCTCCTCATTTGATAGATCTGCCATCCCAGGAATCAGCCTGGTAAACCTTTGCTGCACTCCCTCTATAGCAAGGACACTCTTCCTCAGATACGGACACTAAAACTACACACATTTTTCCAGATGCGGTCTCACCAACACCCTACACAATTGGAGTAAGATACCACTCTTTCTATACTCAAATCCTCTTGCCATGAAGGCCAACATACCATTTGCCTTCTTTACTGCCTGCAGCTCCTGTGTGCTTACTTTCAGGGACTGATGCACGAGGACATCCAAGGTCTCGCTAAATATCCAACTCTCAATTTACACAGCTACTTTGCTATTTTTGCTATCAAAGTGGACAACCTCATACTTATCCACATTATACTGCATCTGCCATGCATATACACCCTCATTCACTCAACCTGTCCAAATCACACTGAAGCATCTCTGCATAGAAACATGAAAATAGGTGCAGGAGTAGGCCATTCAGTCCTTCGAGCCTGTCACACCATTCAATATGATCGTGGCTGATCATGCACTTTCAGTATCCCACTCCTGCTTCCTCTCCATACCCCTTGATTCCTTTAGCTGCAAGGGCCACCTCCAATCCCTTTTGAACACGTGTAACGATATACATCCTTCTCACAGCTCACCCTCCCACCCAACTTGTATCATCTGCAAATTTGGAGATAATAAATTTAGTTCCATCTTCCAAGTCATTCATATATCATGTGAATAGTTGGTGACTGAGCACAGGTCCCCACTAGTCACTGCCTGTCAACCAGAAAAATACCCATTTATGTCAACTCTTTGTTTCCTGTTAACCAGCTTTCAATCTATCTCAAGACACTACCTGCAATCCCATGCACTTTAACTTTATATAGTAGTCTGCTACGTAGAGGATTGGTTGTCAAATAGGAGGCAGAGAGTGGGGGTCAACGGGTGCTATTCGGATTGGTGGATGGTGACTAGTGGAGTGCCCCAGGGGTCGGTGCTGGGGCCTCAGCTTTTTACCATTTATATAGATGATCTGGAGGAGGGAACCGAGTGTAGGGTGTCGAAATTTGCTGATGACACCAAGATTGGGGGAACGGCAAATTGTGCGGAGGGTGTGGAGAGTCTGCAGAAGGATCTAGATAGGCTGGGCGAATGGGCCAGGAAATGGCAAATGGAATTTAATGTTGGCAAGTGTGAGGTGGTCCACTTTGGTGGGAATAATGGTAGGAAGGATTATTACTTACGTGGCGAAAAACAGCAGCAGGTGACGGTGCAGAGGGACCTCGGGGTCCTTGTGCATGAGTCGCAAAAACCCAGCTTGCAGGTGCAGCAGGTGGTCAGGAAGGCGAATGGGATGCTGGCCTTCATAGCGAAGGGGATTGAATATAAAAGTAGGGAGGTCTTGCTGCAGCTGTATAGGGCATTGGTGAGGCCGCAGCTGGAGTACTGTGTGCAGTTTTGGGCGCCGCACCTGCGCAAAGATATTTTGGCCTTGGAGGGAGTGCAGAGGAGGTTTACTAGGCTGATACCGGAGTTGAGGGGGTTGAGCTATGAGGAGAGGCTGAATAAACTGGGCTCGTACTCGTTAGAGTTTAGAAGAATGAGGGGAGATCTCATTGAGACGTATAAGATGATGAATGGGATGGATAGGATAGAGGTGGAGAGACTCTTCCCGCTCAAAAAAGACAGTAGGACTAGGGGGCACAGCCTCAAGATAAAAGGGGGGCGGTTTAGAACGGAGTTGAGGAGGAACTTCTTCACTCAAAGGGTGGTGAATCTCTAGAATTCTCTGCCCGTTGAAGTGGTGGAGGCTGCCTCGCTAAATATTTTTAAGACGCGGGTTGATGGGTTTTTGATAAGAGAGGGGATTAAGGGTTATGGGGAGAAAGCGGGAAAGTGGAACTGAGCAGTGACAGATCAGCCATGATCTTATTGAATGGCGGGGCAGGCTCGAAGGGCTAGATGGCCTACTCCTGCTCCTATTTCTTATGTTCTTATGTTCTTATGTAAGACCTTGTCGAAAGCTTCTGAAAGTCTAAATAAAGCACATCCACTGGTTCTTCTTGGTCACTAAGACTTCTTGTCATCTTGACTTATGAATAAGAATTGTGTAAGGGCAGTGAGTAGTCAGTGCCATTGTTTTATAAATACTTTCACCCATGGGGGCTTTGGAGTTGCTTTTTAAAAATCATAGAATTTGGGAGGAGTTAATGGTTCAAAGTACTTTCTGCAGAATTCACTTGCTGCCTCAGTAATCATGATTATGTAAACAGATTGGCAGGGGGTAATCTGCCAGTTCTGTATTGTGTGAAACAGCAATTAACAGTTTTTTGGAGTGCCATAAGAGACTAAAATTTTCCAGATTAAACCAAATGCCTTTTGGGTACAAAGAGGAACTTCAAATATTTGTAAATTTATTTGAGGTGCAAGACTTACATTCATAGAATTCATATTTTGTTTAAATCATTCCAAAGAAATAACTTATCACTTCAGTTTATTTTGGACATAAGTTGGGAAAGAGAGAAGATTGTTAAAAGGCAGGATGAAATCTGGAAAATTTTAGTTGTACCACCTTAAACAGAAGCTTTGCAGAGTAGTTTTCACTATCATACGCATTGACAAATATTGTCATCGGGTTAGCCAAAGATAAATTGTGAAGTATTACATGTTTAATTAAACAACGGTCTAAATCCACACTCTTTTTTAACAGCCCTTTTGTCTGAAGTTTGTGTTCAACATCTAATATTAAAATTATCACCCAATTGAGACAATACAGGTTTTCAATTTTTGTAAAGCATCTCAGGCACCCTAGCTCCGTGGCCTGCTATGTTCAAGTTACATAACTGGTGATACAGCTAAGGTTTTTTTTGTGACGGCCCTGTAATGTACCAGAAAAACAAAACACTGCATTAACTTCAAAGCTATTCAAATGTAACGTAACAATGAGGATTAATTGTAAAATACAATCCTCTTCTATTACGTGTCATCTTAACCACATCTATTTGGGTGGAATGTCTCATCTTATTTTGCTAAAAGTACCTGACCAAAGAATGTGTCTTTTTGATGTATAGTGAGCTTACTGCATGCTTTTCTGACAAAAATATGACATGCAAGGAAATCTACCAACATACCAACAGTCTCCAAATTAACTTTTTGAAAAAGCCACACATGCCACACTTGGTTACCCAATATTATTTGGGCAATTTTTCCATTTATCAAGTAACTCACCATACTTTCTTTTCCTGATCCTATGCTTGATGATATTATCCAAAAGCACAACATTACTTTTTACATGTAAGCTGATTACATTGAAATCACCTCCTCTCTCAACTCCTCCAGTGTTGCTAAATTATCAAATTGCTTACCTGACATCTAGCAGTGGATGAAAAGAAATTTCCTCCAAGTACCTGCTGGGTGGACTGAAACCATTGTTTTTGGACACTGCTCCAAACTCAGTTCCCTAGCAACTGACCCCATCCACCTCCCTGCTATAATCTCATATTTTTGCCAATGTGTGGTATCATACTTGACCCCCAAGTTAAACTTCCAAACTCATATTCGTAGGATCACGAAGACCACTTATCTCCACCTCAATCATTTGATTGACTGTCATATGTATTAGCACACAGTGAAAAGTATTGTTTTTGCATGCTGTATGAAGCATACCATTCATAGAGAAGGAAACGAGAGAGTGCAGGATGTAGCGTTACAGCCATAGCTAGGGTGTAGGGAAAGATCAACTTAATGCAAGGTTAGTCCATTCAGAAGTCTGATGGCAGCAGGGAAGAAGCTGTTCTTGAGCTGGCTGGTACATGACCTCAGACTTTTGTATCGTTTCCCCGACGGAAGAAGTGGAAGAGAGAATGTCTGGGGTGCGTGAGGTCCTTATGCTGGCTGCTTTGCCAAGGCAGAGGGAAATGTAGACAGAATCAATTGATGGGAGGCTGGTTTACATGATGCATTGGACTACATTCACAACCTTCTGTAATTCCTTGCAGTCTTGGGCAGAGCAGGAGCCATACCAAGTTTTCCTGATATGCTTTCTATGGTGCATCAGTAAAAGTTAGTGAGAGTCGTAGCTGACGTGCCAAATTTCCTTAATTTTCTGAGAAAGTAGAGGCATTGGTGGGATTTCTTAACTATAGTGTCGGCGGCATGGGGGACCAGGACAGGTTGTTGGTGATCTGGACACCTAAAAACTTGAAGCTTTTATATCATAATATCATAAATCATAATACTGCCTCAGCCTTTGCTTCAGCTCAGAATGCCAAAGATGCACAATCCTCATGAGTGAATAAACTTCTCTGCATCTCAGAAATAAATCATAATAGGCCATTTATCCTGAGGCTATATGTCTCACGTTTTAGATTCTCTGACCAATGAAAACAATCTGTCAAGCTCCTTCAAAATTTTATAGGTTTGAGTGGAAGTGTCTCGCTTCTAAACTCCAGAAAATGTAAGCCAAACTGACTTAGCATTTCATCTTAGGACCTCATCACAGGGTCCGATATGGAGAACCTTTGTTGTACCGCCTCCAATGCAAGGATATCCTTTGTGAAAATGTGGAGATCAAAACTGTACATAGTATTCAAATGTGATCTCACCAAAACCTGGACAGACTTCTTTGTTTTTGTACCCCAATCCCTTTGGAATAAAGGTTAATATGATGCCATTTGCCTTCCAAATTGCTCGTTGCACCTGCATGCTTCCTTTTGCTTGTAAAAGCAGAGAGCAGTATAGTAGCACAGTGGTTAGCACTGCTGCCTCACAGTACCAGAGACCCGGGTTCAACTCCCGGCTTGGGTCACTGTCTTGTGGAGTTTGCGTGTTCTCCCCATGTCTGTGTGGGTTTCCTCTGGGGTGCTCCGGTTTCTTCCCACAGTCTGAAAGACGTGCTGGTTAGGTGCATTGATCCAAACAGGCACCGCACTATGGCAACGAGGGGAATTTCACAGTAACCTCATTGCAGTGTTGATCTAAGCCCTTTTGTGACTTCACTTTTCCCAAATCTGTTTGAATGTCAAAAAGTTTCACACTTTTTAATTAATATTGTGCTTTATTCTTATGACCAAAATGAATATCTTCACCCTGCCCGTCTGTCATCTTGCTGCCCACTCATTTAACTTGCCTACATTTCTTTGCAGTCTCTGTGTCGCCTTACAGCTCACTATGGTGTCATGAGCTTCTCCATCTAAGTCATTAATATACATTGTAAATAGCTGAGGCTCCAGCATAGCTCCTTGTGGCACTCCACTATTCACTGCCTGTCAACCTGGATAAACCCCATTTATGCCCACTCTGTTTTCTAACTGTTAATTAATCCCCTCTCCATGTATTGCACGCATGAGCCCATATCTTACTTATTAACCTACTGCTGAACACCCTCAGGCAGCATGGTGGCACTGTGGTTAGCACTGCTACCTCACAGCGCCTGAGACCCAGGTTGGATTTCTGGTTTGGGTCACTGTCTGTGCAGAGTCTGCACATTCTCCCCATGTCTGTGTGGATTTCCTCCACATAGTAAAAAAAGCTACAGCACAAACAGGCCCTTCAGCCTACAAGTTGCACTGAACATGTCCCTATCAACTAGGCATACCTATAACCCTCTATCTTACCTAGTTCCATGTACTTATCCAAAAGTCTCTTAAAAGACCCTATTGAATCCGCCTCCACCACCACTGCCGGCAGCCAATTCCACGAACCCACCACCCTCTGGGTGAAAAACTTACCCCGACATCTCCTCTGTACCTACTCCCCAGCACCCTACACCTGTGTCCTCTTGTGGCAACCATTTCAGCTCTGGGAAAAAGCCTCTGAGAATCCACTCGATCAATACCTCTCAGCTCTTACACCCCTCTATCAGGTCACCCCTCATCTTTCGTCTCTCCAAGGAGAAAAGACTGAGCTCTCTCAATCTATCCTCATAAGGCAGGCCACCCAATCCAGGCAACATCCTTGTAAATCTCCTCTGCACCCTTTCTATGGCTTCCACATCCTTTCTGTAATGAGGCGACCAGAACTGAGGACAGTACTCCAAGTGGGGTCTGACCAGGATCTTATACAGTTGCAGCATTATCTCCCAACTCCTAAACTCAATTCATCGATTGATGAAGGCCAGTACACCATACGCCTTCTTAACCACAGCCTCTACCTGCAAAGCTGCTTTGAGCATCCTATGAATCCAGACCCCAAGATCCTTCTGATTTTCCACACTGCCAAGAGTCTTACCCTTAATATTACAATCTGTCATCCTATTTGACCTGCCAAAATGAATCATCACACTCTGGGCTAAAGTCCATCTGCCATTTCTCCGCCCAGTCTTGCATCCTATCAATGTCTCGCTGCAATATGCTCACATGCTCCAGTTTTCTCCACAGTTCAAAAGACGTGCTGGTTAGATGAATTGGCCATGCGAAATTCTTCCTCAGTGTACCAAAGAACATTACAGCACAGGAATAGGCCAATTGGCCCTCCAAGCCTGTGCCGCTCGTGCGCTCAAGTAGGTCATTCGTTTGTATCCCTCTATTTCCAGTCTGTTCATGTGGCTATCTAGATAAGTCTTAAACGATCCTAGCGTGTCTGCCTCAATCACCTTGCTTGGCAGTGCATTCCAGGCCCCCACCACCCTCTGTGTAAAATACGCCCCCCTGACATCTGTGTTGAACCTTGCCCCCCTCACCTTGAACTTGTGACCCCTTGTGTTCGTCACCTCCGACCTGGGAAAAAGCTTCCCACTGTTCACCCTATCTATACCCTTCATAATTTTATACACCTCTATTAGGTCGCCCTTCATCCTCCGTCTTTCCAGGGAGAACAACCCCAGTTTACCCAATCTGTCCTCATAGCTAAGACCCTCCATACCAGGCAACATCCTGGTAAGCCTTTTCTGTACTCTCTCCAAAGTCTCCACGTCCTTCTGGTAATGTGGTGACCAGAACTAGAAGCAAAATTCCAAATGTGGCCTAACCAACGCTCTATACAGCTGCAACATCACATGCCAACTTTTATACTCTATGCCCCATCCAATAAAGGCAAGCATGCCATATGCCTTCTTCACCACTCTCTCCACCTGTGCTGCCATCTTTAAGGATCTGTGGACTTGCACACCCAGGTCCCTCTGTGCGTCGATACTCCTGATAGTTCTGCCATTTATTGTATAGCTTCCCCCTACATTAGATCTACCAAAATGCATCACTTCGCATTTATCTGGATTAAATTTCATCTGTCATTTCTCCACCCAATTTTCCAGCCTATCTATTTCCTGCTGTATTCTCTGACAATGTTCATCACTATCCACAACTCCAGCGATCGTTGTGTCATCCGCAAACTTACTGATCACACCAGCTACATTTTCTTCAAAATCATTTATATATATCACAAACAGCGAGGTCCCAGTACAGAGCCCTGCGGAACACCACTAGTCACAGACCTCCAACCGGAAAAAGACCCCTTCACTGCTACCCTCTGTCTTCTATGGCCAAGCCAGTTCTCCACCCATTAGAACATAGAACATTAGAACACTACAGCACAAACAGGCCCCTCGGCCCACAAGTTGCGCCGATCACATCAATACCTACCAATCCCATTAAATCCCATATACTCATCCAGAAGTCTTTTAAAAGACCCCAGCGAGTTCGCCTCCACCACCACTGACGGCAGCCGATTCCATTCACTCACCACCCTCTGGGTGAAAAACTTAGCCCTAACATCACCTCTGTACTTGCTTCCCTGCACCTTAAATCTGTGTCCTCTTGTAGCAACCATTTCAACCCGGGGAAATAGCCTCTGAGAATCCACCCTATCTATTCCTCTCAACATTTTATAAACCTCTATCAGGTCGCCTCTTAACCTACGCCTCTCCAGGGAGAAGAGTCCCAGCTCCCTCAACCTATCTTCATAAGGCATGCATCCCAATCCAGGCAACATCCTTGTAAATCTCCTCTGCACCCTTTCAATAGCTTCTACGTCCTTCCTATAGTGAGGTGACCAGAACTGCGCACAGTACTCCAAGTGGGGCCTGACAAGGGACTTATAAAGTTGCAGCATTACCTCCCGACTCCTAAACTCAATCCCTCGATTAATGAAGGCCAGTACACCATACACCTTCTTGACCACATCCTCCACCTGCGAGGCCGATTTAAGAGTCCTGTGGACCCGGACACCAAGATCCTTCTGCTCTTCAACACTGCTAAGGCTCCTGCCCTTGATAGTGTACTCGTTCATCCCATTGGTCCTGCCAAAATGGACCACTACACGTTTATCCGCGTTGAAGTCCATTTGCCACTTCTCCGCCCAGTCTTGCATCCTATTTATGTCCTGCTGCAACTTCTGACATCCTTCCAGACCATCCACAACACCACCGACCTTCGTGTCATCGGCGAACTTACTAACCTATCCCTCCACTTCCTCATCTAGGTCATTTATGAAAATGACAAGCAGCAAGGGTCCTAGAACAGATCCCTGGGGCACTCCACTGGTGACTGACCTCCATGCAGAAAAAGACCCATCCACAACCACTCTCTGCCTTCTGCAGGCAAGCCAGTTCTGGATCCACAAGGCCAAAGCCCCTTGGATCCCATGCCCTCTCACCTTCTCAAGAAGTCTTGCATGGGGGACCTTATCAAACGCCTTGCTGAAGTCCATGTACACCACGTCCACTGCTCTTCCTACGTCAATGTGTTCAGTCACATTTTCGAAGAACTCAACTAGGCTCGTAAGGCACGACCTGCCCTTGACAAAACCATGCTGACTATTTCTGATCATGCTAAACCTCTCCAAATGCTCATAAATCTTGTCCCTCAGAAGCCTCTCTATCAGCTTACCAACCACTGAGGTCAGACTCACCGGTCGGTAATTTCCTGGGCTAGCCCTGTTCCCTTTCTTGAAAGTAGGAACCACATCCGCAATCCTCCAATCCTCCGGAACCTTTCCCGTTTCCATCGACGACGCAAAGATCATCGCCAGGGGCTCTGCAATCACCTCCCTCACCTCCCACAGTAACCTGGGATACATCCCATCTGGTCCCGGCGACTTATCTATCTTGATAGAATTTAAAAGTTCTAACACATCCTCTTCCTTAATATCCACATACTCAATCTTTTCCATCTGCTGCAAACCTGTAGCAAAATCTCCCAGATCAGTTTCCACTGTGAATACTGAGGCAAAGTACTCATTAAGCACCTCTGCCATTTCTGCTGGTTCCACACGGACCTTTCCCCCTTCACCTTTTATAGGTCCTATCCCTTCTCTTCTCATCTTTTTACTTTTCACATATTTGTAGAAGGCCTTGGAATTCTCCTTAATCTTACCCGCCAAGGCCTTCTCATGACCCCTTCTGGCTCTCCTAATTTCCCTTTTAAGCTCCTTTCTACAATCCTTATACTCCTCTAGATCCTTAACATCTCCTAGCTCCCTGAACCTTTTGCACACCTTCCTTTTCCTCCTGACTAGGTTCACCACAGCCTTCGTGCACCACGGTTCCCGCGACCTACCAAAACCTCCTTGTCTCATCGGAACGTTGTTGTGCAGAGCTCCAGACAAACATTCCTTGAATATCCGCCACCTTCCTTCTGTACTTTTCCCCAAGAATGCCTCCTTCCAGTTTATTTGCCCAATTAACTGCCTGACGTCTTCGTATTTCCCCTTACTCCAGACAAACACCTTCCTAGCCTGCCTGATCCTATCTCGTTCCAATGCAATTGCGAAGGAGATAGAATTATGATCACCATTCCCAAGATGGTCTCCTACCAAGAGATCCGTCACCTGTCCTGGTTCATTCGCCAGTACCAGGTCAAGTACAGCCTCTCCTCTCGTAGGCTTATCCACGTACTGTGTCAGGAAACCTTCCTGAACACACCTAACAAACTCCTCCCCATCCAAACCCCTTACCCTTGGGATATTCCAATCGATGTTTTGGAAATTGAAGTCTCCCATCACAACAACTCTGTTATTTCTACATCTCTCTAGGATCTGTTTCCCTATCTGCACCTCAACTTCCCTGTCACTATTGGGCGGCCTGTAGAATACACCCAGAAAAGTTATCGACCCTTTGCTGTTCCTAACTTCCACCCACAGAGACTCCGTAGACAGTCCCTCCATGGCATCCTCCTTCTCTGCAGCCATGACACTGTCCCTGATCAACAGTGCCACTCCACCACCTCTTCTGCCTCCCTCCCTGTCCTTCCTGAAGCATCTGAATCCTGGCACCTGAAGTACCCAGTCCTGTCCCCGAGACATCCAAGTCTCCGTAATGGCCACCACATCACATTCCCAAGCAGCAATCCACGCCCTAAGCTCATCTACCTTATTTACTACACTCCTGGCGTTAAAATAGATACACTTCAGCCCCTCAGTCTGGACATTTCCCTTCTCCACCACCTGTCTAACCTCCCTCTCATACTGCCTGCAGTCCTTCCCTACCTGGGAGCTAACCTCCTCGGTCCCAGTCTCCCCATCACTATTCCCTCCCCCCATCCTTTCTAGTTTAAAGTCCCCCCAGTAGCCCTAGCCAGTCTTCCCACCAAGATATTAGACCCCCTGGGATTCAAGTGCCACCTGTCTTTACTGTACGGGTCACACCTGCCCCTAAAGAGGTCCCAATGATCTAGGAACCGAAATCCCTGCCCCCTGCTCCAGTCCCTCAGCCACGCATTCAGCCTCCACCTCATTCCATTCCTTCCCTCATTCTCCCGTGGCACAGGCAGCAATCCTGAGATTACTACCTTCGCTTTCCTCTTCCTCAGCTGCCTACCCAGTTCCCTACAGTTCCTTTTCATGACTGCCTCCCTCTTCCTGCCTACGTCAGCAGTACCTATATGCACTACAACCTCCAGTTCCTCACTCTCCCCTTTCAGAATGTCTGGGACACGCCCAGAGACATCCCAGATCCCAGCTCCAGGGAGACAAACCACCATCCGCGACTCATGTCTACATCCACAAAAACGCCTGTCCGCCCCCCTCACTGTGGAGTCCCCTATTAGTACTACCTTTCTGCTCTCTTTTTTAATTTTTTGACATACTGGCTCAGCTCCAGAGACCTGGCCACTGCTGCCTCCCTCGGATGAGCTGTCCCCCCCAGTAGTACTCAGGCAGGAGTACTTATTTTGAAGGGGGGCATCCACCGGCGTGCTCTCCATCACCTGAGGTTTCCCCTTCCTAATAGTTACCCACGTGCCTTCTTCCCATTGCCCTGGTGTGACTACTTGCTGATAGCTCCTGTCAATTATCTCCTCACTCTCTCTAATGAGCCGAAGGTCCTCAAGCTGCATTTGCAGCTCCTTAACCTGGTTCCGTAGGGACTGCAGCTCCACACACCGAGCACAGGTGTGGAAGTCTGGTAGATCAGGAGCCTCCAAGACCTCCCACATGTTGCACTGGCAACAACATACTGGCCTCACACCCATACTTGCCCCTTTTTAGTAACCCAGAGGAAAAAGTAAAAAAAAAACTTATAACTTACCTTGCCTCATCCTTGTCTCTTTGGCCCTGTGAGCCAAAGCCCTTACAGCACACTCAAAAACAAAAACAAACTTACCTGCTCTCAGTCAGAGCCCTTCTCTCTCTCTTTTTTAGGTTAGAGGAGGAGGGGGGGTTGGGATACTCTACCTATGTAGAGTATCGGGATTCCTCACCACTCTAATTTATAGTAAGGTTAAAAAAAACTCTACCCGAGTGTCTTTGCAACTGCTTCCGGTATAAAATTTAAAGAAAAAAAACTAGTAAAAAGTTAGCTTTAAAAAAAACACTCTACTCACCCACAAGCTCTCCTCTCGCAAATCGCTACCTCTCTTCAGTGCTCCCAAGGAACAATGAGGTCGAATCCCCGAGGTGAGTAACTTTTAAATGTTTAAAAAAAAACTCTACCCGAGTGTCTTTGCAACTGCTTCCGGTATAAAATTTAAAGAAAAAAAACTAGTAAAAAGTTAGCTTTAAAAAATCGCTCTACTCACCCACAAGCTCTCCTCTCGCAAATCTCTGCCTCTCTTCAGTGCTCCCAAAGAACAATGAGGTCGAATCCCCAGGGTGAGTAACTTTTAAGTGTTTAAAAAAAAACTCTACCCGAGTGTCTTTGCAACTGCTTCCGGTATAAAATTTAAAGAAAAAAAACTAGTAAAAAGTTAGCTTTAAAAAAAAACGCTCTACTCACCCACAAGCTCTCCTCTTGCAAATCGCTGCCTCTCTTCAGTGCTCCCAAGGAACAATGAGCTAGCTCACCTTTTATCCCGTGAGATTTAACCTTTTGCACCAGCCTGCCACGAGGAACCTTATCAAACGCTTTACTAAAATCCATATAGACCACATCCACAGCCCTCCCCTCGTCAATCGTTTTTATTACCTCCTCAAAAAACTCAACCAAATTTGTGAGGCATGCCCTCCCTCGTACAAAACCATGCTGTCTATCGCTAATGAGATTACTCAGTTCTAAATGTGCATATATCCTGTCTCTAAGAATCTTCTCCAACAATTTCCCTACCATGGACGTCAAGCTCACTGGCCTATAATTACCCGGGTTATCCTTGCTACTCTTCTTAAATAACGGGACCACATTTGCTATCCTCCAATCCTCTGGGATCTCACCTGTGTCTCGTGAAGAGACAAAGATTTCTGTCAGAGGCTCAGCAATTTCATCTCTTGTCTCCCTGAGCAGTCTCATACGGATTCCTTAAGGCCCTGGGGATTTGTCTGTCTTAATGTTTCCTAAAAAACCTAACACTTCCTCCTTTGTAATTGAGATTTTCTCTAATGGGTCAACACATCCCTCTGAGACACTACCAGTCAACATGTCCCTCTCCTCTGTGAATACTGATGCAAAGTATTCGTTTAGGATCTCACTGACCTCCTTGGGTTCTAAGCATAATTCCCCTCCTTTGTCCCTGAGAGGTCCGATTCTTTCCCTGATAACCCTCTTGTTCCTAACGTATGTATAAGATGCCTCAGCATTCTCCTTAAACCTGTCTGTCAAAAACATTTCATGGCCCTTCTAACTCCCTTTTTGAGTTCTTTTCTACTTTCTTTGTATTCCTCCAGTGGTCCATCTGTTTTTAGCTGCCTGGACCTTATGTATGCCTTTTTTTTCTTTTTGATTAGACCCACAATTTCACTGTACCAGAACAGGCGCCAGTGTGGGCGACTAGAGGGCTTTCATTGCAGTGTTAATGAAAGCCTACTTGTGATAATAATGAAAAAAACTTTATTGAATCCATACAACATATATTGGTTTCTCTATCTACATCCTCAAAAAACTCTAATAAATTTGTTAAACAGACTTCTTGCTGGTAAAACCATGTTGACTTGTTTTAATCATTCTCTGCTTTTCTAAGTGCATTGTCAAGAATTCCTTAATAACAGATTCTAGCATTTTCCTAGGAAGTAATGTTAGGCTAGCTGAGTGACCTGTAGTTCACTGTTTTCTCTCTCTCCTTTCTTGAAAAGTGTCGTAACATTGCCAACTTCCAATCTAGCTGGACCATTCCCGTATCCAAGGCATTTTGAAAAATTGTAGCCAGCACATCCATTATCTCTGCAGTTATCCCTTTTAGAACTGCAAGGTGTAGACCATCAGATTCCAAGGATTTTTGGGATTTTATGCCTTAAGTTTCTGCTGATCTCAATTTCTCTAATTTCCTTGTTTTGTCTAGCCCCTAGGTTATCATCTATTTATATGACTGAAACCCTCATTTATTCCTTCCTGACTATTCCAATGTTCATCCTGGCTGTTCTCCCATACCCTCCATAAACTTGAGGTCATCCAAAACTTTGCAGTGTGTGTGTCTCAACTCATGTTTCCCTATTATTCTATGCTTACAGACCTGCTTTTCTTTCCAAATCCATCCATGGCCTCACTCCTCTCCATCTCTGTAACGTCCTGTCACCCTAAATAATAAGCTTCCTTTTCTTAAGGAAAGAATCACTTTATTATTCTCCCTCAGTGTACCTGAACAGGCACCAGAGTATGGCGACTTGGGGATTTTCACAGTAACTTCATTCAGTGTTAATGTAAGCCTACATGTAACAATAATAAATAAACAAACACAGTGGCTTCCAGAATTATCTGAAGCTTACAGAAAAGTACAATTTACAATGAGACATACTTTGATTTGATTTATTGTCACATACATTAATATACAGTGAAAAATTTTGTTTCTTGCGCACTACACAGACAAAATATACTATTCATAGAAAAGGAAAGGAGAGAGTGCAGAATGTAGTGTTAAAGTCATAGCTAGAGTGCAGAGAAAGATCACTTAATGCAAAGCAAGTCCACTCAAAAGTCTGACAACAGCAAGGAAGTAGCTGTTTTTTATTCGGTTGGTACGTGACCTGAGACTTTAGTATCTTTTTCCCGAAGGAAGAAGGTGGAAGAGAGAATGTCCGGGGTCCTTGGTGTTCTTAATTGGCTGCTTTGCCAAAGCAGTGGAAAGTGGAGACAGAGTCAGGGGATGAGAGGCTGGTTTGTGTGATGGATTGGGCTACATTTACGACCTTTTGTAGTTCCTTGCCGTCTTGGGCAGAGCAGGAGCCATACCAAGCTGTGATATAACCAGAAAGAATGCTTTCTATGGTGTATCTGTAAACGTTGGTGAGAGTCGCAGCTGACATGCCAAATTTCCTTAGTACTGCATTGAAAATACTGTAGATTTGCCTGGCTTGTGTGTTAGCTTATAGCATCTGCTACAGAGGTTGATTTGTTCTGAAATCTGGCCATAGCTGTGCCATTAAGGATTCACAACAATCCCTGCTCATCTCTTCTTTCATCACAGATAGGCTCTGACGCATTACAACTACTAAGCGGGGGCAACGTAGCAGTCTTGTCGCTAGACTAGTAACCCAGAGGCCCGGGGTAATTCTGTGGGTTTGCAAATTCAAATCCCACGGCAAATGGTGAAATATAATTCAAAGCCTAATGTTGATCGTGAAATGATTGTCATTAAGACTCATCTGGTTTATTAAATCCTTTAGGGAAGGAAATATGTTGTCCTGATCTGGTCAGGCCTACATGTGACTCCAGATTCACAACAATGTGGTTGACTCATCAACACCCTCTAAAATAGACTAGCAAGCCACTCAGTTCAAGTGCAATTAAGGATGGGCAATAAACGAATGAGTTAAAAAAGCAGCAGTTATTATTTTAAAATTATTTTCTCAGTAAAAATCTACATGCAACAATTATACTCAAGATTGGCATGCTATAGGTTTTAGCACTACCTTCCCAAACCATTTGCTTTGACTTTTTTAAATCCCTGCTTCAGGATTGTTCCATCATCCTTCACCTTGCAAAAGTGGTTCATGCAAGCAACCATGCCTTGCAGTCTACCAATGCTACTTAAAACCAAGTAGAAGGAGATACGTGAAAGCAATAGAAGTTCACAGCAGCATCCATGTTTGGAAACTCAGCACACTGGGGGATCATCACAACAGGCCAGGCATCACTGAAGCAACTCAGAAGACTTCAATTAGAGGTTTCCTCACTGTGATCTGTAGACTTTAATCTGTTGCACGCTTCATCCTCACTCCTGTTCTCGGGTGGCGGCGGGGGGGTAATGGTTTTCAGTACATCAACCAGCCAATCTTATTTAAGTGTTAAAATATCTTAATGTGTGGTAGTAAAATCTATGGCCTTTCAGATTGCAATGTTTGATTGACGGATGTGAACAAAGGGAATTACTTCACTGCAAGGCATACTTCAAATCTGCACAAGATCACAATTGAAAGCTTCTTAGGTGTTACCAAGCTGATTTGGTCAGAAAAGTGTCTAGGTGGTTAAATGTTTTAACAAAATACTGTCACAGTCATAAACTCAAGAGCTTTGTGAGAATGAAGTTGTATTAGGTCTGGAAGGTGAAGAGGTGAAGACTCAAAAGATTGTATTCAAGACAACTCAACAAATTGAAAATAGCTAATTTATGAAATTCTTTGTGCATCAAAATATCTGATAAAAGGAAGAACAAAGCAGAACTTTTTAAATATTAACCTGAAGGAGAGCAGAGATATCAAAATAATTTATCGACCCTGTAAAGTACTTGTTTTACCATTCACAGACCTCAGCCACAGCAAGCTGATGGATAGCAACAACTTAATGAGGAGAACCTTAGCAAGGATGCAGTGGGGAAATGACCCAGTCTCAAAACATTGAAACTTCATCAATCAAATACCAAAAGGAAAAGTAGCATTTATTCTCCTTCACTTGTCAATTTGTGAGTGCAAAGCATAGGCTGGGGCTCTACATTGCTGAGCACGGATCGAAACATTGGCTGGGATTCTTCCAAAAAAATTCTTAAGTGTCGAATTTGCGTGAAAACTGGAGTAAGTCATGTTGTTTTTATCAGTAGGAGTTTCAAAATGAATCTCCCACGTTTCTGTGCAAGCAGAGTGCACTTGTGTGAATCAGGCTGAAAAGCTTTGGACAGGGCCTATTCCTGCCAAAAAGGCCAGCAACATAGAACACTACAGCACAAACAGGCCCTTCGGCCCACAAGTTGCGCCTAGCAGGCCACAACGCATGTGCCAATCTGTCAGTGCTGGAATTGGCGCATGCACAATGGCCTCCTAATTGCTGGCTAGCTCAATCATCGGCCAGCCCTGCAGACCCCGCAATTCCGGCCCTCTCGCCCCATCCCCACAGGCTGATCACTGGCCCCCTGAACATTCCTAGGCCAGCCCCAATCGCCACACCACCCCCACACTTCTCCCAGCCCGCACCTATCTCCAGCACCCTCCCCGATCACTGGCCTCCTTCCCTTCCTCCCCCATCCCGATGGCCAGCCCCATCACTGGCCTCCCTGCCTTCCTCCCCCACCAATTTGACTGCAGAGTGGCAGCGTAATTCCCCCACCCAATGATCACCCTCTCGAGGCCCCATCCCCCATTCGACACTGCCCGCTTTAGGCTCTGCCACCATGTTCGATGGGCAGTGCCAAGTTTCCCCTGGGCATTGGCACTCTGTCCTTTGGGCAGTGTCAAGGGGTACAGGCTGGCACTCCCAAAGTTCCAATGCCAAGGGGGCAACCCCCATGCCCAATACTCAGAGGAGGCCCTGATTGCCCTCCTTCATTCAGGCAGGGTTAGGCCGCCAGTTCCCCGAAAGTGGGGAGCTACTGCAAACCTACCTGGTGGGGTGGGAGAGACTACGGGCCTGGAGATTTCAGTCCTGGGCCCACTAGTTACAGTTAAATTAGATTAAAATTCCTTATTTAAATAATTCATGAAGGTCCACACCTATTTCCGGCGTGGAGCTGACAGTGCCAGGTGACATGCTCAGGTGTCGGACGCATCCAGTGTGGATTGCGCTAATTTGCTGCTGAAATCTCCCATCTCGTTGCGCTAAAAAGTCAGAGACCCGCATTATATTCTGTATTTGGATATGTCAGCTGTAGTTTGCTGAAATAAAATTTAAATAGTCCAGAAAATAATCCATCTTTTGGTGGATAGATAGTTTTAAGAGGTGTTGCACAGAGAGAGCCTGCTGTGACTTCTGTTTTGATCTGTAATCTGGGGTTACACTGTGACTGTACCTGATAACAAGTCATTTGGTCGTCTTACGTGTTGATATTATCAGCATTCTTCACCCACCCACCACTACCCAAGTTTAATAAACTGATATTAAAGTTTCATCTTTAAGCTAAGGAGAGACATGAAACATTCTAGGCTCACCCTTCTCCTGTAACCAAATCTGTGTTCGGTTTAGGAAACAGACAGTACTCAACAGCTATCCATTTACAATCTAGTATTGGTTAATAGGTTAATGAAATTAGAGAGTTTCTATACAAGGAAACTAATCATAATTTGATTAGGAACACAAGTACAGCCTCAAATAAATGGCATTTGAAGTAATTTGATTTCACTGATCTGCATAATTAGGGTTAATAAGTATCACATGCTACTGTAAGTAGGAAAAGACTTATAGCCAGGTAAGTAAGTGGGTTCCCGGACACGTGTCCTTTGTTTGAATAGAGGGGAGTATGGTAGGATGAGAGAAGAATTGGCGAATGTGGACTGGGGGAGCGCGTTGGAAGGTAGGTCTGCTGAGGAGCAGTGGAGGATCTTTAAGGAGATCTTTCTTGGTGCTCAGCAGAAATTTATTCCGATGGTTAAAAAGGACAGTAGGAAGAGAGGTAATAAGCCGTG
Source organism: Carcharhinus amblyrhynchos (assembly GCF_965287045.1). Taxonomy (NCBI): domain Eukaryota; kingdom Metazoa; phylum Chordata; class Chondrichthyes; order Carcharhiniformes; family Carcharhinidae; genus Carcharhinus; species Carcharhinus amblyrhynchos. The sequence continues at coordinate 121,865,697 of NC_137330.1, read as the reverse complement.
GATAACGAAGGAGGTGAAGGAAAGTGTTAAATTAAAAGCGGAGGAATTTAGAGTAGCTAAGAGCAGTGGGCGAGAAGAGGATTGGGAAAGGTTTAAATGTCAACAAAGATTGACAAAAAAGTTGATAAAGGAGGGTAGAAGAAGCTATGAAGCTGGGCTAGCGCTTAATATAAAAAAGGATAGCAAGAGTTTTTATAAATATATAAAAAGGAAGAGGCTGGCTAGGGTGAACGTTGGTCCCTTAGCGGATGAGAAAGGGGACCTAGTGGTAGGGGATGGGGATATGGCTAAGGTCTTGAATAACTTTTTTGTTTCTGTCTTCACGGAGGAGGACGTGAATAATTTGCCGGGTGTTAGCGATGGAAAGGTGGTAGGACTGGAGGGTCTTAATGACATTACTGTTACTAGAGAGGTGGTGCGCGACAGACTGGAGGGGCTGATTGTGGACAAGTCCCCAGGACCGGATGGAATGCATCCGAGGGTTCTGAAAGAAATGGCGGAGGTGATAGTGGATGCCTTGGTGGTTATTTTCCAGACGTCGCTGGATTCCGGGGAAGTGCCGGAGGATTGGAAAACGGCTAATGTTACGCCGTTGTTTAAGAAGGGTGCCAGGCAAAAGGCGGGGAATTACAGGCCGGTTAGTTTAACGTCTGTGGTAGGTAAAATGTTAGAATCCGTCATTAAGGAGGAAATTGCGAGGCATCTTGAAGGGAATTGCTTGATAGGGCAGACGCAACACGGTTTCATTAAAGGGAAGTCGTGTCTGACAAATTTACTGGAGTTCTATGAGGATGTGTCTAGGGCGGTGGATAGAGGAGAGCCGGTGGATGTGGTCTTTCTGGATTTTCAGAAGGCGTTTGATAAGGTACCTCACAAGAGGTTACTGCAGAAGGTCGGAGGACATGGAGTTGGGGGTAGGGTGTTAGCGTGGATAGAGGATTGGTTGTCAAATAGGAGGCAGAGAGTGGGGGTCAATGGGTGCTATTCGGATTGGCGGTTGGTGACTAGTGGGGTGCCCCAGGGGTCGGTGCTGGGGCCTCAGCTATTTACCATTTATATAGATGATCTGGAGGAGGGAACCGAGTGTAGGGTGTCGAAATTTGCTGATGACACCAAGATTGGGGGAAAGGCAAATTGTGCGGAGGGTGTGGAGAGTCTGCAGAAGGATCTAGATAGGCTGGGCGAATGGGCCAGGAAATGGCAAATGGAATTTAATGTTGGCAAGTGTGAGGTGGTCCACTTTGGTAGGAAGAATGGTAGGAAGGACTATTACTTACGTGGCGAAAAACTGCAGCAGGCGACGGTGCAGAGGGACCTCGGGGTCCTTGTGCATGAGTCGCAAAAACCCAGCCTGCAGGTGCAGCAGGTGGTCAGGAAGGCGAATGGGATGCTGGCCTTCATAGCGAGGGGGATTGAATATAAAAGTAGGGAGGTCTTGCTGCAGCTGTATAGGGCATTGGTGAGGCCGCAGCTGGAGTACTGTGTGCAGTTTTGGGCGCCGCACCTGCGCAAGGATATTTTGGCCTTGGAGGGAGTGCAGAGGAGGTTTACTAGGCTGATACCGGAGTTGAGGGGGTTGAGCTATGAGGAGAGGCTGAATAAACTAGGCTTGTACTCGTTAGAGTTTAGAAGAATGAGGGGAGATCTCATTGAGACGTATAAGATGATGAATGGGATAGATAGGATAGAGGTGGAAAGACTCTTCCCGCTCAAAAAAGACAGTAGGACTAGGGGGCACAGCCTCAAGATAAAGGGGGGGCGGTTCAGAACGGAGTTGAGGAGGAACTTCTTCACTCAAAGGGTGGTGAATCTCTGGAATTCTCTGCCCGTTGAAGTGGTGGAGGCTGCCTCGCTAAATATTTTTAAGAAGCGGGTTGATGGGTTTTTGATAAGAGAGGGGATTAAGGGTTATGGGGAGAGGGCGGGAAAGTGGAACTGAGCCACGACAGATCAGCCACGACAGATCAGCCATGATCTTATTGAATGGCGGGGCAGGCTCGAAGGGCCAGATGGCCTACTCCTGCTCCTATTTCTTATGTTCTTATGTTCTTATGTTAAGTAATTTAGCTAAACATTCAACTCATACACAACACTATATGCAACTTGGGTAAAAGTAAAGCACAAGTCAGGAATGTAATGGAATGCTCTCCACTTCCCAGATGAATGCAGCTCTAACAATACTCCAAAAGCTCAACATCATCCAGGACAATGCTACCCCCACTTGACTGACATCCCATAAGCCACTTTCAACATTTACTCTCTCCAACAATCTCCGCACAATGGTAGCAGTGTGCACCATCTACAAGGTGCACTGCAGGAATTCTCCAAGGCTTCTTCGTCATCATCTTCTGACAAACTTCTCCAACCTAGGACAATAGCAATAGATGCATGGGAACAAAAGCACCACGAAAGTTGCAAGCGAAAATTTGACGGGAATGCATAGTGCTGAATCCCTCCTTGAGCTCTGCATAGCCATTAATGTTCTTTTATAAGAACATAAGAACATAAGAACATAAGAAATAGGAGCAGGAGTAGGCCATCTGGCCCTTCGAGCCTGCCCCGCCATTCAATAAGATCATGGCTGATCTGTCGTGGCTCAGTTCCACTTTCCCGCCCTCTCCCCATAACCCTTAATCCCCTCTCTTATCAAAAACCCATCAACCCGCTTCTTAAAAATATTTAGCGAGGCAGCCTCCACCACTTCAACGGGCAGAGAATTCCAGAGATTCACCACCCTTTGAGTGAAGAAGTTCCTCCTCAACTCCGTTCTAAACCGCCCCCCCTTTATCTTGAGGCTGTGCCCCCTAGTCCTACTGTCTTTTTTGAGCGGGAAGAGTCTCTCCACCTCTATCCTATCCATCCCATTCATCATCTTATACGTCTCAATGAGATCTCCCCTCATTCTTCTAAACTCTAACGAGTACAAGCCTAGTTTATTCAGCCTCTCCTCATAGCTCAACCCCCTCCATTAATCGTTATCCATTAATCATCCATCCATCCATCCATTAATCATCAATTATCCATTAATCGTTCTTTCTTCTCTATTGTTTCTCCAACAATTCAGAAATAAGATGAAGGGGACAATCTTCCCAAAAAAGATATCACGGAAGTCTGAAAACCCAAGTGTTTCACTCTTTTTCAGCAAGCTACCCCACACAATTTCCCACACACTTTCAATTTTATGTGGCAGTCGGGAGTTACGCAATGGGGCGGGGGGGGGAGGGGGAAGGGGAAGGGAAGGGGGAGGGGAGGGGGAAGGAGGAAGGAGGAGGGGGAAGGGGGAGGAGGGAGGAGGGGGAAAGGGGGTGCAGAGGAGGAAAGGGGGCAGAGGAGGAAGGGGGGCAGAGGAGGAAGGGGGGCAGAGGAGGAAGGGGGGCAGAGGAGGAAGGGGGCGGGGGGAAGGGGGGAAGGGGAAGGGGGGAAGGGGAAGGGGGGAAGGGGAAGGGGGGAAGGGGAAGGGGGGAAGGGGAAGGGAGGAGGGGAAGGGTAAAGGGGGGGAGTGCGGGGGGAAGGGAAAGCGGGGCAGCGGGGGAAGGGCAAGCGGGGCAGCGGGGGAAGGGCAAGCGGGGCAGCGGGGGAAGGGAAAGCGGGGCAGCGGGGGAAGGGAAAGCGGGGCAGCGGGGGAAGGGAAAGCGGGGCAGCGGGGAAAGGGAAAGCGGGGCAGCGGGGACAAGGGGCTGGGGGAAGGTGGGAAGGGGGGGGCGCCCCATCAGGCCCCTGCCCCAGCAGGTCACTGCCCAGAGATGGTGGGCCCTCCAGTATGCCAGGCAGGCACTGTCCAAGGGGCACTACCCACCCCTGCCCCTAATCACCCTGGGAGTTTCAACAGCCTTCAATCCCATCAGGAAGGCCATCACACCAGGTCGCTGTGAGTAGGAATCATCTGTGATCCTTGCCGATGAGGACCTCCATGGGCAAAGTCAGAAAGGTATGTGAGCACAGACTGTTAAGTCTCATGCTCACTAATTATATTTAAATAGGTTTATAAATATTTAAATCACCCATGAGCCCTCACTGATTGCGAGGCTGATTACAACAGCAGACCCTGCCCGACAATATCGCATGGGATGAGGATTTGCACACGAACCCAATTTTTGCCTCTCGCTTATATTTCCCACCTACCATGCTACTCAATCAACAAAGAGGGGCATAAAGATCACCTCCATTGTCTTGAACTTGCTTTGTTATAAAGATGTACTATGTAAAGTATTAATTTGTAATGTCATCTGCAGGATATGTATTGAATGTTTTGAAAAGAACATTTTCAAAAACTGCTAAACCAATTACATTGCCCTTAACAGCTATTAAGTTTCATTTGTGAAGGCCATAAGGCATTTTATACAGAGAGACAGAGATTTCAGAGCTCTGGGATGATGGCTAAAATGAGCCCTAGATTGAATCTAGGGAGAGGTCACATGACCTGCTCTTGGATGTTAAATATACTGAATTTGAACTAACAGACACAAGAGCAGCAGTGTTAGCCCCCATGCTCACTCTCTCTTTCTGTCTCTTGCTCTGAAACCTCTCATTACAAAGCTCAGGCTTGTTTGAGGTTTGAATAGAAACCCATCAAAAAACTTATTGCTGTAAACCAAGAGTCCTTAAAAAGGAGATTTCCATCTCCCTACTGGTTTCAAGAGCAAAGAGAATCAATCAGCCATGATTGTACAGTGACAGGGCCGAATATCTCATTCTGTACAGTACATTCTGCAGTGTAGGGGTTCTACAGCGTCAGCTACAGTGAGAAGCCAAAATGTCAGCAGTCACCATGAAAAGTGGCCACGACTTCTGTCGGCCTGCTTTTCCCATGAAATTATAGTTCTTTGATCGATGAAGTTAAATCTATATCAAGAATTGATATAGGATCAGAAGGCATACAATCTCTGTGGGTAGAGTTGAGGAATTGTAAAGGTGAAAGGACCCTGATGGGAGTTATACACAGGCCCCCTTGCAGTGGGCAGCATGTAGGATAGAAAATAAATCAAGAGATAGAAAAAGCATATAAAAAAGGCAATATTACAATAATCATGGGCGACTTCAATATGCAGGTGGACTGGGAAAAATGAGATAGGTAGTGGGTCCCAGGAAAAGGAATTTGTGGAATGTCCAAGAGCTAGTTTTTTTGGAGCAGCTTGTGACAGAGCCTACAGAGCCTGGGGAGCATGGTGGCATAGTGGTTAGCACTGCTGTCTCACAGCGCCAGGGAACTGGGTTTGATTCCCAGCTTGGGTCACTGTCTGTGTGGAGTTTGCATGTTCTCCCCGTGTCTGCGAGCTCTGGTTTCCTCCCACAGTCCGAAAGATGTGCTAGTTAGGTACATTGACCCGAACAGGTGCCGGAGTGTGGCGACGAGAGAAATTCCACGGTAACTTCATTGCAGTTTTAATGTAAACCTGGTGACTAATAAATAAACTTCAGGGAACAGGCAATTCTGGATTTAGTGTTGTGTAATGAGGCAGACTTGATTAAGAAACTTAAGGTGAAGGAACCCTTGAGACAGAGACCACAATATGATAGAATCTATCCTGCATTTTGAGAGGGAGAAGCTGGAATCAGATATAACTATTACAGTTAAATAAAGGTAACTACAAAGACAAGACAAAGAAGCTGGCCAGACTTGACTGGAAAGGGAGCCTAGAAGGGAAGACAGTGGAACAGTAATGGAAGGCGTTTTTGAGAGTTATTTCAGAGGCACAACAGAAATTCATCCCAAGGAGGAGGAAACATGCTCAGGGGAGGACGAGGCATCCATGGCTGACAAGGGAAGTCAAGGACAACATAAAAGCAAAAGAAAAAGCATAAAGTGTCAAGGATTAGTGGGAAGCCAGAGGATTGGAAAGCCTTTAAAAGTGAGCAGAGGACAACTAAAAAAGCAATAAGGGGAGAGAAGATGAAATATGAGTTTAAGCTAGCTAGCAATATCAAAGAGCATAAGAACTAGAACATAGAACATTACAGCGCAGTACAGGCCCTTCGGCCCTCGATGAGGCACCGACCAGTGGAACAAATCTAATGACCCTCTAACCTAAACTATTCCAATGTTATCCATATGCCTATCCACTGACCATTTGAACACCCTTAAAGTTGACGAGTCCACAACTGCTGCAGGCAGGGCATTCCACGACCTTACTACCCTCTGAGTAAAGAACCTACCTCTGACATCTGTCCTATAATTACCACCCCTTAATTTAAAGCTATATCCCCTCGTGTTAGCCATCACCATCCAAGGAAAAAGGCTCTCACTATCCACCCTATCTAACCCTCTGATCATCTTGTATGCCTCAATTAGGTCACCTCGTAACCTTCTTCTAATGAAAATAACCTCAAGTCCCTCAGCCTTTCCTCATAAGTCCTTCCCACCATACCAGGCAACATCCTGGTAAACCTCCTCTGCACCCTTTCCAATGCCTCCACATCTTTCTTATAATGCGGCAACCAGAACTGTATGCACTACTCCAAGTGTGGCAGTATACTCCAACTAGGAGCAGGAGTAGGCCATCTGGCCCCTCGAGCCTGCTCCGCCATTCAGTAAGATCATGGCTGATCTTCCTGTGGACTCAGCTCCACTTACCCACCCGCTCACCATAACCCTTAATTCCTTTACTGTTCAAAAATTGATCTATCCTTGCCTTAAAAACATTCAATGAGGTAGCCTCAACTTCTTCACTCGGCAGGGAATTCCACAGATTCACAACCCCTTGTGTGAAGAAGTTGTCTAATAGGAGGCAGAGAGTTGGAATCAATGGGTGCTATTCTGATTGGCGGTTGGTGACTAGTGGAGTGCCGCAGGGATCGGTGCTGGGGCCTCAGCTATTTACCATTTATATAGATGATCTGGAGGAGGGAGCTGAGTGTAGGCTGTCGAAATTTGCTGATGACACAAAGATAAGTGGAAAAGCAAATTGTGCGGAGGGTGTAGAAAGTCTGCAGAGGGATCTAGATAGGCTGAGCGAGTGGGCGAGTGGCAGATGGAGTACAATGTTAGCAAATGTGAGGTTATCCACTTTGGCAGGAACAATAGTAGGAGGGATTATTATTTAAAGGGCGAAAAGCTGCAGCATGCTACGGTACAGAGGGACCTGGGGGTCCTTGTGCATGAGTCGCAAAAACCCACTCTGCAGGTGCAGCAGGTGATCAAGATGGTGAATGGGATGCTGGCCTTTATAGCGAGGGGGATAGAATATAAAAACAGGGAGGTCTTGCTGCAACTGTACAGGGCACTGGTGAGGCCGCAGCTGGAGTACTGTGTGCAGTTTTGGTCGCCACACTTGTGCAAGGATATTTTGGCCTTGGAGGGAGTGCAGAGAAGGTTCACTAGGCTGATACCGGAGATGAGGGGGTTGGACTATGAAGAGAGGCTGAATAGACTGGGTCTGTACTCGTTGGAGTTTAGGAGGATGAGGGGGGAATCTTATAGAGACGTATAAGATAATGAAGGGGATGGATAGGGTAGAGGTAGAGAGATTCTTCCCACTCAGAAAGGATAGCAGGACTAGAGGGCACAGCCTCAAGATAAGGGGGGGGGTGCAGTTTAGAACAGAGTTGAGGACGAACTTCTTCACTCAAAGGGTGGTGAATCTCTGGAATTCTCTGCCCGTTGAAGTGGTGGAGGCTACCTCGCTAAATATATTTAAAGACACGGGTAGATAGGTTTTTGGTAGGCAAGGGAATTAAGGGTTACGGGGAGAAAGCAGGAAAGTGGAACTGAGCCACCTCAGATCAGCCATGATCTTATTGAATGGCGGGGCAGGTTCGAAGGGCTAGATGGCCTACTCCTGCTCTTATTTCTTATGTTCTTATGTTCTCAACTTAATCTGCTTCCCTTTATTTTGAGGCTATGCTCCAGTTTCACCTGTCAGTGGTAACAACTTCCCTGCTTCTATCTTATCTATTCCTTTCATAATCTTATATGTTTCTGTAAGATCTCCCCTCATTCTTCTGAATTCCAATGAGTATAACCTCAGTCTACTCAGTCTCTCCTCATAAGCCAACCCTCTCAACTCCGGAATCAATATAATGAATCTCCTCTGTACCCACTCCAGTGCCAGTATATCCTTTCTCAAGTAAGGAGACCAAAACTGTACACAGTAATCAAGGTGTGGCCTCACCAGCACCTTATACAGCTGCAACATAACCTCGCTGTTTTTAAACTCCATCCCTCCAGCAACGAAGAACAAAATTCCATTTGTCTTAATTACCTGCTGTACCTGCAAACCAACTCCTTGAGGTTCCTGCACAACAACACCCAGGTCCCTCTGCAAAGCAACATGTTGCAATTTTTTACCATTTAAATAATAGTCCATTTTGCTGTTATTTCTACCAAAATGGATGATTTCACATTTACCATCATACTCCATTTGCCAGACCCTCACCCATTCACTTAGATTATCTATATCTCTTTGTGTCCTCAGCACACTTTGCTCTTCCAGCCATCTTAGTGTCATTTGCAAATTTTGACACACTATACTTGGTCCCCAACTCCAATTCATCTATGTAAATCGTAAACAATTGCAGTCCCAACACTGATCCCTGAGGCACACCACTAGTCACTGATCGCCAACAGGAAAAACACCCATTTTCCCCCACTGTTGGCTCTCTGTTAGTTAACCAATTTTCTATCCATACTACCGTAACATACCTGTAACACTGTGCACCTTTAGTCTTTGGTCTTGTCAAATGCTTTCTTGACATCCAGATATACCACATCCACAGGTTCCCCATTGTCCACTGCACATGGTAATGTTCTCAAAGAATTCCACCAAATTAGTTAAACACGACCTGCCCTTCACGAACCCATGCTGCAGCTTACCAATTTATATCCAGACGTCTTGCTATTTCTTGCTTGATGATAGATTCAAGCATTTTCCCTACTACAGAAGTTAAGCTAACTGGCCTATAGTTACCTGCCTTTTGTCTACCTCCTTTTTTAAACAGTGGCGTCACATTTGCTGTTTTCCAATCTGTAGGAACTACCCCAGAGTCCAGCAAATTTTGGTAAATTACCATTAGTGCATTTGCTATTTCTCCTGCCATCTCTTTTAGTACCCTGGATGCAATCCATCAGGACCAGGAGACTTGTCTACCTTTAGCCCCATTAACTTGCCCAACACTACCTCTCTTGTGATGATAGTTTCTAGGTTCTCATCTGCCATAGCCTGTCATCAATTTTTAACATGTTATTTGTGTCTTCCACTGTGAAGATCAACACAAAATATGTGTTCAATGCCTCAGCCATTTTCTCTTTTCTAGTTACTACATCCTCCTTCTCGTCTTCTAAAAGACCAATGTTTACTTTTGCCACTCTTTTTTGTTTTATATATTTGTAAAAACTTTTGCTATCTGTTTTGATATTGAGATAGTTCACTCTCACAATCCATCTTACCTTTATAGCCTTTTTCGTGGCTTTCTGCTGACCTTTAAAGGTTTCCCAATCCTCTAGGTTCCCAATTATCTTTGCCACTTTGTATGCACTTTCTTTCAATTTGATACCTCCTTTAATACCTTAGATAGCCATGGCTGATTATCTCTTTTTCTACAGTTCTTCTTTATCACTGGTATATACTTTTACTGAGCACTGTGAAAGATCACTTTGAAAGTCCTCCACTTAAAATAGGAAGAGTTTTTTCAATATATAAAAGGTAAGAGAGGCAAAAATAGCCATTCGATCACTGGAAAATGATGCTGCAGAAGTACTAATATGAATAATAGGAATGTGGGAGACTAGGAAGGAAATTTTGGGTCCCCTAGCAGAGATATTTGAATCATCAATAGTCACAGGTGAGATGCCTAAGGATTGGAGGGTGGCAAATGTTGTGCCTTTGTTTAAGAAAGGCTGCAGGGAAAAGCCTGGGAACTACAGGCAAGTGAGCCGCACATCTGTAGTGGGTAAGTTGTTAGAAGTATTTTGAGAGACAGAATCTATAGGCATTTAGAGACGCAAGGACTGATTAGGGACAATCAGCATGGCTTTGTGAGTGGAAAATCATGTCTCACAAATTCGACTGAGTTTTTTGAAGGGGTAACCAAGAAGGTAGATGAGGGCAGGGCAGTTAATATTGTCCATATGGACTTTAATAAGGCATTTGACAAGGTACCGCATGGTAGGTTGTTGCATAAGGTTAAATCTCATGGGATCCAGGATGAGGAAGCTCAATGGATATAAAATTGGCTTGATGACAGAAGCCAGTGGATGATATAGAGGGTTGTTTTTCAAACTGGAGGCCTGGAATCAGCAGTGTGCCTCAAGGATTGATGCTGGGTCCACTGTTATTTGTCATTTATATTAATGATTTGGATGAGAATATAGGAGGCATGGTTAGTAAGTTTGCAGATGACACCAAGATTGGTGGCATAGTGGACAGTGAAGAAGGTTACCTCCGATTGCAATGGGATCTTGATCAACTGGGCCAGTGGACTGACAAGTGGCAGATGGAGTTTAATTTAGATAAATGCGAGGTGATACATTTTAGTAGATCGAACTAAGGCAGGAATAGTAGGGCGTTGGGGACACTTACAGAACAAAGAGATCTAGCGGTGCATGTTCGTAGCTCCTTGAAAGTAGAGTCACAAGTGGACAGAGTGGTGAAGAAAGCATTCAACATCTTTGGTTTCATCGGTCAGTTGGGACACCTTGTTGAAGTTGTACAAGACATTGGTAAGGCCACACTTGGTCATCCTATTATAGAAAGGATATTACTAAACTAGAAAGAGTGCAGAAACGATTTAATAGGATGCTATCAGGATTTGATGGCTTGAGTTATAAGCAGAGGCAGGATAGACTGGGGTTTTTTCTCTGGAGCGTAGGAGGCTGAGGGGTGATCTTATAGAGGTCTATAAAATAACAAAGGGCATAGATCAGCTAGATAGTCAAGATTTTTTTCCCAAAGGTAGGGAGTCTAAAACTAGAGGGCATAGGTTTAAGGTAAGAGGGGAGAGATCCAAAAGGGTTCAAAGGGATAATTTGTTTGCACAGAGGGTGCTGAGTTTATGAAACAAGCTGCCAGAGGTAATAGTAGAGGCTGGTACAATTTTGTCTTTTGGAAAGCATTTAGACTATTATATGTGTAAGATGGGTCTGGAAAATATGGTCCAAACGCAAGAAATTGGGACTAGCTTAGGGGCTTTAAAAAAAGGGCAGCATGGTCACCTTTGGCTGAAGGGACTGTTTCCATGCTGTAAACATTTATGACTCTATGATACAAAGCTATGGCAGACGAACTGACTAGTTACTTTGCATCAGTCGTCACAGTTGCCTGGTGTGCTAGAGCTAGAGGAGAGTCAGGGATGAGTGTAGTGGCCACCACGAAGGAAAAGGTTCAGGGGAAACTGAAAGGTCTGAAGTTGATAAATCACCTGGACTGGATGGACTCCATTCCAGGGTTCTAAAAGAGATAGCTGAGGAAATTGTGGAGGCGTTGGGGGTGATCTTTCAGGAATCACTGGAGGCAGGGAGGGTCCCAGAAGACTGAAAAGTAGCTAATCTAAGACCGCTGCTTAAGAACATAAGAAATAGGAGCAAGAGTAGGCCATCTAGCCCTTCGAGCCTGCCCCGCCATTCAATAAGATCATGGCTGATCTGTCGTGGCTCAGTTCCACATTCCCGCCCTCTCCCCGTAACCCTTAATCTCCTCTCTTATCAAAAACCCATCAACCCACGTCTTAAAAATATTTAGCGAGGTAGCCTCCACCACTTGAACGGGCAGAGAATTCCAGAGATTCACCACCCTTTGAGTGAAGAAGTTCCTCCTCAACTCCATTCTAAACCGCCCCCCCTTTATCTTGAGGCTGTGCCCCCTAGTCCTAGACATGAGAAGACTTTGGCGGATAGGATCAAGGAAAATCCTAAAGCTTTCTACAGGTAGGTCAAGAATAAAAGATTGGTTAGGGCAAGATTAGGGCCAGTCACAGACAGCAGTGGGAAGTTGTGCGTGGAGCCTGAAGAGATAGGAGAGGCACTGAATGAGTATTTTTCGTCAGTATTCACGCAGGAAAAAGTCAGTGTAGTCAAGGAGAATACTGCGATACCAGGTAGTAGACTAGACAGGATTGAGGTACATAAGGAGGTGGTGTTGGCGATTCTTGAGAGTGTGAAAATAGATAAGTCCCCTGGGCCGGATGGGATTTACCCAAGGATTCTCTGGGAGGCTAGGGAGGAGATTGCAGAGCCTTTAGCTTTGATCTTCATGTCGTCATTGGCTTCAGGTACAGTGCCGGAAGACTGGAGGATAGCAAATGTTGTCCCTTTGTTCAAGAAGGGGAGTAGAGACCATCCTGGGAATTATAGACCAGTGAGCCTTACTTCTGTTGTGGGCAAAGTTTTGGAAAGAATTATAAGGGATAGGATTTATAATCATCTAGAGGGAAATAAATTGATTAGGGATAGTCAACACGGTTTTGTGAAGGGTAGGTCGAGCCTCACAAACCTTCGAGTTTTTTGAAAAGGTGACCAAAGAGGTGGATAAGGGTAAGGCAGTTGACGTGGTGTATATGGACTTTAGCAAAGCGTTTGATAAGGTTCCCCATGGTAGGCTATTGCAGAAAATGCAGATGCATGGGATTGAGGGTGATTTAGCAGTTTGGATCAGGAATTGGCTAGCTAAAAATGAAGACAGAGGGTGGTGGTTGATGGGAAATATTCAACCTGGAGTGCAGTTACAAGTGGTGTACCTCAAGGATCTGTTTTGGGGCCACTGCTGTTTGTCATTTTTATAAATGACCTAGATGAGGGTGTAGAAGGATGGATTAGTAAATTTGCTGACGACACCAAAGTTGGAGGAGTTGTAGACAGTGAGGATGGATGTTACAGTTTGCAGAGGGACATAAATAAGCTGCAGAGCTGGGCCGAGAGGTGGCAGATGGCATTTAATACGGAAAAGTGTGAGGTGATTAATTGTGGTAAGAACAACAGGAGTACAGAATATAGGGCTAATGGAAGGACTCTTAGTAGTGTTGACGAGCAGAGAGATCTCAGGGTACATATGCATAGCCCCCTGAAAGTTGGCACCCAGGCTGAAAAGGTTGTTAAGGCGGCGTACGGTGTGTTAGCTTTTATTGGTAGAGGGATTGAATTTCGGAGCCGTGAGGTCATGTTACAACTGTACAAAACTCCGGTGCGGCCACACTTGGAGTATTGCGTGCAGTTCTGGTCGCCACATTATAAGAAAGATGTGGAGGCATTGGAAAGGGTGCAGAAGATGTTTACCAGGATGTTGCCTGGTATGGTGGGAAGGTCTTATGAGGAAAGGCTGAGGGACTTGGGGTTATTTTCATTGGAGAGAAGAAGGTTACGAGGTGACCTGATTGAGACATACAAGATGATCAAAGGATTGGATAGGGTGGACAGTGAGAGCCTTTTACCTTGGATGGTGATGGCTAACACAAGGGGACAAAGCTTTAAATTAAGGGGTGGTAATTATAGGACGGATGTCAGAGGTAGGTTCTTTACTCAGAGGGTAGTATGGTCGTGGAATGCCCTGCCTGCAGCAGTTGTGGACTCGCCAACTTTAAGGGCATTCAAATGGTCAGTGGATAGGCATATGGATAACATTGGAATAGTTTAGGTTAGAGGGTCATTAGATTGGTTCCACTGGTTGGTGCAACATCGAGAGCCGAAGGGCCTGTACTGCACTGTAACATTCTATGTTCTCTATGTTCTATCTGAATCCCAATTTCCAGCACTTGATCCGCAGCCTTGTATGTTATGGTGTTGGGCAACAATTACTGACTTTGTTAGGAATGCCCACATCCTATGAAAGATTAAAGAAAAATAAATAACTTGCAGTGCTCAGTTGTGAACCTGCATTCATTCTATATTACTTGGCAGAAAATCTAGATATCATCTTTGCAATAGCAACTGGTGAAGAGGAATTTTTCTCAGTTGCAATGCATTATAAAAGGGGAAAACTAAAAACAACTCTTCCTCAATTTTGGCATAGGGTTGTTTTTTTGGATTGGATGAATGTATATCAACAGTAGCATTCTGATGGTTATACTCCCAATAATTATCATTGTGAGAGAACGAAACACAAGAGTACAACAAAGTGAAACGCAAAATTCAATTTTCCTCTATCCAATTTAAAAGAAAGTTATCCAATTTAAAAGAAAGTTAAGAAGGGAGGAAGGCAGCAGACGGGAAGTTATACGCCGGTTAGCCTGACTTCGGTCATTGGCAAGATTTTAGAGTCCATTATTAAAGATGAGATCGCAAAGTACCTGGAAGTGCATGATAAAGTAGGACTGAATCAGCATGGCTTTGTCAAGGGGAGGTCATGTCTAACAAATCTGTTAGAGTTCTTTGAGGAAGTAACAAGGAAGTTAGATAAAGGAGAATCAATGGATGTGACTTATTTGGATTTCCAGAAGGCCTCTGACAAAGTGCCACATAGGAGACTGTAAAATATGTTTAGAGCCCATGGTGTTAAGGGTAAGATCCTGGCATGAACTGAGGACTGGCAGAAGGCAGGAAGTGGAGATAAAGAGGTCTTTTTCAGGATGGCAGCCAGTGACTAGTGGTGTGCCTCAGGGGTCAGTGCTGAGACCACACCTTTTCACAATATACTTCAACGATTTGGAGGAAGGAACTGAAGGTATTGTTGCTAAGTTTGCAGGTGATACAAAGATATCTAGAAGGACAGATATTCATGAGGAAGCAAGGGGGCTGCAGAAGGACTTGGACGGGTTAGATGGACAAAGAAGTGGCAGATAAAATACAATGTGGGAAAGTGTGAGGTTATGCACTTTGGAAGGAGGAATGGAGACATAGGCTAGTTTCTAAATGGGAAAATACTTAGGATATCAGAAACAGAAAGGGACTTGGAAGTCATTGTTCAAGATTCTCTTAAGGTCAACACGCAGGTTCTGTTGACAATGAGAAGGCAAATGCAATGTTAGCATTCATGTCGAGAGCACTAGAATACAAGAGCAGGGATGTAGTTCTGAGATTGTACAAGGCTCTGGTCAGATCCCATTTGGAATATTGTGAACCATTTTGGGCCCCATATCCAAGGAAGAATGTGTTGGCCTTGGAAAAGGTCCAGAGGGAGTTCACAAGAATGATCCTCAGAATGAAGAACTTGTCATATGAGGAATGGTTGAGGACTCTGGGTCTGTACTCGTTAGAGTTTAGAAGGATGAGGGGGACCTTATTGAAACTTACAGGATACCGCGAGGCCTGGATGGAGTGCTGGTGGAGAGAATATTTCCATTAGTAGAAAAACTAGAACCAAAGGGCACAACCTCGGGCTAAAGGAATGATCCTTTAAAACAGAGATGAGGAAGAATTTCTACAGCCAGAGAGTGGTGAATCTGTATAACTCTTTGCCACAGAAGGTTGTGGAGACCGGGTTATTGAGCGTCTCTAAGACAGAGATAGATATGTTCTTGATGAATAAGGGGATCAGGGGTTGTGGGGAAAAGGTCAGAGAATGGGGATAAATCAGCCATGAATGAGCGGCAGAGCAGACTCTGATGGGCCGAGTGGCTTAATTCTGCTCCGATGTCTTATGGTCTTAATATTTTCAAGTTTAGGAACAGGAGAGGTTAGTTGGGGGGAGGAGGGGTTTATTGCCAATGTTTTCAGGCAAAATTTTTAATATCTATGAAACACATCAACACATCAATAATATGCAACCTTCTTTCAAAGCTCATTCAAAATGCAGCATTTTAATGTAATCCAATTTGGAATTTTGAGGTAATGCATTTTGGAAGGTCTAATACAGACAGGAAATATACAGTAAATGGCAGAACCCTTAACAGTATTGATAGGCAAAGGGATCTGGGTGTACTGGTACACTGGTGACTGAAAGTGGCAATGCAGGTGGAGAAGGTAGTCAAGAAGGCATAAGGCATGCTTGCCTTCATCAACCGGAGTATGGTGTTTAAAAATTGGCAAGTCATGTTGCAGCTTTATAGAACCTTAGTTGGGCTGCACTTGGAATAGTGTTCCATTCTGGTCGCCACACTACCAGAAGAATTTGGAGGCTTTGGAGAGGTGCCAGGATGTTGCCTGGTTTGGAGGGCATTAACTATGAGGAGAGGTTGGAGAAACTTGCATTGTTCTCACCAGAGTGAAGGAGGTTGAGAGAAGACCTGATAAAAGTCTACAAGATTATGAGAGGTACGGAAAGAGTGGATTGTCAAAAGCTTTTTCCCCAGGTTAGAGGAGTCAGTTACTAGGGGGCATAGGTTTCATGTGCGAGGGGCAAGGTTTAAAAGAGATATACGAGGCAGATTTCTTACACAGAGTAGTGGGTGCCTGGAACTTGTTGTGGGGGGAAGTAGTGGAAGTGGATTTGGTAGTGACTTTTAAGGTGCGTCTTGACAAGTACATGAATGAGATGGGAACAGAGGGATATGGTCCCCAGAAGGGTAGTGGGTTTTAGTTCAGACAGGCAACATGGTTGCTGCAGGCTTGGAGGGCCAAAGGGCCTGTTCCTGTGCTGTAATTTTCTTTCTTTGTTCTAATACATGAGTGAATTATCTTTAATCCTATAGTATATGAATATCATGCTTGTAGTGTTCTGAAGTTGTTTCAGACCTGCGTGCAGTATGGCTTTCCTTGGCATTTAGTATGATATGTTCATGGTGAGGGACCATACTGGGAATGAGTTAATGACTATTAGAACAAAGAACAATGAACAATACAGCATAGGAACGGGCCCTTCAGCCCTCCAAGCCTGCACCGCTCATGAGCCCAATTAGACCATTCATTTGTATCCCTCTATTCCTATTAATGATCATTTAAATTGAACCAAGGAGACACATTTACTGGTGGGAGGGAAGAAATGAAACATCACACAAATGGGCATTTCTACGTCCCTTTCAAAATCTACTGACTCCAGAAACTGATTCCATTCCTCTCTGTGGCAACTGTCTGAAGTTGAACCAGGCTGTTTTCAACTTTGGTGTTGCATTTGACCCAGAAATTAAATTCCGACTACACATGATCACTAAAATCGCCCATTTCCTCCTCCATAACATTGCCTGACTGCACCCATGTACTTATCTAAAAGTCTCTAAAAAGACCCTAACGAATCTGCCTCCACCACCGCCGGCAGCCCACTCCACAAACCCGCCACTCTCTGAGTGAAAAACTTACCCCTGACATCTCCTCTGTACCTACTCCCCTGCCTTAAACCTGTGTCCTCTTGTGGTAACCATTTCAACCCTGGGAAAAAGGGCTCTAATAGGGCTCTAGAAATACTCTAGTTATGGCCTCACCAGAGCTCCATAAAAGGTTCTGCATAACATTGCTGTTTTTGTATGCCATACATCTATTTACGAAGCCAATGATTCTGTATACTTTACAAATTACTTTCCCAATATGCCCTTCCACCTTCAAAGATCTAAGTACATGAACCCCATGGCATTTAGTATGATATGTTCATGGTGAGGGATCATACTGGGAATGAGTTAATGACTATTAGAACTATCTAAACCCCTAGGAGAGCATCTTGGATATGGTGACCATAATTCTATCTCCTTCACAATTGCGTTGGAACGAGATAGGATCAGGCAGGCTAGGAAGGTGTTTGTCTGGGGTAAGGGGAGATACGAAGAAGTCAGGAAGTTACTTGGACAAATAAACTGGAAGGAGGCGTTCTTAGGGAAAAGTACCGAAGGAAGGTGGCAGATATTCAAGGAATGTGTGTCTGGAGCTCTGAATGACAACGTTCCGATGAGACGAGGGGGGTTTGGTGGGTCGAGGGAACCGTGGTGCACAAAGGATGTGTTGAACCTAGTCAGGAAGAAAAGGAAGGTGTACAAGAGGTTCAGGGAATTAGGAGATGTTAAAGATCTTGAGGAGTATAAGGACTGTAGGAGGGAACTTAAAAGGGAAATTAGGAGAGCCAGAAGGGGTCATGAGAAGACCTTGGCGGGTAAGATTAAGGAGAATCCCAAGGCCTTCTATAAATATGTGAAAGGTAAAAGGATGAGAAGAGAAGGGATAGGACCGATAAAAGGTGAGGGGGGAAAGGTTTGTGTGGAACCAGAAGAAATGGCGGAGGTGCTTAACGAGTACTTCGCCTCAGTATTCACGGTGGAAGCCGATCTGGGAGATTTTGTTATGGATTTGCAGCAGATGGAAAGGATTGAGTACGTGAATATTAAGGAGGAGGATGTGTTGGAACTTTTGAATTCTATCAAGGTAGATAAGTCGCCGGGACCAGATGGGATGTACCCCAGGATACTGTGGGAGGCGAGGGAAGAGATTGCAGAACCCCTGGCGATGATCTTTGCGTCGTCAATGGAGACGGGAGAGGTTCCAGAGGATTGGAGGATTGCGGATGTAGTTCCTATTTTTAAGAAAGGGAACAGAGATAGCCCGGGAAATTACCGACCGGTGAGTCTGACCTCAGTGGTTGGTAAGCTGATGGAGAGGCTTCTGAGGGACAAGATTTACGAACATTTGGAGAGGTTTGACATGATCAGGAATAGTCAGCATGGATTTGTCAAGGGCAGGTCGTGCCTTACAAGCCTAGTTGAGTTCTTTGATAATGTGACTGAACACATTGACGAAGGAAGTGCCGTGGACGTAGTGTACATGGACTTCAGCAAGGCGTTTGATAAGGTCCCCCATGCAAGACTTCTTGAGAAGGTGAGAGGGCATGGGATCCAAGGGCCTTTGGCCTTGTGGATCCAGAACTGGCTTGCCTGCAGAAGGCAGAGAGTGGTTGTGGATGGGGCTTTTTCTGAATGGAGGTCAGTCACCAGCGGAGTGCCTCAAGGATCTGTTCTGGGACCCTTGTTGTTTGTCATTTTCATAAATGACCTGGATGAGGAAGTGGAGGGATGGGTAAGTAAGTTCGCTGATGACACGAAGGTCGGTGGTGTTGTGGATGATCTGGAAGGATGGCAAAAGTTGCAGCAGGACATAGATAGGATGCAGGACTGGGCGGAGAAGTGGCAGATGGACTTCAACGCGGATAAATGTGTTGTCGTCCATTTTGGCAGAACCAACGGGATGAACGAGTACACTATTAAGGGCAGAAGTCTGAGTAGTGTTGAGGAGCAGAAGGATCTTGGGGTCCGGGTCCACAGGACTCTTAAATCGGCCTCGCAGGTGGAGGAGGTGGTCAAGAAGGCGTATGGTGTACTGGCCTTCATTAATCGAGGGATTGAGTTTAGGAGTCGGGAGGTAATGCTGGAACTTTATAAGACCCTTGTCAGGCCTCATTTGGAGTATTGTGCGCAGTTCTGGTCGCCTCACTATAGGAAAGATGTAGAAGCTATTGAAAGGGTGCAGAGGAGATTTACAAGGATGTTGCCTGGACTGGGAGGCATGCCTTATGAAGTTAGGTTGAGGGAGCTGGGACTCTTTTCCCTGGAGAGACGAAGGTTGAGAGGCGACCTGATAGAAGTTTACAAAATGTTGAGAGGGATAGATAGGGTGGACTCTCAGAGGCTATTTCCCCGGTTTGAAATGGTCGCTACGAGAGGACACAGATTTAAGGTGCGGGGAGGGAGGTTCAGAAGTGATGTTAGGGGTAAGTTTTTCACTCAGAGGGTGGTGAGTGAATGGAATCGGCTGCCGTCAGTGGTGGTGGAGGCGAACTCGCTGGGGTCTTTTAAAAGACTTCTGGATGAGTATATGGGGTTTAATGAGATTGAGGGTTATAGATAGGTCTGTAGGTTGGTAGGTGATGTGGTCGGCGCAACTTGTGGGCCGAAGGGCCTGTTTGTGCTGTAGTGTTCTATGTTCTATGTTCTATGTTCTATGCCTTTAGAACATAGAACAAAGAACATTACAGCGCAGTACAGGCCCTTCGGCCCTCGATGTTGCGCCAACCAGTGGAACCAATCTAATGACCCTCTAACCTAAACTATTCCAATGTTATCCATATGCCTATCCACTGACCATTTGAACACCCTTAAAGTTGGCGAGTCCACAACTGCTGCAGGCAGGGCATCCCATGCTCTTACTACCCTCTGAGACAGTTCTAACTGGATCCCACAGTAAGCAACATTGGAACTAGAGGGAACAAGAAACTGTGAATAGCTGCACTGTCCTGAAGCTACTTTTAAACATGGGTACTGGAGTGAACCACGTGATGGGCAGTGAAAGCGCTTGGAGCAGGAGAACTGGAGCACTTTGACACAAAGTAAATGGTGTTTGTTGTGAGACTGCAGATACAGCAACAAGGTTTTGGAAGAAAAATAACTGGCCACAGAGATAAATAAATATTAGATTGAAGGAATTGGAAAACATTCATGGGGCTGTGATTATGAGATAGAGAAAACACAATGGACTGGTCTGTAGCGTTGCACGTGGTTTACATGTGATGTGCATTGCAGGTTATTATAGTATTCCAACATTACAGGCACAGCAAACTTCAGACAAATCTGTTTTCAAATGTGTCAGAAATCCAGAGTTGAATGAAAACGAGGGTCTGTTAAACTGAAGCATAAGTTATAGGTGGATTTCAGGATGAAATACATCTGCATTACAAAATACTCAGCAGTTTACAGCAGACAATTTCATAGCATGAAACATATAGCTAACAAGACGTACCACATTGCACTCTGAAGATGTTCCATTAAATTTACATTTGCTGGATTAAGCATCTTGAAACCAGTACTTGTTACTAATTACATCTTTGCACATTAAAGAACCTCTCAACAAGGAGGACAGTAACAATTCAAATTGGGATGAGATTGGCTTTAACCAAGCTACATTCCCACCACTGCCTCATATCCTGTGTCAATTAACAGCCACAATAGGAATCTTCAAGCCAAGACCACTGCCACAAGAGAAATGGTTCCATCAGTCTCCATCTAGATAAGAGAATGTACAGAACAAGCCCTGAAACAGGACTAAAGTTCAGCATTCATCAAAACCTCAATGTTTAATACAGCAGGTGACCAACGACCCTAAGATCAAGTGTAGTATCGACATGCTGCACTTGGTTGAAGTCATTGGGTTACATTTCAGCTTCATTTGAAGCAATTTTTTAAAGCGGCATCTCGGCCATTTGGCTAAGATGCAAATAAGATCAAGCCCTGGAGGAGGAGCTACACCTACTCCAGTCAGCTTGGATCATGTAGATCAAGCCCAAGATGTGGGTATGCCGGCGTTGGACTGGCGTAAACACAGTAAAAAGTCTGACAACACCAGGTTTTAGTCCAACCTATTTATTTGACAATATACTCACAAGCTTTCGAGGGACACCCTCTTCGTCAGGTGAATGGAGAGTTCTGGCCTCAGACAGAGCATATAAAGCACAGACAGTTTAGAGATTTCTAATCAGTAATCTCTAAACTGTCTGTGCTTTATATGCTCTGTCTGAGGCCAGAACTCTCCATTCACCTGACGAAGAGGGTGTCCCTCGAAAGCTTGTGAGTATATTATCAAATAAATAGGTTGGACTAAAACCTGGTGTTGTCAGACTTTTTACTGTGATCAAGCCCAAGACAGGAGGTGAGAGCCCTGTCTTGTCAGCTTGGATCGGGCATGTCCCAACTTGTTGGGACTCTGAATTGGGTTTAATTTGACTTGATTGGATTGGAATAAAGTTTAAAAAAAAACATAAGCTTGGCCATGGCAGAAATTTAAACATTAATTGTCTAATATTATTCACCCCCCCACTACCCCAAGTCAAATTTGAAAAAGATCAAAAACAAAGTGGATACAAACTTTGGTTACAGTCAATCAAAGATTGATCGTCAGGTACTTCAATTTAGACATACAGTAGACTTCAACCCTATCAACTCTACCCTACATCCTAATTAAAAATACAATTCTTAACTACTGTTTTGTAGAAATTTTGCCATTGTCACTCTATAAGCTAACCAGCCTAACAATGGTTTAGGCAATCAGTGGACAGAGGACTAAAAAAACAGAAAACTATCTTCCTTGCAAAGCATGCACAGCAGACAAAAGATACATCAAGTCAGCAAGAAGCTGGGGATATAGGCGTATAAAATTTGAAGGAAACTTTTCTGGGGCAATGTTTTGAGTTCCACATAAGCAGTTTAACTGAGTCACTTAACAGAAAATATTCAGAAGACCCATGTTTTCCTGCAATACTACTTACACTGGAAAAATATTTGCATAATTGTGAAAAAAATTCTGCTCATAAGAACATAAGAACATAAGAAATAGGAGCAGGAGTAGGCCATCTAGCCCTTCGAGCCTGCCCCGCCATTCAATAAGATCATGGCTGATCTGTTGTGGCTCAGTTCCACTTTCCCGCCCTCTCCCCATAACCCTTAATCCCCTCTCTTATCAAAAACCCATCAACCCGCTTCTTAAAAATATTTAGCGAGGCAGCCTCCACCACTTCAACGGGCAGAGAATTCCAGAGATTCACCACCCTTTGAGTGAAGAAGTTCCTCCTCAACTCCGTTCTAAACCACCTCCCCTTTATCTTGAGGCTGTGCCCCCTAGTCCTACTGTCTTTTTTGAGCGGGAAGAGTCTCTCCACCTCTATCCTATCCATCCCATTCATCATCTTATACGTCTCAATGAGATCTCCCCTCATTCTTCTAAACTCTAACGAGTACAAGCCTAGTTTATTCAGCCTCTCCTCATAGCTCAATCCCCTCAACTCCGGCATCAGCCTAGTAAACCTCCTCTGCACTCCCTCCAGGGCCAAAATATCCTTGCGCAGATGCAAAGAGAAGGGGGTTTCAAAGAACTACTATCAAATGGTGAATGAGTTCAGTCAGATGTTTGTATCACTCCTTAAGCTGCATTGATACTGAATTTTCAATTTCTGCAGCTCTTTTGAAACATTCCAGAAAGAAAATGTTACCTCAAAAAGAAATCTATCTGAACACACAGGCACTAAGATTTGATTACCAATGTCACTCAGTGAAGAATGAACAAGGATCAGTGTCGCAAAGAATGATCACAGAAGTTAGAAGATGCAAGGCTGGGAAAAGAACATGTGAGTAAATCAAGTTTACTTCACTGTATCACAATTGTTATGCTGCAGGAGGCCATTCGGCCAATTGTCTTTGCACCATCTCTCCAAACGACTCTTGTGACTCAGTACCATTTCTTTGCTATTTCCCCGTATGCCTGCATATTGTTTCTATATCATCTAACGTCCTCTTGAAAATTTCTCGTGTTCAAGGGGGCGTTAGATGATATAGAAACAATGGCCTCCTTCTTGCAATGTGACAGTTGTGATTCAATGCTGTAAACTTGATTTACTCAAATGTCAAATGTTCTTTTCACCACCTTGCACTTTCTAACTTCTGTAATTATCCTTTGCCACTCTTGAATACAAGAGTTGGGACATCTTGTTGAAGTTGTTCAAGACATTGGTAAGACCACACTTGGGATACTGTATGCAATTCTGGTCACCCTGTTATAGAAAGGATATTATTAAACGAGGAATAGTGCAGAAAAGGTTTACGAGAATGCTATTGGGACTTGATGGATTGAGTTATAAGGACAGGCTGGATAGACTGGGACCTTTTTCTCTGCAGTGTAGGAGGCCGAGGGGTGATCTTATGAAGGTCTATAAAATAATAAGGGACACAGATCAGTTGGATAGTAAATATAAGAACACAAGAACTAGGAGCAGGAGTAGGCCACCCAGCCCTTCGAGCCTGCCCCGCCATGCAATAAGATCATGGCTGATCTGAAGTGGATCAGTTCCACTTTCCCGCTTTCTCCCCATAACCCTTAATTCCCTTGTCTATCAGAAACCTATCTACCCGTGACTTAAATATATTTAGCAAGGTAGCCTCCACCAATTCAATGGGCAGAGAATTCCAGAGATTCACCACCCTTTGAGTGAAGAAGTTCCTCCTCACCTCCGATCTAAACTGCACCCCCCTCCGTTATCTTGAGGCTGTGCCCTCTAGGCCTGCTGTCCTTTCTAAGCGGGAAGAATCTCTCTACCTCTACCCTATCTATCCCCTTCATTATCTTATACGTCTCTATAAGATCCCCCCTCATCCTTCTAAACTCCAACAAGTACAGACCCAGTCTATTTAGTCTCTCTTCATAGTCCAACCCCCTCATCTCCAGTATCAGCCTAGTGAACCTTCTCTGCACTCCCTCCAAGGCCAGTGTATCCTTCCGCAAGTGCGGCGACCAAAACTGCACACAGTACTCCAGCTGCGGCCTTGCCAGTATCCTGTACAGCTGCAATATCTTTTCCCAAAGGTAGGGGAGTCTAAAACTGGAAGGTGTAAGTTTAAGGTGAGAGGGGAGAGATACAAAAGTGTCCAGAGGGGCAATGTTTTTCATAGAGAGGGTGGTGTGTCTGGAACAAGCTGCCAGAGGTAGTAGTAGAGGCAGGTATAGCTATAAAGGGATATGGGCCAAATGCAGGCAATTGGGATTAGCTTAGAGGTTTTAAAAAAGAAAAGCAGCATGGACAAGTTGGGCCGAAGAGCCTGGTTCCATGCTGTAAATCTCTATGACTCCATCTGTGACTTCAATTTAACTTACACTTCCACCACATTTCCAGGCAGTGCATTCCAGATTGTTTTAAATCTGTGCCCTCTTATTCTTGACCCTAAGAGCAGGAACAGTTTCTCCCTATCTACTCTGTCCAGCCACCTCATAATTTTGGGCATCTTTATTAAATCTCCTCTTCGCCTCTCCTTTACAGGGAGAATAGTCCCAATCTCTCCCTTCTATCCTCATAACTGAAGCTTCTCATCTCATCTTCTAAACCTCATCTGCATGGTCTCCAATGTGTTCTCATATGAACATAAGAAATAGGAGCAGGAGTAGGCCATCTAGCCCTTCGAGCTTGCCCCACCATTCAATAAGATCATGGCTGATCTGAAGTGAATCAGTTCCACTTTCCCGCTTTCTCCCCTTAACCCTTAAAATTTCATCCTTTCCATTGTGTACTGCCCAGAACAGTACTATAACTAAGGTCTTGTATCAGTTCACCATAACCTCCTTGCTCTTGTACCCTATTAATAAACTCCAGGATATCATCTATATTCTTATTACGTGCTCTATCCACCTGTTATGCTACCTTCAATCATCGATGCAGCACGGTGGCACAGTGGTTAGCACTGCTGCCCCACAGCGCCAGGAACCCGGGTTTGATTCCAGGCTTGGGTCACTGTCTGTGTGAAGCTTGCACATTTTCCCTGTGTCTGCATGGGTTTCCTCCATGTGTTCCAGTTTCCTCCCACAGTTCAAAGGTGCATTGGTCATGCTAAATTACCCCTTCGTGTCAGGAGGAATTGCTAGGATAAATACATGGGGTTATAGGGATAGGGCCTGGTTGGGATTGTGGTCAGTGCTGACTCAATAGGCCGAATGGCCTCCTTCTGTACTGTAGGATTCTATGATGTATGAAGCACATATACACTCAGATCCCTCTGCTCCTGCAGCCTTCTAAGAATTTTACATTTTATTTTGTATTGTCTCTTCATGTTCTTCCTACAAAATGCATCACCTCATATTTCTAAAGGTTTCAAAGGAAAATGGATTGAGGTCTGGGCAAAGACAAACACTATTAGTTACCAAGATTGTAGTTAGACATCTTTGCATTGTAAAGGATATGGGGTTGGAAGCTCAGCTCAGACTGAGCCAACAGTCAAATATGTTTATCTTTGATTCCCCCAATATTTAGCTGGCAGTAGATGGTGAATAAGCAGTTTGACAGAAGCACCGGAGGGGGTTTATTTTGGTGTGTGTAATTTTGGAAGTGAATATTGACTGAGGAACAATTTAAATATGAAAGAGGTGAAGGAGTGGCAGTGATACAAGAGTGACCACTTAAGAGATCCCCAGACCCTCAAGGGATTCTGCGATAACAGAAAAGTTAAGAGAAGAATTGTTGGAGAGACTGCAATGACATTCAGATAGATGCAATGGAGTCAAATGAAGGGAGTCCCACAGAGGTAGGCAACTGGCGAGTTATTGGTGAAACAGTGTGGTTAACTGCATTGATATTTGCAAACACATTAAGAAGAGATAATACACCATTGTCACAGAAAATTTGTGATTTTGTTTAGGGCCATTTTGGTGTTTTAGAAGGGATGGAAACTTACAGAATAGAATATCAAAATGATTACAGATGGGAAAGCAGTTATTCGGTCCCTCGAACCAATATCAGCTCTCTAAGCAATTGTGTTAATCTTACCCCCTTTCTCTTTCCCTGTAAACTGCAAATTTGTTCCCTTCAGGGGCTTATCCATTTCTCTAATGAAAGCCACAATTGAACCTGCTTCCACACCACCTTCCAGGTAATGCATTCCAGATTGGAACCATTTATCTCTAACAAAGCTTTTCCTTATATCACTTTTGCCAATCATTTTAAATCTGTACCCTTTGTTTAGCCACCTTTCTGCCAAAAGTTTCACTCCATCTATACTGTCTACACCACTCAATTTTAAACGACTTCTTCAAAGGGAACAGCCCCAGCTTCTCCAATTTAAAACCTCTAGTTTGTTTCATACCTTTGTGGTCTGCGGTTTCTCTTTTAAAATACCACACAACGTAAAAAAGCAAATTACTGCAGATGCTGGAATCTAAACCAAAACAGAAAATGCTGGGAAATCTCAGCATGTCTGGCAGAATCTGTAAGGAGAGAAAAGAGCTGACGTTGTGACTCGATATTCCAAGAATTTCTTTTTTGGTTCAATATAGGCCAATCTGAGGTTATCCATTTTTGGACATACAAATGATGTAACAGGGTGCTTTCAAATGTATTACTAATTCATTCATGGGATGTAGACATCACTGGCTAAGCTATTGATTATTGCCTATTTCTAACTGACATTGTGAAGTTGCCTTCTTAAACCACTGCAATCCCTGTCAAAACTGGACATCGGGACTTGAAATGTCAGCTGTTTTCTCTTCTTACAAACGATTCCAAACCTAAGATTATCCAGCATTTTTTCTTTTGGTACCACACGCTATGCCTCTGTATATAAAGTAAAAAGTCTGACAACACCAGGTTTTAGTCCAACCTATTTATTTGATAATATACTCACAAGCTTTCGGGGTTAGCCCCTTCGTCAGGTGAATGGAGAGTTCTGGCCTCAGACAGAGCATATAAAGCACAGACAGTTTAGAGATTACTGATTAGAATGCGAATCCTTACACCTAACCTGCTGTTCAAGACCTGAAGTGGCTGATAATGTGAGTGGAAGGAGCACTGATCACAGGTTAAAGAGATGTGTATTGTCTCCAGACAGTACAGTAAGTAAGGTTTTGCAAACCCAGGCAAGTCACGGGGGTTACAGATAGTGCGACATGAACCCAAGATCCCTGTTGAGACCGTCCTCATGTATGCGGAACTTGGCTATCAGTCTCTGTTCAGCGACTCTGCGCTGTCGTGTGTCGTGAAGGCCGCCTTACAGCAGGTTAGGTGTAAGGATTCGCATTCTAATCAGTAATCTCTAAACTGTCTGTGCTTTATATGCTCTGTCTGAGGCCAGAACTCTCCATTCACCTGACGAAGGGGCTAACCCCGAAAGCTTGTGAGTATATTATCAAATAAATAGATTGGACTAAAACCTGGTGTTGTCAGACTTTTTATTGTGTTTACGCCAGTCCAATGCCGGCATACCCACATCTGTATATAAAGCCAGGAATCCCTTATACCTTTTAACCAATTTCACAAACCTTCAGTATTTTGTGAATTATACCCTTAACTCTGTTTCTGCAACCCCTTTAGAACTACATCCTTTATTTCACCAAAATATAGTGATTTGTTTATTTGACCAGCCTTTGTCCTCAAAGTGCATATTTCTTCTCCTCATAGTTCATAATCTTTTCAAGTTTGGGGCCAGCTGAAAATTCTGAACTTTTGCCTTGCACACCCAAGTATAAGTAATTAATGTATTTCAAGAAAAGCAGTGGTCGTAGTACCTTCAGAGGAACCCCACTGTATATTTTCCTGCATTCCAAAAGACTACTATTCACCACTACTCTCCAACTGCCATCATTCAGAACTTTGTATTCACTATTTCTTTCAGTCCGTGGGCTCCATCTTTCCTGGCATGGGGCACTTCATCGAAGTTCATTGACACTACATTATCAACTTATTATTACCACCCCCGCAGAGGCCAACAGTGATTGAAGAAATCAGATCACCTACTACCTAACTGAAAGAATAACACCACAGGGTTTCATGTTTGTAAACGAAAACAAATTTTACTGCGTATAAAAAAAATTAAACAAAACAAGCAGTAACTTAACAAGGTAGTCAAGACACCCCTTTTACTCTGCCACCCACCCACCACAAGGTTTCCTTACACATTTACACATGAAGAGGTTGCTTGAGTGGGAGCCAATGTGGGCCAACAAGCGCAGGCATGATAGGTGAACAGGACTTGCTGCAAGATAAAACATGGCCATCAGAGTTTCGGGAAATCAGCCAGGAGAACATTGAAGTATTCAAGTATGGAGGTAACTAAGGCATGAATGAGGGTTTCAACAACAGATTTGCTGAGGCAAGGGTGAAGTCAGACATGGGTATCGAGGCGGAAGCTGGAAGTCTTACTGCAGCACAGATATGACTTTGCAGATTCATCACAGGGTTAAATGCAACACTGAGAATATGAATAGGCTTACTGTCAGACTTTTGCCAGGGAGTGAGATAGAGTCAGTAGTGGGAATGGAGTTGAGTGCTTGCCAAAAACAATGGCTTCCGTCTTCGCAGTATTTGATTGGAGGAAAGTTTTACTCATCCAGTATATCAAACAAGTTCTATGAGGAGAGATTTGGTAAACTGTACTCAGTAGAGTTTTGAAGAATGAAAGTGATCTTGGCAGATGTCTGTGCTGGTAAGATTGCAACTCTCATGATCTTACTGGCTCATCCCCTCATCAACCAGCAGGACAAAAAAGTAAGAGTAGAAATAGAACATAAGAACACGACAGCACAACAGGCCTTTCGGCCCACAAGTTGTGCCAATCACATCTATACCTGCCAAGCCATAGAACTATCTGTAACTCCCAATCCCATTAGATCCCATATACTCGTCCAGAAGTCTTTTAAAAGGCCCCAGCAAGTTCGCCTCTACCACCACCGACGACAGCCGATTCCACTCACTCACCACCCTCTGAGTGAAAAACTTACCCCTAACATCTCCTCTGTATTTGCTTCCCAGCACCTTAAACCTGTGTCCTCTCGTAGCGACCATTTCAGCCCTGGGAAATAGCCTCCAAGAATCCACCCTATCTATTCCTCTCAATATTTTATAAACCTCTTAACAGGTCGCCTCTCAACCTTCGTCTCTCCAGGGAGAAGAAACCTAGCTCCCTCAACCTATCTTCATAAGGCATGCATCCCAATCCAAGCAACATCCTTGTAAATCTCCTCTGCACCCTCTCAATAGCTTCCACATCCTTCCTGTAGTGAGGCAACCAGAACTGTGCACAGTACTCCAAGTGGGGTCTGACAAGGGTCTCATAAAGTTGCAGCATTACCTCCCGACTCCTAAACTCGATCCCTCATTTAATGAAGGCCAGTACACCATATGCCTTCTTGACCACATCCTCCACCTACGAGGCCGATTTAAGAGTCCTGTGGACCCGGACCCCAAGATCCTTCTGCTCTTCAACACAGCTAAGACTCCTACCCTTGATATTGTACTCCTGCATCTCACTGGTCCTGCCAAAATGGACCACTACACATTTATCCGCGTTGAAGTCCATCTGCCACTTCTCCGCCCAGTCTTGCATCCTATCTATGTCTCACTGCAACTTCTGACATCCCTCCAGACTATCCACAACACCACCAACCTTCGTATCGTCGGTGAACTTACTAACCCATCCCTCCACTTCCTCATCTAGGTCATTTATGAAAATGACAAACAGCAAGGGTCCTAGAACAGATCCCTGGGGCACTCCACTGGTGACCGACCTCCATGCAGAAAAAGACCCATTCACAACCACTCTCTGCCTTCTACAGGCAAGCCAGTTCTGGGTCCACAAGGCCAAAGCCCCTTGGATATCATGCCCTTTCACCTTCTCAAAAAATCTTGCATGGGGGACCTTATCAAACACCTTGCTGAAGTCCATGTAAACCATGTCCACTGCTCTTCCTTTGTCAATGTGTTCAGTCACATTTTCAAAGAACTCAACTAGGCTCGTAAGGCACGACCTGCCCTTGACAAAACCATGCTGACTATTTCAAAACAAAGAACAAAGAACAACCCAGCACGGGAAACAGGCCCTTCGGCCCAACGAGCCCGCGCCGCTGCATCACCCTACACCTATTCTACCCTGCATGTCTACGAATGGGACCCTACTCAGTCAGATTCAGGGAAGAAATAGTGTCAATTTGGTAAAAACCGATTAGCCTAAGAGCACATCTTTGGGGTGTGGGAGAAAACCGGAGTGCCCGGAGGAAACCCACGCAACCACAGGGAGAATGCGCAAACTCCCACAGACACAGGCCCAAATCCATGTGTCTGCACAGCCAGCAGTGCTAGTCACTGAGCTGTTGCGGCGCCCGTCTACCGGTCCAGGATCAAGCACACACACCGACGTGAAGTACTAGGCCACTCCTGGACTTCCAAGAGCAGCCCACGCACGACCCGCCGTGTGCATGCCCCTCGCTTGACACGAGGTGGACCTCCACCTGTGGAATAAAGACAAAAAATATTAATCATACAGCCTGCCCTTCCGGTGTCTCCCGAGGTTTAACCCTATTTAATAGCCCCTACCATATCCCTCCATTCTCGTTTCACTCATGTGCCTATCTAACTGCATCTTAAACGAGTCCAACGTTCCTGCCTCCACCACCCTACTCGGTAGCGCATTCCAGACCCCCACAACTCTCTGCATAAAGAACCTTCTTCTCACCTCCAAATTATACCTCCCCCCCCTCACCCTTAAATGATGACCTCTCGTGTTCGTACCCAGTCTAGGGAGCAGTCTCTCACTATTAACTCTATCTATTCCCTTCAGTATCTTATATACTTCTATCATGTCCCCTCTCAATCTCCGTCTTTCCAAGGAGAATAGCCCCAGTCTCTTCAATCTCTCCTTGTAACCCAGTCCCCCCATGCCAGGCAACATCCTGGTAAACCTCCTCTGCACCCTTTCCAGAGACTCCACGTCCTTCCGGTAGTAAGTTGACCAGAACTGGACGCAGTACTCCAAATGCGGTCTAACCAACGTTCTGTACAACTGAAGCATTAGACGGCAGCTTTTATACTCTATGCCCCTTCCTATAAAGGCTAACATCCCATAAGCCTTCCTAACAACGTTCTCCACTTGTGACGCAACCTTCATGGATTTGTGAACCTGCACTCCCAGGTCCCTCTGTATGTCTATACTCCTAATCGGCCTACCTTTTATCACATAGCTCCTCTCTGCATTATTCCGTCCAAAATGCATCACCTCGCATTTGTCAGGATTAAATGCCATCTGCCACCTATCTGCCCACTGCACCAGCCTATCTATATCCTGTTGTATCACCTGACAATCCAGTTCAGTACCCGCCAACCCTGCCATCTTGGTGTCATCCGCAAACTTGCTGATCACACCACCTACGCTCTCTTCCAAGTCATTTATGTAGACTACAAAGAGGAGAGGTCCCAGTACTGAGCCCTGCGGCACACCACTGGTCACTGGCCTCCAGCCCGACAAGGTCCCCTCCACAACTACCCTCTGTCTCCTATTTCCCAGCCAGTTCTCAATCCACCTAGCTACCTGGCCTCGTATCCCATGCGCCTTAACCTTTTCTACCAGCCTACCGTGAGGGACTGTGTCAAACGCCTTACTGAAATCCATATAGATGACATCAACGGCTCTCCCATCGTCAACCGTTTTTGTCACCTCCTCAAAGAATTCCACCAGATTCGTAAGGCAAGACCTCCCTCTAACAAAGCCATGTTGCGTATCCCTAATCAGATCGCAACTCTCCAAATGCTCATACATCCTACCCCTAAGTATTTTTTCCATTAACTTCCCTACCACCGACGTCAAACTCACCGGCCTATAATTCCCAGGGTTATCCCTACTACCTTTTTTGAACAACGGGACCACATTTGCTACCCTCCAGTCTTCTGGGACCTCACCTGTGTCCAAAGAAGAGACAAAGATGTGCGCCAGAGGCCCAGCAATTTCATCTTTCGCCTCCCTAAGCAGCCTGGGATAAATACCATCAGGCCCCGGAGCTTTATCCATCCTTACGCTACCTAAAAGCCCTAGCACTTCCTCTCTCGTAATAACTATATCCTGCAACTGAACCTCCGCTCCCTCCAAGAGACCGCACGATTCCGAACCCCTCTCCTTTGTGAATACCGACGCAAAGTATTCATTCAGGAGCTCCCCCATTCCCTCTGACTCAATACACAACTCTCCACTCTTGTCCCTAAGAGGACCAATTTTCCCTCTAACTACTCTCTTGCCTCTAATATAGGAATAAAATGCCTTTGGATTTTCCTTAATCCTACCAGCCAAAGCCATCTCATGCCCTCTCTTCGCCCTTCTAATTCCCTTTTTTAGCTCCCTCCTACTCTCTCTATATTCCTCCAGCGCACACTCTGTACCCATTTGTTTTGACCTAACATACGCCTCCCTCTTCTTCCTGACCAAGTCTTCAATATCCCCCGTAATCCACGGCTCTCTAATCCTACCTTTCCCATCCTTTCGCTTAACCGGAACATACCTCCCCTGCAACCATTTCATTTTGTCCCTAAAAGCCTCCCACTTGCCAACCGTGGACTTGCCAGCTAACAGTCCCTCCCAATCAGTTTGCCGCAGCTCCCTCCTAATCCTGCCATAGCTCGCCTTTCCCCAGTTCAGCACACTCCCGTTCGGACGGCACTCGTCCCTTTCCATTTTTATCCTAAAGTAGACGGACTTGTGGTCACTGTTTGCCACATGTTCGCCTACCTCTACCTCACCCACCTGCCCCGGCTCGTTTCCCAACACTAAATCCAGTATAGCCCCTCCCCTAGTCGGGCTAGTTACATACTGTTCTAGCGACCCTTCCATAACACATTTCACAAACTCCTCTCCCTCTGTACCCCCAGCTCTAGGCCCCCTCCAATTCACTCCGGGAAAATTAAAATCACCCACTACAACCACTCTATTCTTCCTGCACCTGTCCAAAATGCCCCTGCAAATGCCTTCCTCCACTGACTTTGGGCTGTTGGGTGGCCTATAGTACACCCCTAGCAATGTGATCTCTCCCTTTTTATTCCTCAACTCCACCCACAGTGACTCAATCCCTATCTCTTCCATATCGTCCTCCCTCTGCACTACTGTGATGTTTTCCTTGACTAACAGTGCCACCCCTCCACCTCTCTTCAACCCTCCTCTGTCACACCTAAAACACCTGTACCCAGGAACATTCAGCTGCCAGTCCTGCCCTTCCCGTAACCACGTCTCCGTTACAGCCACCACATCTAACTGCCTCACAAACATCAAGGCCCTAAGCTCATCCGTTTTCCCTGCCACACTCCTAGCATTGAAACAGACACAGTTCAACCCACAGTGTCCCTCGGAACCACCTTCTCCCTTATAATTTTCCTTTCACCCGTCTCTCTCCCAGCCACCTCCCCACCCCCCCTCCCTATTAGTTTAAATCATTCCTGAACACCCCAGCTAACCTCCCTGCTAAGACACTAGTCCCCCTCCCGTTCAAATCCTCCCCACCCCTCCTGTACAATTGCCTTTCTCTCCTAAACACCTCCCAGTGATCCACATAAGTAAACCCCTCTACCCTACACCAGTCCCTCAACCATGCATTCAGCTGCATGATCTCGTCATTCTTAGCCCTGCTCGTACTGGGCAGCAACCCAGAGAGTGCCACCCTGGAGGTCCTGCTCTTTAGTTTGGCCCCCAACTCCCTAAATTGCCTACGGACCTCTCCCCTACTCCTCCTTCCTATATCCCCCTCCCCTACGTGTACTATGACCTCTGCCTGGGTCCCCTCCCCTTTCAAAATTCCCTCTACCCTTTCCATTATATCCTTTACCCCTGCTCCAGGGAGGCAGACCACCATCCTGGAGTCGCGCCCCTGCCCACAGAACCTCCTATTAATCCCTCGGACCCTCCCATCCCCTACCACTATCACCTTACCAGCCCCCTTCCGTCCCTCTAAGTCAGTCTCCCCTTCCTTCCTATTTTTCTGTGCCCCTGTTGACGAACCTTGGGGGGCCTCCGGGGAGGCCGGGGGACCCTGACTACTCTTCTTCTTCCTCTTTCCCCTCCTAACAGTCGTCCATCCTCCCTTCTCTTCAGCCCTTGAGACCTCCTCCTGCTCATGTTTCCCAGCCATTATCTCCTCGTTCTCCCTGACTAGAAACGCATCTTCCAGCCGCCCCTCGAGTTGCCTGACCCGGGCCCTCAATCGCTGCAGTTCTAAACATTTACTGCAGATGTGTACCTTGGGGACACGTGACACCACCAGGAACTCCCACATGTGGCACCGGACGCAACTTACATTCCTCCCTATATTCCCTGCCATGTCCCAACCTCCTGTCAGTGCCCAAAGGTAAAAATCTGTCACTCACCTTCTCTAAGCCTACTCTCTCCTAAGCCCAGCGAGCCAAAGCCCTTCTCACTCAGTTCCCACTCACTCCGCTGCCCGCTCCCGACGCTGCCCGCTCTATGCTGCTACCCCTTTTTTATACCCCCCGCTCCCCCTTAACGACAATCCCCTGGCCTAACTTCCGGTACGGAAGTAAACTACACTCTAACAAGCCCCGAGAACCGGAAGTAGAGGAAAAAAGCGGTTTTTAATTCAAATCAGTCACTCACCACAGCCACAGCCACCAGGTTCAATGCTCCGGAGAACAATGAGCATTTCTGATCATTCTAAACTTCTCTAAATGCTCATAAATCTTGTCCCTCAGTATCCTCTCCATCAACTTACCAACCACTGAGGTCAGACTCACCGGTCGGTAATTTCCCGGGCTATCCCTGTTCCCCTTCTTGAAAATAGGAACCACATTTGCAATCCTCCAATCCTCCAGAACCTCTCCCGTCTCCATCGACGATGCAAAGATTATCGCCAGGGGCTCTGCAATCACCTCCCTCACCTCCCACAGTAACCTGGGGTACATCCCATCCGGTCCTGGCGACTTATCTATCTTGATAGAATTTAAAAGTTCCAACACATCCTCTTTCTTAACATAGAACATAGAACATAGAACACTACAGCACAAACAGGCCCTTCGGCCCACAAGTTGCGCCGACCACATCACCTACCAACCTACAGACCTATCTATAACCCTCAATCTCATTAAACCCCATATACTCATCCAGAAGTCTTTTAAAAGACCCCAGCGAGTTCGCCTCCACCACCACTGACGGCAGCCGATTCCATTCACTCACCACCCTCTGAGTGAAAAACTTACCCCTAACATCACTTCTGAACCTCCCTCCCCGCACCTTAAATCTGTGTCCTCTTGTAGCGACCATTTCAAACCGGGGAAATAGCCTCTGAGAGTCCACCCTATCTATTCCTCTCAACATTTTGTAAACTTCTATCAGGTCGCCTCTCAACCTTCGTCTCTCCAGGGAAAAGAGTCCCAGCTCCCTCAACCTAACTTCATAAGGCATGCCTCCCAGTCCAGGCAACATCCTTGTAAATCTCCTCTGCACCCTTTCAATAGCTTCTACATCTTTCCTATAGTGAGGCGACCAGAACTGCGCACAATACTCCAAATGAGGCCTGACAAGGGTCTTATAAAGTTCCAGCATTACCTCCCGACTCCTAAACTCAATCCCTCGATTAATGAAGGCCAGTACACCATACGCCTTCTTGACCACCTCCTCCACCTGCGAGGCCGATTTAAGAGACCTGTGGACCCGGACCCCAAGATCCTTCTGCTCCTCAACACTACTCAGACTTCTGCCCTTAATAGTGTACTCGTTCATCCCGTTGGTTCTGCCAAAATGGACGACAACACATTTATCCGCGTTGAAGTCCATCTGCCACTTCTCCGCCCAGTCCTGCATCCTATCTATGTCCTGCTGCAACTTTTGCCATCCTTCCAGATCATCCACAACACCACCGACCTTCGTGTCATCAGCGAACTTACTTACCCATCCCTCCACTTCCTCATCCAGGTCATTTATGAAAATGACAAACAACAAGGGTCCCAGAACAGATCCTTGAGGCACTCCGCTGGTGACTGACCTCCATTCAGAAAAAGCCCCATCCACAACCACTCTCTGCCTTCTGCAGGCAAGCCAGTTCTGGATCCACAAGGCCAAAGGCCCTTGGATCCCATGCCCTCTCACCTTCTCAAGAAGTCTTGCATGGGGGACCTTATCAAACGCCTTGCTGAAGTCCATGTACACTACGTCCACGGCACTTCCTTCGTCAATGTGTTCAGTCACATTATCGAAGAACTCAACTAGGCTTGTAAGGCACGACCTGCCCTTGACAAATCCATGCTGACTATTCCTGATCATGTCAAACCTCTCCAAATGTTCGTAAATCTTGTCCCTCAGAAGCCTCTCCATCAGCTTACCAACCACTGAGGTCAGACTCACCGGTCGGTAATTTCCCGGGCTATCTCTGTTCCCTTTCTTAAAAATAGGAACTACATCCGCAATCCTCCAATCCTCTGGAACCTCTCCCGTCTCCATTGACGACGCAAAGATCATCGCCAGGGGCTCTGCAATCTCTTCCCTCGCCTCCCACAGTATCCTGGGGTACATCCCATCTGGTCCCGGCGACTTATCTACCTTGATAGAATTCAAAAGTTCCAACACATCCTCCTCCTTAATATTCACGTACTCAATCCTTTCCATCTGCTGCAAATCCATAACAAAATCTCCCAGATCGGCTTCCACCGTGAATACTGAGGCGAAGTACTCGTTAAGCACCTCCGCCATTTCTTCTGGTTCCACACAAACCTTTCCCCCCTCACCTTTTATCGGTCCTATCCCTTCTCTTCTTATCCTTTTACCTTTCACATATTTATAGAAGGCCTTGGGATTCTCCTTAATCTTACTCGCCAAGGTCTTCTCATGACCCCTTCTGGCTCTCCTAATTTCCCTTTTAAGTTCCCTCCTACAGTCCTTATACTCCTCAAGATCTTTAACATCTCCTAATTCCCTGAACCTCTTGTACACCTTCCTTTTCTTCCTGACTAGGTTCAACACATCCTTTGTGCACCACGGTTCCCTCGACCCACCAAAACCCCCTCGTCTCATCGGAACGTTGTCATTCAGAGCTCCAGACACACATTCCTTGAATATCTGCCACCTTCCTTCGGTACTTTTCCCTAACATCCACACACTCAATCTTTTCAGTCTGCTGCAAACCTGTATGTAGTACAACCTCCCAGATTACTTTCCACCATGAATACCGAGGCAAAATACTCATTAAGCACCTCTGCCATTTCTTCCGGTTCCACACAGACTTTTCCCCCTTCACCTTTTATAGGTCCTATCCCTTCTCTTCTCATCCTTTTACTCTTCACATATTTATAGAATGCCTTGGGATTCTCCTTAATCTTACCTGCCAAGGCCTTCTCATGTCCCCTTCTGGCTCTCCTAATTTCCTTTTTAAGCTCCTTTCTACAAGCTTTATACTCCTCTAGATCCTTAACATCTCTTAGCTCTCTGAACCTTTTATACGCCTTTCTTTTCTTCCTGACTAGGTTCACCACAACGTTCGTGCACCACGGTTCCCGCGACCTACCAAAACCTCCTTGTCTCATCGGAACGTTGTCGTGTAGAGCTCCAGTCAAACATTCCTTGAAAATCCACCATCTTCCTTTAGTACTTTTCCCTAAGAGCACCTCCTTCCAGTTTACTCGTCCAATTGTCTGTCTGATGTCTTCATATTTCCCCTTGCTCCAGACAAACACCTTCCTAGCCTGCCTGATCCTATCTCTTTCCAATGCTATCGTGAAGGAGATAGAATTATGATCTCCATCTCCGAGATGCTCTCCCACCGAGAGATCCGTCACCTGTCCTGGTTCATTAACCAGCACCAGGTCAAGTACAGCTTCTCCTCTCGTAGGCTTATCCACGTGCTGTGTCAGGGAGCCCTCCTGAACACACCTAACAAACTCCTCCCCATCCAAACCCCTTACCCTAGGGATATTCCAGTCGATGTTTGGGAAACTAAAGTCTCCCATCACGACAACTCTCGAGGATCTGTTTCTCAAATAGTTGAGAGCTTCAAGTTGTTAGGCGTCCAGATCACTAACAACTGTCATGGTTCCTCCATGCCGATGCTATAGTTAAGAAAGCCCACCAACGCCTCTACTTTCTCAGAAGACTAAGGAAACATGGCATGGCCACTACAACTCTCATCAACTTCTACAGATGTACCATCAAAAGCATTCTTTCTGATTGTATCACACCTTGGTATGGCTCCTGCTCTGACCAAGACTGCAAGAAACTGCAAAAGGTTGTGAATGAAGCCCAGTCCATCATTCAAACCAGCCTCCCATCCACTGACTCTGTCTATTCTTCCCGCCTTCTCGGAAAAGCAGCCAGCATAATCAAGGACTCCACACATCTCGGACAAAATCTCGTCCACCTTCGTCCAGCAGAAAAAAATACAAATGTCTGAGATCAGAAAAGATTTACCAGGATGTTGCCTGGTATGGAAGGCATTAGCTATGTGGAGAGGTTGGAGAAACTTGCTTTGTTCTCACTGGAACGCCGGACGTTGAGGGAGACTTAATAGACGTCTACAAGACTATGAGAGGCATGGACAGAGTCAATTACTAGGGGCATAGGTTTAAGGTGTGAGGGGCAAGGTTTAAAGGAGATGTACGGGGCATATTTCTTTTTTTTTACACAGAGAGTAGTGGATGCCTGGAACTCGTTGCCGGGGGGATCTTTGGCAAATGTTCCATTGGATGCTTCTGCTGCCAGAGCTGGCCTCTTTTTAAAATAAACCCCCTTTTAACAATTTTTTTCATCTCTCTTTATGCTATGTATCAGTCTTTGGTTGAAAAAGTGTCATCACCTTCAATCAAGAATGGAGACAAGCCCAGAATGAATGAACTAAGTGCACCCAAGTTCTGTTTATTTACTTCTTTGGGTGATTTCAACCATTATCTCGGAAGATTAGAGGAAAAAAACGTTCAGATTCTAAATGGAATTTTTCTGATAAGTTATATCCTGCATCTTTTATAACCCTGTCTAGTTACAAAAGGCAGCAAGCTCTTTGATTAGTTTTTCTGTGCAATGGAAGTGGGGGCCAATATTGAAATGTATTTTCCCTCACTTGTTGTCACATATAATCAACCAGATGCGATGGTTTTGAACAAAACTAGTTATTGTTGGTTTTGCATCAGCATTGATTAAAATATCTTCAGAGCTTAAGACATAACAGTGCCTTCCCCGTTTCCATTAAGATGCCTCAGTTATACCACTATTACAAATGGAAATTAGCTGGATAATCATTTGGAGATTGGAATTTTGCTTCTGCAGACTTAACAAAATAACTGAACTGAGTTGGGATTTTTTTAAACTATAACTCATGAATTTGTCTGGATGTCCTCGTGACCACAGACAGAATTGTGTGTCTGATTTTATTGCAGCCATCTGTTTACTGTCAGCAGCACTTTGAAGTTATTTTGGATCTCTGCCTGGTCAATGTTTGCATTAATTCTTGGAGGCATGAAGACTTTTTTATTAAGTTGAAATATCGCTTTTTGGCCTTTTGGCTAAGATCAAGTATTGACACTCTGCTGGTTTAAGTCATTAGGTTACATTTTAGCTTCATTTGAAGCAATTTTTAAAAGTGGCATCTCGGCCTTTTGGCTAAGATGCAAATGAGATCAAGCTTTGGAAGAGGAGCTATTCCTATTCCAATTAGCTTGGATCACGTAGATCAAGCCCAAGACAGGAAGTGAGAGCCCTGTCTTGTCAGCTTGGATCGGAAATGTCTCAATTTGTTGAGACTCTGAATTGGACTTGATTTGATTGAGTTGGAATAAAAACAAAAAAGTGTGTTGCAACAAGTGTGACTCAACTTGCCAAAGATCACCTTGTAAATGATCCGTTTACTTTGTGGGATGCTGCAGCTCAGTGATCTGCGATAGCTCAGTGGATAGCGAATGTGGTACCATTGTTTAAAAAGGGTAGGAGGGATAGCCCGGGTAACTATAGGCCGGTGAGTTTAACGTCAGTGGTAGGCAAGTTGATGGAGAGGATTCTTAGGGATAGGATGTATGCCCACTTAGAGCGTTGCGATCTGATTAAGGATACGCAGCATGGCTTTGTAAAGGGGAAGTCTTGCCTTACGAATCTGGTAGAATTTTTTGAGGAGGTGACAAAAACGGTCGACGAAGGACGAGCCGTTGATGTCGTCTATATGGATTTCAGTAAGGCGTTTGACAAAGTCCCTCATGGTAGGTTGGTAGAGAAGATTAAAGCTCATGGGATACGTGGCCAGGTATCTAGATGGGTAGAGAACTGGCTTGCAAAAAGGAGTCAGAGAGTAGTAGTGGAGGGGTCCTTTTCT
The DNA here is from genome assembly GCF_965287045.1 of Carcharhinus amblyrhynchos. Taxonomy (NCBI): domain Eukaryota; kingdom Metazoa; phylum Chordata; class Chondrichthyes; order Carcharhiniformes; family Carcharhinidae; genus Carcharhinus; species Carcharhinus amblyrhynchos. The sequence goes on along the minus strand of NC_137330.1, from coordinate 121,825,358 downwards.
AGCTGGAGGTCTGTCACTAGTGGTGTGCCGCAGGGCTCAGTACTGGGACCTCTTCTCTTTGTAGTGTATATAAATGATTTGGAAGAGGGAGTAGGTGGTGTGATCAGCAAATTTGCTGATGACACCAAGGTGGCTGAATTGGCGGGCAGTGAGGAGCAGTGTCTGGCAATACAATGGGATATTGATAGGCTGGTTGATTGGGCAGATACATGGCAAATGGAGTTTAATCCGTATAAATGTGAGGTGATGCATTTTGGCCGGAATAATGTAGGGGGGAGTTATATGATAAAGGGTAAGCCCATAAGGAGTATAGAATCGCAGCAAGACCTGGGGGTGCAAGTGCACAAGTCTTTGAAGGTGGCAGTGCAGGTGGAGAGTGTGGTGAAGAAAGCCTATGGTATGTTAGCCTTTATAGGAAGGGGTATAGAATATAAGAGCTGGAATCTAATGTTGCAGTTGTACAGAACGTTGGTTAGGCCGCATTTAGAGTACTGCGTCCAGTTCTGGTCGCCTTACTACCGGAAGGACGTGGAGACTCTGGAGAGAGTGCAGAGGAGGTTTACCAGGATGTTGTCTGGTATGGAAGGACTGGGGTATCAGGAAAGATTGAAGAAATTGGGGCTCTTTTCCCTTGAAAGACGCCGACTGAGGGGGGGATCTAATAGAGGTATATAAGATTATGAAGGGTATAGATAGAGTAAACAGAGGTAAGCTATTTCCTATGATAGAGACACATAGGACAAGGGGCCATGGACTTAAGGTGAGGGGGGAGAGGTATAACACAGATATTAGAGGGAGATTTTTCGCACAGAGGGTAGTGGGGGTATGGAATGCTCTGCCAAGTAAGGTGGTGGAGGCAAACACGCTAGAGTCATTTAAGAGTAACTTAGACAGGCACATGAGTGGGTTGGCGATGGGTGGCGATAGGAGATTGTTTTAAATAAGGGTCATTAGCATTGGGGCGTCCCTGGTAAGGTAAATGGATGTGGTACAATAATAATGTTTTTTTTTCCTTTTCATTCACAGGTTTTAAGTCGGTCCGCCTTGTGTCCAACGAGGGACATACACGCGACGGGTCGTACTTGGGCTGCTCTTGGTTGTTCAAGATTGGCCTAGTGCTTCATGTCGTTAGTGTGTGCCTAAACTGGACCAGGTACTGGGCAAGACGACAGCTCAGTGACTATCACTGATTGCTGTGCAGACACATGGATTTGGGCCGGTGTCTGTGGGAGTTTGCGCATCCTCCCCGTGCTTGCGTGGGTTTTCTCCGGGTGCTCCGGTTTCCTCCCACACCCCAAAGGTGTGCTGTTAGGCTGACTGGCAGTAATAAAGTGTCCCTAAATCAGTTTCCCTCAATGTGGATGGCCATAAAACATTCGAAAAGGGTCGTGGGTGGAGAGGGGGACTGGTGGTGTTGAGATGGCGGCGCGGGCTCGTTGGGCCGAAGGGCCTGTTTCCCGGGCAGTTTTTGTTCTTTGTTATCTGCCCAGCCCCATTCCCCAAAAGCTAAAACAAAAGTTAATGGAATCATCTTGATTGCAAAAGTAACTTGTGTATCTGGGAGCATCAAAGAATCAGTGTAGGAGATGGCCATTTGGCCCATCAAGTCTGCACCAAACACAATCCTACCCAAGCCCTACTCCCATAATCTCTTGCATTTATCCTAGCTAGTCCCCCTGATACTAAGGAGCAATTCAGCATGGGCAATCCACCTAAGTACATCTTTAGTTCACTGAAGGATTTATTCCTTATAATAAACTTGCTGAGATTTTCCAGCATTTGTTTGGTTTTTGGAACTTTGCTCTTGTCCTAGGTCTCTTATTTTTCTCTCTCTCCCTCATCAATTGCATAATTATTTGCATTTTTCGCATTCTCATTCGCACAATTTCTCTTCCTCGTTTTATTCACGTTCTTTTTCCTACCAACAGATGAGATATTTCCTTAAGCTAATAAAATTGAATCTTTGGAATTCTCTGCCCATTGAAGCAGTGGAGGCTACCTCGTTAAATAAGTTTAAGTCACAGGTAGATAGATTTCTGATCAATAAGGGAATTAAGGGTTATGGGGAGTAGGCAGGTAAGTGGAACTGAACCACTATCAGATCAGCCATGATCTTATTGAATGGCGGGGCAGGCTCGAGGGGCTAGATGGTCCACTCATGCTCCTGTTTCTTATGTTCCTATGTTCTTAAAATTAACAAACATTGCCACCCCACCGGAACTATTTCAAAGTGGCACAGTGGTTAGCACTGCCACCCCACAGCGCCAGGTGTTTCTTCAGAAGGAACTCTTCAAATGCAGACAATAAAAATAACAAAACTTACTCCAACTGATAAATCAAAGAAAGGGTTTAATAGAAACAGAACAGTACAGCACATGCAGGCCCTTCAGCCCTCGATGTTGTGCCAAGCTATGTCCAAACCCAAGACCAAGTTATCCCACTCCCTACCATTCTGGTGTGCTCCATGTGCCTATCTAATAACCACTTGAAAGTTCCTAAAGTGTCCGACTCCACTATCACAACAGGCAGTGTATTCCACATCCCAACCACTTCCTGAGTAAAGAATCTACCTCAGACATCCCTCCTATATCTCCCACCATGAACCTTATAGTTATGCCCCCAGGTAACAGCTACATCCACCCGAGGAAACAGTTTCTGCAAGTCCACTCTATCTATCCCTCTCATCATCTTATAAACCTCTTTAGTCGCCTCTCATCCTCTTCCACTCTAAAGAGAAAAGCCCCAGCTCCCTCAACCTTTCCTCATAAGACCTCCAAACCAGGCAACATCCTGGTAAATCTCCTCTGCACTCTCTCCAATTCTTCCACATCCTGCTTATAGTGAGGTGACGAGAACTGAACGCAGTATTACAAAGGTGGTCTCACCAAGGTGCTGTATAGTTGCAGCATAACCTTACAGCTCTTAAACTCAAACCCCCTGTTAATAAACGCTAACACATTATAAGCCTTCTTCACAGCTCTATCCACTTGAGTGGCAACCTTCAGAGATCTGTGGGTATGAACCCCAAGATCTATCTGTTCCTCCACATTCCTCAGAATCCTGCCGTTGATCCTGCAATCCACATTCAAGTTTGTCCTACCAAAATGAATCACCTCGCACTTATCAGGGTTAAACTCCATCTGCCACTTTTCGGCCCAGCTCTGCATCCTATCAATGTCTCTTTGCAGCCTACAAAAGCCCTCCATCTCATCCACTATTCCACCAATCTTGGTGTCATCAACAAATTTACTAACCCACTCTTCAGCTCCCTCTTCCAAGTCATTGATAAAAATCACAAAAAGCAGAGGACCCAGCACTGATCCCTGTGGTAGACCGCTGGTAACTGGCCTCCAGTCTGAAAATTTTCCCTCCACCACCACACTGTCTCCTATGAGACAGCCAATTACTTATCCAATCGGCTAAATTTCCTTCTATCCCACACCTCCTTACCTTCTTCATGAGCCTACCACGGGGAACTTTATCAAACACCTTACTAAAATCCACATATACAACATCAACTGCTCTACCTTCCTCTGCACACTTAGTTACCTCCTCAAAGAATTCAATCAAACTTGAGAGGCAGGACTTACCCCTCACGAAACCGTGCTGACAATCCCTGATTAAACTGAATCTTTTCAAACAGTCATAAATTCTATCTTTCAGGAACCTTTCCATTAACTTACTGACCGCTGAACTAAGACTAACTGGCCTATAATTACCAGGGTCGTTCCTATTTCCTTTCTTGAAGAGAGGAACAACATTCGTCACTCTCCAGTCCTCTGGCACAATCCCTATGGACAGTGAGGACCCAAAGATCAAAGCTAACGGCTCCACAATCTCATCCCTTGCCTCCCAAAGTATCCTAGGATGTATCCCATCTGGCCCAGGGGACCTATCCACCCTCAGGTTTTTCAAAATTGCCAATACATCTTCCCTTAGAACATCTACCTCCTCCATCCTATCAGCCTGTATCACACATTCATCCTCAAAAACATGGCCCCTCTCCTTAGTGAGCACTGAAGAAAAGTATTCATTCAACACCTCACCCATCTCTTTTGATTCCATGCACAAGGTCCCACTACTATCCTTGACTGGCCCTAACCTCACTCTAGTCATTCTTTTATTTCTCACATAAGAGTAAAAAGCCTTGGAGTTTTCCTTTATCCAACCCGCCAAGGACTTCTCATGCCCCCTCCTAGGTCTCCTAAGCCTTTTTTTTAAACTCATTCCTAGCTATCTTGTAACCCTTAGGCGACCCAACTGAACCTTGTTTTTTCATTCTTACGTACGCTTCTTTTTGGAGTAATAAAATAAACTTTTATTACTCGAAACTTGGGGCCTCACCCTAAGCCATGCTGAGCTCCCCACAATTCCCAACCGGCTCTTATTTATACTGATTCAGCTAGTCAGCTAACCTTCACATCATTTTATAATTGGTTCCATAATTACTGGGTCAGCTGACCCTTACAGCTTGTTACCATTGGTCACATTACATCCGATACAAAGTTGCCACTGGTTACATTCTAACACCAGGCAACCAACTTTGACTCGGCGGCACAGTAGCACAGTGGTTAGCACTGCTGCTTCACAGCTCCAGGGTCCTGGGTTTGATTCTCAGCTCAGGTCACTGTCTGTGTGGAGTTTGCACATTCTCCTCATGTCTGCATGGGTTTCCTCCAGGTACTCCGGTTTCCTCCCACAGTCCAACAATGTGCGGGTTAGGTTGATTGGCTACGCTAAGAAATTGCCCCTTAGTGTCCACGGTAGCGGAGGTTCGAGGGATTAGTGGGTATAATATATGGGGGTAGGGTCTGGGTGGGATTGTGTTCGGTGCAGACTCGATGGGCCGAAGGATCTCTTTCTGTACTGTAGGGTTCTATGTTCTACGATTCCTGGCTTGGGTCACTGTGTGGAGTTTGTACATTCTCTTGTGTCAGCATGGATTTCCTCCAAGTGCTTTTTACTACAGTCTGAAAAGATGTACTGCTTAGGTGCACTGGCCCTGCTAAGTCCTCCTTCACTATATCCGAGTTGGCACCTGCGTGAGGCAACTAGGGGATTTTCACAGTAACTTCATTAGTGTGTCAATGGAAGCCTACTTGTGACACTAATAAATAAAATAAAATGCTGCTATGCAGTTGATCTGGTCAAATCCTCTCAATTTAGTGAAATCTCTGGACAAATCCATACCAGGATATGACACTTTGTATTATCTAAGTACATACAAAATATTAGTCCATACAACTAAAACATCACAGTAGTGCAGAGGGAGGACAATATGGAAGAGACAGGGATTGAGTCACTATGGGTGGAGTTGAGGAATAAAAAGGGAGAGATTACGTTGCCAGGGGTGTACTATAGGCCACCCAACAGCCCGAGGTCAGTGGAAGAAGGCATTTGCAGGGGCATTTTGGATAGGTGCAGGAAGAATAGAGTGGTTGTAGTGGGTGACTTTAATCTTCCTGGATTGAATTGGAGGGGGCCTAGAGCTGGGGGTACGGAGGGAGAGGAGTTTGTGAAATGTGTTTTGGAAGGGTCTCTAGAGCAGTATGTAACTAGCCCGACTAGGGGAGGGGCTATACTGGATTTAGTGTTGGGTAATGAGCCAGGGCAGGTGGTTGAGGTAGAGGTAGGCGAACATGTGGCTAACAGTGACCACAAGTCCGTCTACTTTTGGATAAAAATGGAAAGGGACAAGTGCCGGCCGAACGGGAGTGTGCTGAACTGGGGAAAGGCAAGCTATAGCAGGATTAGGAGGGAGCTGCAGGACACTGATTGGGAGGGACTGTTAGCTGGCAAGTCCACGGTTGGCAAGTGGGAGGCTTTTAAGGGCAAAATGAAATGGTTGCAGGGGAGGTATGTTCCGGTTAAGCGGAAGGATGGGAAAGGTAGGATTAGAGAGCCGTGGATTACAGGGGGTATTGAAGACTTGGTCAGGAAGAAGAGGGAGGCGTATGTTAGGTCGAAACGACTGGGTACGGAGAGTGCGCTGGAGGAATATAGAGAGAGTAGGAGGGAGCTAAAAAGGGGGATTAGAAGGGCGAAGAGAGGGCATGAAATGGCTTTGGCTGGTAGGATTAAGGAAAATCCAAAGGCATTTTATTCCTATATTAGGAGCAAGAGAGTAGTTAGAGGGAAAATTGGTCCTCTTAGGGACAAAAGTGGGGAGTTATGTATTGAGTCGGAGGGAACGGGGGAGCTCCTGAATGAATACTTTGCGTCGGTATTCACGAAGGAGAGGGGTTCGGAATCGTGCGGTCTCTTGGAGGGAGCTGAGGATCAGTTGCAGGAAATATCTATTACGAGGGAGGAAGTGCTAGGGCTTTTAGGTAGCGTAAGGACGGATAAAGCTCCGGGGCCCGATGGTATTTATCCCAGGCTGCTTAGGGAGGTGAAAGATGAAATTGCTGGGCCTCTGGTGCAAATCTTTGTCTCTTCTTTGGACACAGGTGAGGTCCCAGAAGACTGGAGGGTAGCAAATGTGGTACCGCTGTTCAAAAAAGGTAGTAGGGATAACCCTGGAAATTATAGGCCGGTGAGTTTGACATCGGTGGTAGGGAAATTAATGGAAAAGATACTTAGGAGTAGGATGTATGAGCATTTGGAGCGTTGCGATCTGATTAGGGATACGCAACATGGCTTTGTTAGAGGGAGGTCTTGCCTTACAAATCTTGTGGAATTCTTTGAGGAGGTGACAAAAACGGTTGACGATGGGAGAGCCGTTGATGTCATCTATATGGATTTCAGTAAGGCGTTTGACAAAGTCCCTCATGGTAGGCTGGTAGAAAAGGTTAAGGCGCATGGGATACGAGGTCAGGTAGCTAGGTGGATTGAGGACTGGCTGGGTAATAGGAGACAGAGGGTAGTTGTGGAGGGGACCTTGTCGGGCTGGAGGCCAGTGACCAGTGGTGTGCCGCAGGGCTCAGTACTGGGACCTCTCCTCTTTGTAGTCTACATAAATGACTTGGAAGAGAGCGTAGGTGGTGTGATCAGCAAGTTTGCTGATGACACCAAGATGGCAGGGTTGGCGGGTACTGAAGTGGATTATCAGGTCATACAACAGGATATAGATAGGTTGGTGCATTGGGCAGATAGGTGGCAGATGGAATTTAATCCTGACAAATGCGAGGTGATGCATTTTGGAAGGAATAATGCAGAGAGGAGCTATGTGATTAAAGGTAGACAGATTAGGAGTATAGAAATACAGAGGGACCTGGGAGTGCAGGTTCACAAATCCATGAAGGTTGCGACACAAGTGGAGAAGGTTGTTAGGAAGGCTTATGGAATGCTAGCCTTTATAGGAAGGGGTATAGAGTATAAAAGCTGCCGTCTAATGCTTCAGTTGTATAGAACGTTGGTCAGACCGCATTTGGAGTACTGCGTCCAGTTCTGGTCACCTTACTACCGGAAGGACGTGGAGTCTCTGGAAAGGGTGCAGAGGAGTTTTACCAGGATGTTGCCTGGCATGGAGGGGCTGGGTTACGAGGAAAGGTTGGAGAAACTGGGACTATTCTCCTCGGAAAAACGGAGATTGAGGGGGGACATGATAGAGGTATATAAGATACTGAAGGGAATAGACAGAGTCAATAGTGAGAGACTGCTCCCTAGACTGGGTACAAATATGAGAGGACATGATTTAAGGGTGAGGGGGGAGAGGTATAATTTGGATGTGAGAGGAAGGTTCTTTACGCAGAGAGTTGTGGGGGTATGGAACGCGCTACCGAGTAGGGTGGTGGAGGCAGGAACGTTGGACTCGTTTAAGGTTCAGTTAGATAGACACATGAGTGAAACGAGGATGGAGGGTTATGGTAGGGGCTATTAAATAAGGGTTAGAACCTCGGGAGACACCGGAAAAGCAGACGTGTGAGATTAACGTTTTTGTCTTTTTATTCCGCAGGTGGAGGTCCACCTCGTTGTCAAACGAGGGGCATGCACACGGTGGGTCATGCGTGGGCTGCTCTTGGAGGTTCCGGGAGTGGCCTAGTACTTCGTGTCGGTGTGTGAGCTTGATCCTGGACCGGTAGACAGGCGCCGCAACAGCTCAGTGACTAGCACTGCTAGCTGTGCAGATACATGGATTTGGGCCTGTGTCTGTGGGAGTTTGTGCATTCTCCCTGTGGTTGCATGGGTTTCCTCCCACACCCCAAAGATGTGCTCTTAGGCTGATTGGTTTTACCAAATTGACACTATTCTCCCCTGAATCTGGCTAAGTTAGGGGTTCCATTTGTAGACACGCAGGGTAGAATAGGTGTAGGGTGATGCGGCGGCGCGGGCTCGTTGGGCCAAAGGGCCTGTTTCCCGTGCTGGGTTGTTCTTTGTTCTTCTTCTTTGTACAAATGGCAAGATGATTTGGCTTTGCTGCATATTCCTGAGATTCAGTCTGTGTACTTAGGGTTGTGTAGCCTGCAGAGGCCTTCATCAAGACCCTCCAGCTGCCAATGTAACACATGCTCATTCCATCTTATTTTTGTCAAACAGCTTCTGTAGCATTAATTATTCCTGATCGAGGGTTCAGCAAACAAATCCTCATCTTCATTGATGGGGGATGAAATGTCACACTTTCCAAAGTGAAAATTAGTATCCCACATGGAATACTAAACATTGTAAAAAGTCTGACAACACCAGGTTTTAGTCCAACCGATTTATTTGATAGTAAACTAAAACCTGGTGTTGTCAGACTTTTTACTGTGTTTACCCCAGTCCAACGCCGGCATATCCACATCATAAATACATTCCCATAGCCTGGTTTGGAATTGAGTATTTTAACGTACAATACAAGTCTACCAAATATTTATTATTTCCATTTCTCAAATTTCTATACTGTATCCACATATTCTGAAACTGTGATTCTCTACAACATCTCAACAATGTCTGGTCATTAATCAGAAAAGTGTGCTCCACCCCTCTGCACTTTGTGACTTCTGTATTTTCCATATCAGCGCATTTTGCGCTGAGTGAGATTGTCAGTTTGTGATGAGTTTTATTTTAACCTTGCATTTGGTTGATATTCCCAAGCTTGGCGACAGTGTTTCAATTTTGTTTCTGGTCTACATTTTCTAACTATTAGTCAAGAATGTTGAAGGCAAGTCTGCTCTTCTGTAAGGGAACTGAGAAGCTGTTGCATAATTGAAGAGAAGTTGCTGGAAAAAACTTGTTTCTGTGGTCGCCTACTGGGATGGGGACCTTGCTCAGATCTTGAGGAATCATGCTGCTACAAACACAGTTTTCCAAGCCTTGCCCACTTAAGGATTCAATATGGCTATATCAAAGTGGCTTCATAATATAAGTTACTTACACAATAAGAAATGAAAATGATTTATCTAGTATAGGAATGTCAATGGAATCCTTCTGGAATTCAAGCGATTGACTATGATTTGATTTATTATTGTCACGTATCAACATACAGTGAAAAATATCTTTTCTTGCGCGCTATACAGACAAAACATACCGTTCATAGAGGAGCGTAGAGGTTCATGTTTCCAGAGGAGCAGTTGGAGTGGAGACTCAGTGCACAGAGCTTGAAGGTAAGAGGGATTTTTACCTTACTTTTTTTTTGGAGGTTTTTTTATTCTAAACTGGGAGAGTAAAACTGGAAGTAGGCCCCAGTGACCTCTGGGAAGATATTTTCCCCCCAGTAAATTAGAACGGAGAGGAAACCCGAGACTCTAGAGTCACTGGGGCCTACTTCCGGTTTTACTCTCCCAGTTTAGAATAAAAAACCTCCAAAAAAAAGTAAGGTAAAAATCCCTCTTACCTTCAAGCTCTCTGCACTGAGTCTCCACTCCAACTGCTCCCGAGACTCTAGACTTCTAGAGTCTCCCCTCCTCCCCCCCAACCTAACAAAAGGCTTGGAGTGAAAACAGGTAAGCTTTTCTCTTTTTTCACTTATTCCTCTAATCTAAGGGGGTGAGGAAAATCAGGCAAGATCTTTCTTTTTATCTAGAGGGAGTGGCAGTGAAAGGAGTGCAATGTTCCTCCTGCAGGATGTTTGAGGTGAGGGATGCCATGCTGAATTCACCTATGGGAAATGCACCCATCTCCAGCTCCTTAAAAACCATGTTAGAGAACTGGAGCTGGATGAACTTTGCATCATTCGGGAGGCAGAGGAAATCATAGATAAGAGCTTCAGGGATTTGGAGACTCCAAAAAATGAAAATAGATGGGTGACAGTGAGAGGGGCTGGAAGGAAGCAGCCAGTGCGGGGATCCCCTGTGGTTGTTCCCCTCACAACAAGTATTCTGTGTTGAATTCTGTTGAGAAGGATGACCTACCAGTGGTAAGCCAGAGCGACCAGACTTCGAGCACTGAGACTGTCCCTGTACCTCAGAAGGGAAAGCAGAAAAGGAGAGCAATAGTAATTGGGGACACTATGGTTAGAGGGACAGATAGGAGGTTCTGCGGCAGGAAAAGAGACTCACGGATGGTATGCTGCCTCCCGGGTGCAAGAGTGCGTGATGTCTCGGACCGGGTTTTCAAGAACCTTAAGGGGGAGGAGGATCAATCGCAGGTCGTGGTGCACATTGGTACCAACGATGTAGGTAGAAAGAGGGATGGGGATTTAAAACAGGAATTTAGGGAGCTAGGATGGAAGCTGAGGGCTAGGGCAAAACATGTTGTCATCTCTGGTTTGTTGCCGGTGCCACATGCTAGTGAATTGAGGAACAGGGAGAGAGTGCAGGGATGGTGTAGGAGAGAGGGTTACATTTAGAACATAGAACATAGAACATAGAACATTACAGCGCAGAACAGGCCCTTCGGCCCACGATGTTGCGCCGACCAGTTACAAAAACAATGACCCACTAGCCTATACCAATCCCTTTTCGTCCATAAACCTATCCAGAGATCTCTTAAACGCCCCCAAACTAGACGCATTTACAACTGCAGCAGGCAGGGCATTCCAATCCCTCACCACCCGCTGGGTAAAGAACCTACCCCTGACATCCGTCCTGTAGCTACCCCCGCTTAATTTAAAGCCATGCCCCCTCGTGCTAGCTTTCTCCATCCGAGGAAAAAGGCTATCACTATCCACCCTATCTAAACCTCTAATCATCTTATATGTTTCAATAAGATCCCCTCTTAGCCGCCTTCTTTCCAACGAAAACAACCCTAAATCCCTCAGTCTCTCCTCATAGGACCTCCCCACCATACCAGGCAACATCCTAGTAAACCTCCTCTGCACCCTCTCCAACGCCTCCACATCCTTCTTGTAATGCGGGGACCAGAACTGCACACAGTACTCCAAGTGCGGCCGCACTAGAGTAGTGTACAGTTGCAACATTACACTGCGACTCCTAAATTCAATCCCCCTACCAATAAACGCCAAGACACCGTACGCCTTCTTAACGACCTTATCTACTTGATTCCCAACTTTCAGGGATCTATGTACACACACACCTAGATCCCTCTGTTCATCCACACTATTCAAAGTCCTCCCGTTAGCCCTATACTCGACACATCTGTTGCTCCTACCAAAGTGAATTACCTCACACTTCTCCGCATTAAATTCCATCCGCCACCTCTCAGCCCAGCTCTGCAACCTATCTAAGTCTCCCTGCAGACTATGACACCCTTCCTCACAATCTACCACACCTCCAATTTTGGTGTCATCAGCAAATTTACTAATCCACCCAACTATACCCTCATCCAGATCATTAATAAAAATTACAAACAACAGTGGCCCCAAAACAGATCCCTGAGGCACACCACTCGTAACTGTACTCCATGATGAATATTTACCATCCACCACCACCCTCTGTCTCCTATCAGATAGCCAATTCCTGATCCAACTTCCTAGATTACCCACAATCCCATACATCTGCATTTTCTGCAGAAGCCTACCATGGTGAACCTTATCGAACGCCTTACTAAAATCCATGTATACCACGTCAACTGCCTTGCCCCCATCCACCTCTTTGGTCACCTTCTCAAAAAACTCAATAAGGTTAGTAAGGCACGACCTACCCGCTACAAAACCATGCTGACTATTTCTAATCAATTCATTACACTCCAAATAACTATAAATCCTATCCCTAATAATTTTTTCTAAAACCTTGCCCACAACAGAAGTAAGACTCACCGGTCTATAATTCCCGGCAAAGTCTCTGTTCCCCTTCTTAAACAATGGGACAACATTCGCTATCCTCCAATCCTCCGGGACTACACCAGAGACCAATGACGACCTGAAGATCTGAGCCAGAGGCTCTGCAATCACCTCTCTAGCCTCCCAGAGAATCCTAGGGTAGATCCCATCCGGACCAGGGGACTTATCTATTTTCAGCCCCTCAAGAATTTCCAGCACATCCCCTTTATCAACCGTAATACTGTCTATTTTACACCCCTGCAACCCAATGTCCTCCTCAGCTATATTCATGTCCCCCTGCGTGAACACCGAAGAGAAATATTGGTTCAATTACTTGATAATTGGAGCACATTCTGAGGAAGGTAGGACCTGTGCAAACAGGACGGTTTGCACATGAACCAGAGGGACACTAATATCCTGGGAGGGAAATCTCTTCCGGGGGGGGGCGGTGGTGTGTGTGTGGTGGTGTTTAAATTAATTTGTCAGAGGGTTGGGAAAATGGGATGTAGTCCAAAAGCCAGTGTTGAACATCGTGAGGTACTGAGGAAGGTACCAACGTCGCAAGAGTGTACAGGCAGACAGGATGGTGGATTGAAGTGTATCTACTTCAATGCAAGGAGCATCAGGAATAAGGTAGGTGAACTTGGAGCATGGATTGGTACTTGGGACTATGATGTTGTGGCCATTACGGAGACATGGTTAGAACAGGGACAAGAATGGTTGTTGGCAGTTCCGGGATATAGATGTTTCAGTAAGAGTAGGAAAGGTGGTAAAACAGGGGCAGGAGTAGCATTGTTAATTAAGGATAGTTTAACGGTTGCTGAAAGGCATTTTGAGGGTGATCTGCCTACTGAGATACAACAGGATATAGATAGGTTGGTGCATTGGGCAGATAGGTGGCAGATGGAATTTAATCCTGACAAATGCGAGGTGATGCATTTTGGAAGGAATAATGCAGAGAGGAGCTATGTGATTAAAGGTAGACAAATTAGGAGTATAGAAATACAGAGGGACCTGGGAGTGCAGGTTCACAAATCCATGAAGGTTGCGACACAAGTGGAGAATGTTGTCAGGAAGGCTTATGGAATGCTAGCCTTTATAGGAAGGGGTATAGAGTTTAAAAGCTGCCGTCTAATGCTTCAGTTGTACAGAACGTTGGTCAGACCGCATTTGGAGTACTGCGTCCAGTTCTGGTCACCTTACTACCGGAAGGGCGTGGAGTCTCTGGAAAGGGTGCAGAGGAGGTTTACCAGGATGTTGCCTGGCATGGAGGGGCTGGGTTACGAGGAAAGGTTGGAGAAACTGGGACTGTTCTCCTTGGAAAGACGGAGATTGAGGGGTGACATGATAGAGGTATATAAGATACTGAAGGAAATAGACAGAGTCAATAGTGAGAGACAGCTCCCTAGATTGGTTACAAATACAAGAGGACATGATTTAAGGGTGAGGTGGGTGAGATATAATTTGGATATGAGAGGAAGGTTCTTTACGCAGAGAGTTGTGGGGGTATGGAACGCGCCACCGAGTAGGGTGGTGGAGGCGGGAACGTTGGACTCGTTTAAGGTTCAGTTAGATAGGCACATGAGTGAAACGAGGATGGAGGGTTATGGTAGGGATTATTAAATAAGGGTTAGAACCTCGGGGGACACCGGAAAGGCAGGCTTGTGATTAAAGTTTTTGTCTTTTTATTCCGCAGGTGGAGGTCCACCTCGTTGTCAAACGAGGGGCACGCACACGGTGGGTCGTGCGTGGGCTGCTCTTGGAGGTTCCGGGAGTGGCCTAGTACTTCGTGTCGGTGTGTGTGCTTGATCCTGGACCGGTAGACGGGCGCCGCAACAGCTCGGTGACTAGCAGTGCAGATACATGGATTTGGGCCTGTGTCTGTGGGAGTTTGTGCATTCTCCCTGTGGATGCGTGGGTTTCCTCCGGGCGCTCCGGTTTCCTCCCACACCCCAAAGATGTGCTCTTAGGCTGATTGGTTTTACCAAATTGACACTATTCTCCCCTGAATCTGGCTAAGTCAGGGGTTCTATTTGTAGATACGCAGGGTAGAATAGGTGTAGGGTGATCCGGCGGCGCGGACTTGTTGGGCCGAAGGGCCTGTTTCCCGTGCTGGGTTGTTCTTTGTTCTTTAATATGGGCCGAAGTTAGAAATAGGAAAGGATCAGTCGTGTTGTTAGGAGTTTTCTATAGGCCCCCAAATAGTAATAGAGATGTGGAGGAGGAAATGGCAAAGCAGATTATGGATAGGTGTGGAGGTCACAGGGTAGTTATCATGGGCAACTTTAACTTTCCAAATATTGATTGGAACCTTTATAGGTCGAATAGTTCGAATGGGACACTTTTTGTACAGTGAGCGCAGGAGAGTTTCCTGACACAATATGTGAATCAGACAACAAGAGTGGGGCCACATTGGATACTGGATAATGAACTGGGCCAAGTGTTAGATTTGTTTGTGGGAGAGCATTTTGGAGATAGTGAGCACAATTCGGTGTCCTTCATTATTGCAATGGAGAGGGATAGGGTCACATGACAGGGCAAGGTTTATAATTGGGGCAGGGGTAATTATAAGAACATAAGAACATAAGAAATAGGAGCAGGAGTAGGCCATCTAGCCCTTCGAGCCTGCCCCGCCATTCAATAAGATCATGGCTGATCTGTCGTGGCTCAGTTCCACCTTCCCGCCCTCTCCCCATAACCCTTAATCCCCTCTCTTATCAAAAACCCATCAACCCGCATCTTAAAAATATTTAGCGAGGCAGCCTCCACCACTTCAACGGGCAGAGAATTCCAGAGATTCACCACCCTTTGAGTGAAGAAGTTCCTCCTCAACTCCGTTCTAAACCGCCCCCCCTTTATCTTGAGGCTGTGCCCCTAGTCCTACTGTCTTTTTTGAGCAGGAAGAGTCTCTCCACCTCTATCCTATCCATCCCATTCATCATCTTATACGTCTCAATGAGATCTCCCCTCATTCTTCTAAACTCCATGATGCAATTAGGCAAGAATTAGGGAAATAAGATGGGAACAGAGACCGTCAGGTATGGGCACAAATGAAAAGTGGAGCTTTTTCAAGCAACAAATACTGCATGTCCTTGTTAGGTATGTCCCTGACAGGCAGGGGGGAAATGGCTGAGTGAGGGAGCCATGGTTCACAAAGGAGGTTGAATGTCTTGTCAAGAGGAAAAAGGAAGCGTATGTAAGGGTGAAAGAACAAGATTCAGTTGGGTCACTTGAGGGTTACCAGGTAGCTAGGAATGAGTTAAAGAAAGGGCTTAGGAGAGCTAGGAGGGGGCATGAGAAGTCCTTGGCAGGTCGGATAAAAGAAAACCCCAAGGCTTTTTACTCTTATGTGAGAAATAAAAGAATGACCAGCGTGAGGTTAGGACCAGTCAAGAATAGTAGTCGGAACTTCTGTATGGAGTCAGAAGAGATAGGTGAGACGTTGAATGAATACTTTTCTTCAGTGCTCACTAAGGAGAGGGGCCATGTTTTTGAGGATGAATGCGTGATACAGGCTGATAGGATGGAGGAGGTAGATGTTCTGAGGGAAGATGTATTAGCAATTTTGAAAAACCTGAGGGTGGATAGGTCTCCTGGGCCAGATGGGATACATCCTAGGATACTTTGGGAGGCAAGGGATGAGATTGCGGAGCCTTTAGTTTTGATCTTTGGGTCCTCACTGTCCACAGGGATAGTGCCAGAGGACTGGAGAGTAGAAAATGGTGTTCCCCTTTTCAAGAAAGGAAATAGGAATGACTCTGGTAATTATAGGCCAGTTAGTCTTACTTCAGTGGTTGGTAAGTTAATGGAAAGGGTCCTGAGAGATAGGATTTATGACCATTTGGAAAGATTCAGTTTAATCCAGGATAGTCAGCACAGTTTTGTAAGGGGTAAGTCCTGCCTCACAAATTTGATTGAACTCTTTGAGAAGGTAACTAAGTGTGTGGATGAAGGTACAGCAGTTGATGTTGTATACATGGATTTTAGTAAGGTGTTTGATAAGGTTCCCCATGGTAGGCTCATGAAGAAGATAAGGAGGTGTGGGATAGAAGGAAATTTGGCCAATTGGATAAGTAACTGGTTGTATCACAGAAGACAGAGGGTGGTGGTGGAGGGAAAATTCTCAGACTGGAGGCCAGTTACCAGCGGTCTACCACATGGGTCAGTGCTGGGTCCTCTGCTTTTTGTAATTTTTATCAATGACTTGGAAGAAGGAGCTGAAGGGTGGGTTAGTAAATTTGCTGACGACACCAAGATTGGTGGAGTAGTGGATGAGATGGAGGGCTCTTGCAGGCTGCAAAGAGACATTGATAGGATGCAGAGCTGGGCCGAAAAGTGGCAGATGGCATTTAACCCTGTTAAGTGCAAGGTGATTCATTTTGGTAGGACAAACTTGAATGTGGATTGCAGGGTTCTAAGGAATGTGGAGGAACAGACAGGTCTTGGGGTTCATATCCACAGATCTCTGAAGGTTGCCACTCAAGTGGATAGAGCCGTGAAGAAGGCTTATAGTGTGTTCATGTTTATTAACAGGGGGTTTGAGTTTAAGAGCCGTGGGGTAATGCTGCAACTATACCGGATGTTGGTGAGACCACATTTGGAATATTGTATTCAGTTCCGGTCACCTCATTATAAGGAAGATGTGGAAGCATTGTAGAGTGCAGAGGAGATTTACCAGGATGCTGCCTGGTTTGGAGGATAGGTCTTATGAGGAAAGGTTGATGGAGCTGGGGCTTTTTTCTTTGGAGCAGAGGAGGATGAGAGGCAACTTAATAGAGGTTGATAAGATGATGAAACGGATTGAAAGAGTGGACGTGCAGAGACTATTTCCTTAGGTGGATGTAGCTGTTACTAGGGGGCATAACTATAAGGTTGATAGTGGGAGATATAGGAGGGATGTCCGAGGTAGATTCTTTACTCAGAGTGGTTGGGGTATGGAATAGACTGCCTGCTGTGACAGTGGAGTCGGACACTTTAGGAACTTTCAAGCGGTTATTGGATAGGCACAAGGAGCACTCCAGAATTATAATGAGGGAATAGTTTGATCTTGGGATTGGGCATGGCTTGGCACAACACTGAGGGCCAAAGGGCCTGTACTGTTCTGTAATGTTCTATGTTTCTATGAAACAAAAGAGTGCAGAATGTAGTATTACAGTCATAGCTAGGGTGTAGAGAAAGATCAATTTAATGCAAGATAAATCCATTGAAAAGTCTGACAGTAACAGGGAAGATGCTGTTCTTGAGTTGGTTGGTATGTGAGCTCAGGCTTCTATATCTTTTTCCTGAAGGAAGAAGGTGGAAGAGAGAATGTCCAGGGTGCATGGGGTCCTTAATTATGCTGGCTGCTTTCCCAAGGCAGTGGGAAGCAGAGACAGAGTCAATGGGCGGGCGGCTGGTTTGTGCAATGGATTGGTTGACATTCACAACTTTTGTAGTTCCTTCTGGTCTTGGGCAGAGCAGGAGCCATACCAAGCTATGACACAACCGGAAAGAATGCTTTCTATGGTGCATCTGAAAAGCTGGTGAGAGTCATAGCTGACATGCCAAATTTCCTTAGTCTTCTGAGAAAGTAGAGGCATTGGTGGACTTTCTCAACTATAGTGTCGGCATGGGGGTGCGGGGACCAGGACAGGTTGTTGGTGATCTGGACACCTGAAGACTTGAAGTTCTCGACCCTTTCAACTTCATCCCCATTGATGTAGACAGGGGCGTGTTCTCCTTCACACTTCCTGAAATCGATGACAATGTCCTTCACTTTGCTGACATTAAGGGAGAGATTATTATTGCCGCACCAGTTTACCAGATTTGCTCTCTCATTCCTGTGCTCGGTCTCGTCATTGTTTGAGATTCAACCCACTATGGTAGTGTCGTCAGCAAACTTGAAAATTGAATTGGAGGGGAATTTGATCATATAGTCGCAGGTGTACAAAGGAGTATAGTAGGGGGCTGAAAACACAGCCTAGTGGGACACCGGTGTTGAGGATGATCATGGAGTTGTTGTTGCCTAACCTTATCGATTGTGGTCTGAGTGTTAGGAAGTTCAGGATCCAGTCGCAGAGGAGGTGCGGAGGCCCAGGCCACAGAAATGAGTTTCATGGGATTGATAGTGTTGAAGGCTCAGCTATAGTCAATAAATAGGAGTCTGACATAAGTGTCCTTATTATCTAAGTGTTCCAGAGTTGAATGCAGGTCCAAGGAAATGGCATCTGTTGTGGACATGTTGCGGTAGTAGGCAAACTGTAGTGGATTCAGATAGTCCCACTGGTAAGACGCAGCATGGGTTCATGGTGGGCAGGTCACATTTGACTAACTTGGTGGAATTCTTTGAAACATTACATGTGCAGTGGACAATGGGGAACCTGTGGATGTGGTGCATCTCGATTTCCAGAAGCCATTTGACAAGATGCCGCACCAAAGACTGCTACATAAGATAAAGGTGCACGGTGTTACGGGTAATGTATTAGCATGGATAGAGGATTGGTTAACAGAAAGCAAAGAGTGGGGGTAAATGGGTGTTTTTTTGGTTGGCGATCAGTGACTAGTGGTGTGCCATTATGAATCAGTGTTGGGACTGCAATTGTTTACGATTTACATGAACATTGCAGTGTTCCTTAGCTTGAATCACCTCACAAATTCAGGGGGTGGAGCCTATTCCCATTAGTGAAGCCGGCAGCATAGTGCTGAGCAAGCCACTGCACACATGCCGATCTGACAACTGTGAGATCAATACATGCACAGAGGCCCCGCACTGCTAGCCTCCCGACCCCTGCACCACTGGCCCGCCAACTCCACCACAGCAAATCATTGGTCCCCGAACATGTCCATCCAGCCTCAACCACAGCACCCATTGTGGGCAGTGGGTGTCCCCTGGGCAGTGCTAAGAGCTCTTATGTTCTCAGGCTGTTACTGCCAAGGTGGCAATGCTGGGAGGGCACCCCCCCCCAACCCTTTTCACTCCAGCGAGGTTGGGCCTCAGGCACCCAGCAAGTGGGGAACTGTAATAAACCCCGCTGGAGTGAACTACTCCCTGCTCCTGGCCAAGGGGCAGGGGCATGTGAATGGACCTGGAGATTTCAGTCCCGGTCCTGCTAATGATATTTAAATTCTAGGAAAATTAGAATTTAAATAAATTATGTAGCTCCTTGTCGATTTCTGGTGCAGAGCCAATGGTGGCAGAAATCTGGGTGCTGGACACGCGTGATGGTCATGATGCCCAGTGAGAAGACTGCAAAACGGCCTCTGCTCAAGTCTCTCAGCCTGCTGCACTACAAAAGCAACGCAGGTCTGACAGAATAGCCCCATCACCTCCAACATTGCAGCCTTCATACAGTATTGCATTGGTGTGTTTGCTTAAATTTTGCACTCAAGTCTCTGTAGTTGGACTTAAATCAAATCAACAACCTCTGACTTGGAGGCAAAATTACTTGGATCTGAACTGTGACTATTACTAAAATTCTACATAATAGTCACAGTTCAGATCCAAGTAATTTTGTCTCCAGGTCAGAGGTTGTTAATTTGATTTAAGTAGGTGTTTGAACAGGAGCAGGCCGTTTAATCCTTGGAGTCTGGTTTCATGGCTGAACTTCCACATAGCTCCATCCCGCACTAACTGCTGTTTGCGAAGGAGAACCCCAAACTTCCACTAGTTTTTGTATGTAGACTTGTTTCCTAATTTCACTTTGCAAGGTTTGGCTCTAATTTTTTTTAATCCTTAGGACTAGTCCCAGACTATCCAACTGGGGGAAATATCTTCTGTTTGTATGAATTTCCCATAATTTACAGTAGCATCTTCAGGTATCATATTGAAACTCTGGAATGTGTACAGTCATTGAGGCAGCCTATGTAGGAACAGTTTTGTGAATTTCAAGGCTTGATCTTCAAAAGTGAGTCCACTATAACAGAGCTGCAATGAGATTAGATGATTCAGTATTTACTGACCTCTAGGTGGGTTGCTGAAAAATCCATGGGATTTCTTTTGGTCGCATTTGCTATTGTGCACAGTGTGTCTGTTAAATCTGTCTATTAACACTGAATGTTAGAATACAAGATAGTTGTCGTAAAGTGCTTCATATTTTTGAATTTGTGTAGTTAAGTTTATCTTCGTTCAAAACCTGTGGAATCTTGTGGCTTAGTGTGCTGAATCTCAAACTTTGCCTACTTCAGACAAAACTTTATTGGTCCCTGACCAGATCTTACAAAAACTTGGGATCTGGTCTAGGATGATAATGTAATATATGTCTTTCACCCATTTCTTCAAGGTAAGACTCCACCACAAACCTTCCTTCACTTGGGAATATCAATATCATGCCCACCCAACATTCTGGCTCTGAAGACTGTTCTACACTCAGGTCTTGTGTTATTATTTAGAAGTGGTCTGACATTCCATTAGTCAAATCTCAACTGGTAGTTAGTTACCCAGAGTTTTCTTTATGTTTCAATCAGTGATTAACCTAGCACGTTAAAAAGAGGTCAAGTTGTGCCAAGATTTCCTTTCCTTCCTCGTCCCTGGATTAGGGAGAGCAGTGCTGAACCCAAAATCAGAGCTGCATGTGTTATGGGAACATGTGGGGTAGTTATATGGGTAAGATGGGTATAGAGGGATCTGGGCCAAATGCTGGCAGTTGGTATTAGCCTTGGGGTTTAAAAAAAACAGGGTGGTATGGACAAGTTGGGCCGAAGGGCCTGTTTTCATGTTGTAAACCTCCATGACTCTATGTCACCAGCCCTAAAAATTACCATAACTCCTGGAGTGTGCTGGGGGCCAGGGCATCTTTCATTGCCCACTCCCAATCCTCCAGAGGATGTAGGCCTGATGTATCAACTTTGTAACCCAGATAGGTTACTAGCAGTGCTTTGATTGTACAGAATCGCTGTTTGTAACCTATCTGTAGCCATACAAATCAAGGTGGAGACCATTCAATTTTTTATGTACCCACTTAACCTGCATCAACGTGGCATTAGTTTGAGGTAGTTCTAGCACTGCATCTTCATCTCAGCTATTGGTGAGCTCTGCGTATGGTAGGGGAGCCGGCTAAGGCCTGGGAGAATGGGTGCACCTGTTGGGAAGATTGCCCTAGAGGCAGCCAATTAGAATGCTGTGTCCAGGATCTGTGGCCTGGGCCTTGGCTCCTCCCTCTGCGACTGGATCCTGAACTTCCTAACCCACAGACCACAATCAGTAAGGATAAGCAACAACACCACCTCCACGATCATTCTCAACACTGGTGCCTCACAAGGCTGTCATCCGCAGCCCCTATTTTCCTTATACACTTATGGTTGTGACAAACCTTTCCTCCAATTCAATTTTCAAGTTTGCCCTCGACACAGCCGTAGTGGGTCGAATCTCAAACAATGAGACAGATTACAGGAATGAGATAGAGAATCTGGAGAACTGGTGCAATGACAGTAATCTCTCCCTCGATGTCAACAAAATGAAGGAGATAGTCAACGACTTCAGGAAGCATGGTGGTGAACATGTTCTTGTTTACATCAACGGGGACAAAGTAGAAATGGTTGAAAGCTTCAGGTGGTCCAGATCACTAACAAGCTGTCCTGGTCCCCTCGTGCCAACACTATAGTTAAGAAAGTCCACCAACACGTCTACTTTCTCAGAAGACTAAGGACATTCGGCATGTCAGCTACGACTCTCACCAACTTTTTACAGATGCACCACAGAAAGCATTCTTTCTGGTTGTATCACAGCTTGGTTTGGCTCCTGCTCTGCTGAAGACCTCAAGGAACTACAAAAGGTTGTGAATGTAGCCCATCCATCACACAAACCAGCGTCCCATCCACTGACTCCGTCTGCACTTTCCACTGCCTCGGAAAAGCAAGCAGCATAATTACAGTCCCCATACACCCCGGACATACTCTCTTCCACCTTTTTCTGGTGGGAAAAAGAGATACAAAAGTCTGAGGTCACATATGAACTGACTAAAGAATAGCTTCTTCCCTGCTGCCAGTGGACTTTTGAATGGATCAATCTCATATTAAGTTGATCTTTCTCTACACCTTAGCTATGACTTCATTCTGCACTCTCTTCTTTCCTTCTCTATGAACGATATGCTTGTCCGTGTAGCACTCAAGAAACAATACTTTTCACTGTATACTAATACATATGACTATAATAAAGATTTTTATAGTTTTGACGTTTGGAAAAACTTGACTTGTACGATTCCCGGAGAGGAATTGTAAACCAAGACAACGAAATTTACTGAATCACCCCAAAAAAGATCCATCAACAAGATTCACCTTTTTAACACCAATAGAAACACTGCAAAGCAAACATGAATCGACATGAATTAATTCTGCCGAGTAGTTAGCAAAAGTTATATTGGTACATTTATTGGTGATGGTCCAATAACTCATTCTTTAAGTTGGATTCGTTAGATTTCCAGTGCAATATATTGATGAGCTATTATAAAACTTGGTTTTAAAAGCTGATTTTTGTTATGTGTAAATTGGCTGCCCCATTTCCTATATAAAATTCCTAGATAAAATTGAGTACAAGTGTTGGGAAATCATGTCTTGCTTAGGCCATATTTCAAGTATTGCATGTGGTTCTGGTCATCACACTAGCAGAAGGACGTGGAAGCTTTGGAGAGTGTAAAGAAGGTTCACCAAAATGTTGCCTCATTTTGAGGATGTTGTCTCTGAGGAGAGGTTGAATAAACAAGGATTATTTTCACTGGAAAGACAGAGGCTGAGGGGAGACCTGATAAAAAGTTACAAAATTATGGAAAGCATTGCCAGTGGCTTTTTCTGAGGGTGGAAGTGTCAGTTACAAGGGGGCACAGGTTCAAGGTGGGAGAGCCAGTTTCTACACTGTATTTTTTGTTGTTCTTTGTATAACAATTAACTATGCTTCAAAATCAATTCATTACATGTAAAATGCTTTGATCATGAAAAGCGCTATATAAATGGAAATCTATCTTTATAATTGCTGGACCAATATCCTTGCACTTCTTACCAAATACATCCGAGTGCCAACACCAAGAACCACAATGTTGAGAAGGCTAACAATTACCAAACTGACAAAAGAGTTGGGCAATAAAAATGATCTTGATAGTGTTGCCTGCATCTTGAGAACAAAAAGCAATTTCTTGCAATGATTTAAACCAGCACAATTTACATTTTTTTCTGCTTCTCAATGACTAGGTTTTGCAGCACTTAAACGTCTTGAACTTGACTTCAAAGCTAAGAAAAGTTGCTTTTTGATGCAAATGTCAATTTGTACTTTGAAGCAAAGTTGAAGTACTTGCTAAATTCCTATATTTATAAATGAAATAACCTCAACAATAAAAATACGCTGACTTTCTGTTTTTGTTCAGGTCCCTGACCCTTCTGATTGCCATGAAATCTCCTTTTGCCATTTCCCTCTCTCAAATCTTTGACGTGAACTAGGGCTTGGGAGATGAGTACTGAAGGACAGGAATAACAACTTTTGAGATGAAGGATTACTGTGTTAAGCCTCAAGCTAGAGGGTCAGCGAGATGGTCAGCAGTGACCAAGAGCGTCAGAGCAGGAAAAGATACTGCAAAATGTGCCAATCAAGCCAAGGGGCCCTATGTCAGACCCATCAGAACATAAGAAATAGGAGCAGGAGTAGGCCATCTAGCCCCTCGAGCCTGCCCCACCATGCAATAAGATCATGGCTGATCTGAAGTGGCTCAGTTCCACTTTCCCACTTTCTCCCCATAACCCTTAATCCCCTTGCTTACCAGAAACCTATCTACCCGCGTCTTAAATATATTTAGCGAGGTAGCCTCCACCACTTCAACGGGCAGAGAATTCCAGAGATTCACCACCCTTTGAGTGAAGTAGTTCCTCCTCAACTCCGTTCCAAACTGCTCCCCCTTATCCTGAGGCTGTGCCCTCTAGTCCTACTGTCCTTTCTGAGCGGGAAGAACCTCTCAACCTCTACCCTGTCCATCCCCTTCACCATCTTATACGTCTCACAAAACCCAGCACAAAACAATTTTAAAAAATAAAAACAAACTTTGATGCTGAATGTGAATACTATTACTGTTTGTGCTGTAGTGTTCTATGTTCTATTAACTGACAGATGTTAAAGTAGAATGACTTAAAGCGGGGCAACTTATGAGCTTACAGTATACTTTTCGCCTTGTTGCGCATTAATGGAGATGATTAAGTTTTGACAAGCTAAGCTTTGGTGTCACTTCAAAGGTTATTTCAAAATTAAACAGGCAGCTTCAAACCAACTGGAAAAGTGCCAACTCATGAAAGGTTGCATGATTGGCATTTCATCTTCTGAGCTGTGGTCAGAGGTTAAGTGTCTGGGAATGTTTTCGGACTATGCCAGCACAGTGGAATAAACGAAGTAATAAGCCTCTACTGATTACTGATGCACTTTCATGTTGATCTACAGAGTTGGGAGAAATCATTCTGACTTTGCTAGTTTTATTTTTTCTCTTTAGTTCTGGCACAATTTGAAAATCGAATAACTATTGAAATTCTAATGCCAGCTCTGACAGTTATCCAAACTTGAAACATTAGCTCTGTTCTCCATAGATGCTGTCTGTTTTTGCTTCAGATTCTGGCATCCACAGCAATTTGCTTTTATTGAAATTCTGGTTCTGAGTGAGGTCTGGTCAGATTTTGATGTGGGGTTTATATTTGACTAAAAATTAAATCTCAGACTTTGTTTGATATATAAATCTTTGGATTGCCGTACTCCTGTGTTCATTGATCCATGCTGCATTCCTTTCAATCAAGGCCAACTTATTTATTCATTCATGGGATGTGCGAGAAGGTGTTGTGATCAGCCTTTGCAAGCCATTGCCATCACTGTGGTGAACATACTCTCACAATGCTGCTGATCGGGAATTCCAAGAGATTCCCAAGTCAGGATGGCGTCAGATTTGGGAAGCTTGCATCCATCCTTGGCAAGTTGCTGCACTGCATCTTATCACTGGTCAGTGTGCTATGTAACACTTAAGCTCTGAACTGTTTTTGTAGTCACATTGTTTGTGGCTGGTCCAGTTAAGCTTCTGCCTAATAACCCCCATGCTGATGATGGTGGGGGATTCAGTGATACCAATGCTGTTGAATGTCATGGGGGGGATGGTTGGATTCTCTCTTGTCGATAGCCATGGCCCACCACTTTTGTGGTACAAACGTTCCTTGCCACTGCAAGCTAAATCTGAAAGTCTCGTATGCAGGTACGGACTGCTTCAGTACATAAGGAGTTGCGAATGGTACCAAACACTACCATGATTGGCAAACATCCCCACATCTGACCTTATGGAGGAATGATCATTGAAGCAACTGGGCATTACCCTGAGGGACTCCTGTAGTGAGGTCCTGGAGTTGAGATGATTGGTCTCCAAAAATGGCAACCATTCTCCTGTGTGCTAGGTATAACTCAATTCAGTGGAGAGTTTTTCCCTCAATTCCATGGAGTTCAATTTTGCTAGGACTCCTTGATGCCACATTCAGTTAAATTTTGTTTTGATGTCAAGGATAGGCACTCTCCCATCTGGTATTCAGTTCTTGAGTCCATGTTTGATTGTCATGAAGTTTGGAGCAGTGTTGTTATGGTTGTTACAGTTCAATCAGTGTGCAGGTTATTGGTAAGTAAGTAATGCCTGGTCCCACTATCAATAACCCCATCTATCACGTTGCTTGAGAGCAGATTGTTGGGATAAAAATTGCCAGATTGGATTTCTCCTGGTTTTCACTGATTGGAGATAGCTGGATAATTTTCGGCTTTGTAGAGATCACCTTGATGACCTCGTGCATCAGTCACTGAAAGAAAGCATGCAGGTTCAGCAGGCAGTAAAGAAGGCAAATGGTATGTTGGTCTTCATAACGAGAGGATTTGAGTAGAGGAATAGGGATTTGATTTGATTTATTATTGTCACATGTATTAACATACAGTGAAAAGTATTGTTTCTTGCATGCTATACAAAGCATACAGTTCATAGAGAAGGAAGCAAGAGTGTGCAAAACATAAGCGTGGAACAAGAGTAAAAGACAGATGAATGCTGGGCACAGCTTGTAAAAAGTCACCTCGCTCCAGCACCATCTTGAAAAAATATTTTGGTGTAATTGCATAAGGCACTACTGAGGCCACACCTGGAGTACTGTGTACAGTTTTGTTATCCTTATCTGACAAAGGATGTCCTTGCCATAGAGGGATTACAGTGAAGGCTTACCAGGCTGATTCCTGGGATGGCAGGTCTGTCATATGAGGAGAGACAAAATCAGTTAGGATTATATTCACTGGAGTTCAGAAGAGCAAGAGGGGATCCCATAGATTTCTAACAAGGTTAGACAGTGTAGATTCAGAAAGAATGTTCCCAATGGTGGGGGAGCCCATAACTAGGGGTCATAGTTTGAGGATAAGAAGTAAAGTAAAGAGGTAAACTGCCAAGCAGGGTGGTGGAGGCAGACATATTGGGATCATTTAAGACTCTTCTATAAACCTTTTAGAGCTGAGGTGACGAGAAATTTCTTCACCCAGAGAGTAGTGTGTGTGTGGAATTCACTACCACAGAATGGAGTTGAGGCCGAAATGTTATCCGATTTCAAGAAATGATGTTGTGGCTGACCGCAATTGCAGTTTCCAGTGTGCTTACTTGTTTATCATGTAGCGTTGATAGAATTGGTTTGTAACAAGCTTCTGTGATGCTGGGACCTCATCATAAGGTGGCTGATTGCCTCACAACTTTTTGGTGAAGTCGACTGCAAACCTCTCAACCTTGACTTCTTTGGGGCAGCAAGGATAACTACTGTGCCACAGTGCTGCCCCTTAGTGCCAGGGACCTGGGTTCAATTTGGCCGTGGGCCACAGTGTAGAGGTTGCACATTCTCCGTGTCTGCACACGTTTCCTCTGGGTGCTCCAGTTTCCTTCCACAGTTCAAAAAATTGATGTTCTATGTTCATTGGACATGCTAAATTGACCCTATATACCATTAATTTTGAGTCTCATTCTGGGGGACAGCTCGTAAGCTAGAATGGTGATGCAGCAGGCTGGAATTTTGCCTGAAAAGCTATGATTGTCTGTATGGCAATGTCAGAATGTTGCTTAAAACTCTCCCAATTTTGTCACAATGCCCAAGATGTTAATGAGGAAGACTTTTGCAGGGTTGATTGGACTAGATGTGTCTCTGTCTTATCTCAAGTCTAGGTCTATACTGGGTGGTTCACCCAGTGAGTCTGGGTCTATCTTGGATGGTTCATCCAGTTTGTTTTTCTGTAGTGTGTTGACGCAACTGAGTGGTTGACTCGGCCATTTCAGAGGGCGGTTAAGAGTTAACAACATGCTGTACGCTTAGAGTCATATACAGGCCAGATGGGAAAGAACAGCTGATTTGTTTCCCCATTATGTTAGTGAACCACATTGACATTTTACAATAGTCTAGTAATTTCATGGTCACCATTAATGATAGTGAGCACAGAACAGGCATAGTCATCGAGTTCCATCATTCAGTGAGAGCTTGATTTGTGACCTAACTCCAAAAGCTCAACTTGTAATTTATTGTCACATGTATTAGCATAGTGTAAAACATTATTTCTTGTGCACTATACAAAGTATATTGTTCATAGAGAAGGAAATGAGTGTGCGCAGAATGTAATGTTACAGTCATAGCTAGGGTGTAAAGAAAGATCAACTTAATGCAAGGGAAGTCCATTCAAATGTCTGACAGCAGCAGAGAAGAAGCTGTTCTTGAATCAGTTGGTATGTGACCTCATTTCTGCATCTTGTTCTCAATGGAAGAGGGTGCAAGAGAGAATGTCTGAGGTGCATGGGGTCCTTAATTAAGATGGTTGCTTTGCTGGTGAAACAGAAAGTGTAGACAGAGTCAATGGTTGGGAAGCTGGTTTGCATGATGGATTGGGTTACATAAGAACATAAGAACATAAGAAATAGGAGCAGGAGTAGGCCATCTGGCCCTTCGAGCCTGCCCCGCCATTCAATAAGATCATGGCTGATCTGTCGTGGCTCAGTTCCACTTTCCCGCCCTCTCCCCATAACCCTTAATCCCCTCTCCTATCAAAAACCCATCAACCCGCTTCTTAAAAATATTTAGCGAGGCAGCCTCCACCACTTCAACGGGCAGAGAATTCCAGATATTCACCACCCTTTGAGTGAAGAAGTTCCTCCTCAACTCCGTTCTAAACCGCCCCCCCTTTATCTTGAGGCTGTGCCCCCTAGTCCTACTGTCTTTTTTGAGCGGGAAGAGTCTCTCCACCTCTATCCTATCCATCCCATTCATCATCTTATACGTCTCAATGAGATCTCCCCTCATTCTTCTAAACTCTAACAAGTACAAGCCTAGTTTATTCAGCCTCTCCTCATAGCTCAATCCCCTCAACTCTGGTATCAGCCTAGTAAACCTCCTCTGCACTCCCTCCAAGGCCAAAATATCCTTGCGCAGGTGCGGTGCCCAAAACTGCACACAGTACTCCAGCTGCGGCCTCACCAATGCCCTATACAGCTGCAGCAAGACCTCCCTACTTTTATATTCAATCCCCCTCGCTATGAAGGCCAGCATCCCATTCGCCTTCCTGACCACCTGCTGCACCTGCAGGCTGGGTTTTTGCGACTCATGCACAAGGACCCCGAGGCGGTCTTGGACAAAGCAGGAACCATACCAAGCTGTGAAACAACCAGAAAGGATGCTTTCTATGGTGCATCTGTAAAAGTCAGCGAAAGTCATAGCTGACATGCCAAATTTCCTTAGTCTTGTGAGAAAGTAGAGGCATTGCTTTGGTGGGCTTTCTTAACTATAGTGTCAGCATGGGATTGGGGGAGCGGGGGGTGGGGAGTGTCCTGTTGTTGGCAATCCGGACACCTAAAAAGTTGAAGCTTTCGACCCTTTCTAATTCATCCCGTTGAATTCTCCTTTATGTTTCCTGAAGTCGATGACAATCCCCTTCATTTTGTTGGCTTAATCCCATAAGTCTTACTTTGCCCATAACTCTAGTCAACAAAACTTTATTGATCTCAGATTTAATATTAATAATTGATTTAGCAGCATTTGCCATTTACAGAAGAGTTACAGATTTCACCCTTCTCTGAAGTGTTTTCAAATTTTACTCCTTAAAGGTCTTGTTCTAATTTTTTCACTTTACCTTTGTTGTAGATTCCCAATCTATTGTATTGGTTCCTCATACAATATAAAAGTCTTAATCAGATCATCCATTACCTTGTAAATTCCAGCGATTGCAACTCTAGTTTGTGTAAGATCTCATAATTTAATCCTTGGAGACCAAATATACTGCCCAGGCCAATTATTCCCAGTGCATTGCTCAGAACTGCTTGCAGTACTCCACGTCACTTAACGAGGACTTTTGTATAACTGTAGCATAGCTTCCTTCGTCTTATAGTCCTCTATCTTAACATTCCATTATTTTAATTTTTTTCTTTACAAATTCATGACATTTGCTTGATCTTTGGAACTCAACTGGCTCTAACTATTTATCTTTTGTAAACTTAAGTGTGAACTATTTCATATGTCTGTATTGGGCCAATAGCTTTCATTTACTTACTACTATTCCTGGTGTCAACTGATGTCAGCTTGGGTATTGGTAAGGTACTGAAGATTGTACCTGCACTTGGGTTCAGGACTGATCAACCATCTTTATTAACCACTATATTGTGGACCTATTATAGATTTGTTAACATTGAGAGAGTTGGCTCAGCAGTGATCCTATTTCCCTAGAATAGCTTGTTAACACTGTTGAGCTTCCATTGCATGAGCCAAAGCTTCGTGGAGGGTGGTAAGGTGGTAGGGAGATGCGGTAGGGTAGTGATGCCAGCAAAATCCTCACATTTGAGTGAAACCTCATCTAAAAATCACTCAATTGGGGCAGACAGGCCAGTGGGGAAGAAATACATGTTTTCTTTGTAGTGGTGATAAAACAATGAAGCAGGTTTGAAAATAGGGTAAGTTTAACTTGAAGACTGCCGTACACTGAGAAATTATGGCATTTGGTAACTTCACAAAAGAGATGGAGTATAATTAACGGCAGTTTCATTGTATTGTCTAGTTCTCCAGCACATAGCTGTGTCACACAAAATCGCATTAATCCCAGTTTGCAAGGAAGTGTATGTTTTAGAAAATTAAATGCAGCTTAAATTGTACTGATAATTTCCTAGATTTGCAGACAAGGTGACTATTTTCTGGGTTAGATTTAATGTTTATGCAAAAAACCGAGCTTTGGATTCTGAAACTTCATCATGGACACTGCGGAAGCCTTTGCAAGTGGAGAAGTGCATCCTGCAGCTGAGTGAAACGATTAAGAATAGTTCAAATAAGCTGACTCATAACATGCAGTTTGTTTAAATCAAGTTTTTGTGTTGTGTCTGTTAGATATAGGAGTCTGGAATGGCTGCTCAGATTTCTAGACTGACTGTGGTGAATTAGATGTCTGCCACATCATCTGGTTAAGGAATCGGCAAAAAATACTGATTGCTTCAAGATGTGGATGAAACATTACCTTATATGGCAGAAACAAACTGATTTCAATAAAACGGGTGTTAACTGTTCCATCATTCATACCCTGCAAATTTACATCACTACACTGAAATAAAGTCTATACAGCAATACCCTCTGTCCCCAAATCCTGTATTGTATTTAGTATGATTTTTCCTTTATGGGTCAAAAGTAGGAAATCATGATTTAGTTTATACAGATATCCTCTCCTTTTGAGTGAAGGCAATTTATTACATGTATTCACAT
The DNA here is from genome assembly GCF_965287045.1 of Carcharhinus amblyrhynchos. NCBI lineage: Eukaryota > Metazoa > Chordata > Chondrichthyes > Carcharhiniformes > Carcharhinidae > Carcharhinus > Carcharhinus amblyrhynchos. Next base: position 121,794,568 of record NC_137330.1, on the reverse strand, counting down.
TGAACAAAGATTGCTTTTGAACATAGCATAATTCTGTTCCAATAAAGGAAATTTGATAAATGGTATCAAGGGCACTAACTTACCTGCACTGCGTGTGAAGACTGTCAGAACTAGAATAAGTTTTAGGATCCAGAGATATTTTGGGGGAGAACACATGCAGATTAAGAGTATTGGTAAGAACGTCCTGAAGTTCTGAAAAACACTTTGGCCACTATCATGCCTTTTGATGCCATGCTTCATTTCCACTGCCGTCCCAATTTTGCACATTAAGCCTTATGTTCCTGCTTTAAAGAATTACATAAGAACATAAGAAATAGGAGCAGGAGTAGGCCATCTAGCCCTTCGAGCCTGCCCTGCCATTCAATGAGATCATGGCTGATCTGTCGTGGCTCAGTTCCACATTCCCGCCCTCTCCCCATAACACTTAATCCCCTCTCTTATCAAAAACCCATCAACCCGCGTCTTAAAAATATTTAGCGAAGTAGCCTCCACCACTTCAACGGGCAGAGAATTCCAGAGATTCACCACCCTTTGAGTGAAGAAGTTCCTCCTCAACTCCGTTCTAAACCGCCCCCCCTTTATCTTGAGGCTGTGCCCCCTAGTCCTACTGTCCTTTCTGAGCGGGAAGAGTCTCTCCAGCTCTATCCTATCCATCCCATTCATCATCTTATACGTCTCAATGAGATCTCCCCTCATTCTTCTAAACTCTAACGCGTACAAGCCTAGTTTATTCAGCCTCTCCTCATAGCTCAACCCCTTCAACTCCGGCATCAGCCTAGTAAACCGCCTCTGCACTCCCTCCAAGGTCAAAATATCCTTGCGTAAGTACAGCGCCCAAAACGGCACACAGTACTCCAGCTGCGGCCTCACCAATGCCCTATACAGCTGCAGCAAGACCTCCCTACTTTCATATTCAATCCCCCTCGCTATGAAGGCTAGCATCCCATTAGCCTTCCTGACCACCTGCTGCACCTGCAGGCTGGGTTTTTGCGACTCATGCACAAGGACCCCGAGGTCCCTCTGCACCGTCGCCTGCTGCAGTTTTTCGCCACGTAAGTAATAATCCTTCCTACCATTATTCCTACCAAAGTGGACAACCTTGCACTTGCCAACATTAAATTCCATTTGCCAGTTCCTGGCCCATTCGCCCAGCCTATCTAGATCCTTCTGTAGACTCTCCACACCCTCCGCGCAATTTGCCGTTCCATCAATCGTGGCGTCATCAGCAAATTTCGACACCACACACTCGGTTCCCTCCTCCAGATCATCTATATAAATGGTAAATAGCTAGTTCCTGTTCAGAATGTGAAAGTGGAAAAACTATGATTTTTTATATTCTAAAAAAAACAACTTAATTATATCCAAAGTGCACTGTTGATAGTTTCCAATATTTTGCATTAAAAAAATCACAATAACTTAAATTTTCCTTACTTTCACTGGGTATTAAATATCTACTTTATGAACATATTTTACAATTAAGAGTGCAACTATCAGAACTTGGTCACTGTTCATCTAGGCATATAATACTGTGTTGTTTTTAGTTCACGTGTACTGATGATCTTGCCTGTGAAAGGAATGTGCAAGTCACATCAGGCTGGGAATGGTCCAGGTTAAGGGTGGAGCTGACATTGTGATAATTTATTTGACCTGAGTTGTGAGATTAATTTTGGTCTTGCGTACTACCCATCATATTCACATTGATCATACTATCCTTCATAGTCATTGGTTGGTTTGCCAAACAAAGTACTCCCTTGTGGAAAGCGTCTTTTAAAGATTCAGGCTCAAGACAGCCTGAAAATTCCCCAGTGGTAGGCAAAGACCACCTATAAAAAGGTACACTTTTCTATAATGCACAACACAATCTTGGAACATCCATAAGATATGGGGGCAGAATTAGGTCACTCAGCCCATCGAATCTGCTCCGCCATTCAATCATGGCTGATATTTTTCTCATCCCCATTCTCCTGCCTTTTCCCCATAACCCCTGATGTCCTTATCAAAGATCTATCTCTCTCTGTCTTAAATACACTCAATGACTTGGCCTCCACAGCCTTCTGCAGCAAAGAGTTCCACAGATTCACACTCTGGCTGAAGAAATTCTTCCTCATCTTCGTCCTTTAGTCTGAAGTTGAGCCCTCTGGTTCTAGTTTTTGCGATTCATGCACAAGGACCCCCAGGTCCCTCTGCACTGTAGCATGCTGCAACTTTTCACCATTTAAATAATATTCCATCCTACTATTATTTCTTCCAAAGTGGATAACCTCACATTTGCCAATGTCATACTCCATCTGCCAGGTCCTCTCCATGCCCAGTCTAGGCCTCACAATATTCTGTATGTTTCAATAAGATCCCGCCTCATCCTTCCAAACTCCAACGAGTACAGACCCAGAGTCCTCAACCGTTCCCCATACGACAAGCTCTTCATTCTAGGGATCATTCTTGTGAACCTCTTCTGGATCCTTTCCAAGGCCAACACATCCTTCCCTAGATACGGGGCCCAAAACTGCTCACAATACTCCGAATGGGGTCCAACCAGAGTCTTATACAGTATCAGATGTACCTCCCTGCTCTTGCATTCTAACCCTCTCGACATGAATGCTAACATTGCATATGCCTTCCTAACTGCTGACTGAAGCAACATGTTAACTTTAAAAGAATCTTGACCAAAGACTCCCAAGTCCCTTGGTGCTTCTGATTGCCTAAGCATTTTCCCATTTAGAAAATAATCTATGCCTCCATGTCTCCTTCCAAAGTGTATAGCCTCACACTTCTCACATTGTATTCCATGTGTCACTTCTTTGCCCACTCTCCTAGCCTGACCAAGTCCTTCTGCAGCCCCCCTGCTTCCTCAGTACCACCTGTCCATCAACATATCTTTGTATCATTTACCAAGTTAGAACACTGCCTTCAGTTCCTTCATCCAAATTGTTATCGTATATTGTGAAAAGAGGTTGTGGTCCTAGCACTGACCCGAGGCACACCACTAGTCTCCGGCTGGAATAAATGGGTGCTTTTCTGGTTGGCAGTTGGTGACTAATGGCGTGCCGCAGGGATCGGTGCTGGGGCCTCAACTGTTTACCACATACATAGACGATCTGGAGGAGGGGGCTGAGTGTAGGGTAACAAAGTTTGCTGATGACACGAAGATGAGTGGAAAAGCAAATTGCATGGAGGACACAGAAAGTCTGCAGAGAGATTTGGATAGGCTGAGTGAGTGGGCGAGGACCTGGCAGATGGAGTATAACATTGGCAAATGTGAGGTTATCCACTTTGGAAGAAATAATAGTAGGATGGAATATTATTTAAATGGTGAAAAGTTGCAGCATGCTACAGTGCAGAGGGACCTGGGGGTCCTTGTGCATGAATCGCAAAAACGCAGTCTGCAGGTGCAGCAGGTGATCAAGAAGGCGAATGGAATGTTGGCCTTTATCGCGAGGGGGATAGAATATAAAAGCAGGGAAGTCTTGGCTGCAACTGTACAAGGCACTGGTGAGGCTGCAACTGGGTACTGTGTACAGTTTTGGTCTCCTTATTTGCGAAAGGATATATTGGCCTTGGAGGGGTACAGAGAAGGTTCACCAGGTTGATACCAGAGATGAGGGGGTTAGCTTATGAGGAGAGATCGAGTAGATTGGGCCTGTACTCGTTGGAGTTTAGAAGACTGAGGGGGGGGATCTTGTAGAGACATAGAAAGATAATGAAGGGGCTAGATAGGGTAGTGGTAGAGAGATTCTTTCCACTTAGAAAGAAAACCAGAACTTGAGGGCACAGCCTCAAAATAAGGCTGGGGGGGGCAGTTCAGAACAGAGTTGAGGAGGAACTTCTCAGGGTGATGAACCTCTGGAATTCTCTGCCCATTGAAGTGGTGGAGGCTACCTCATTGAATATGTTTAAGTCACGGGTAGATAGATTTCTGATCAATAAAGGGAATTAAGGGTTATGGGGAGCAGGCGGGAAAGTGGAACTGATCCACTTCAGATCAGCCATGATCTTACTGAATGACAGAGCCGGCTCAAAGGGCTAGATGGCCTACTCCTGCTCCTATTTCTTATGTTCTTATGTTCTTATGTCTACCATCCTGCGAAAGACCCCTTTATCCCCACACTCAGCCTTCTGCCAGTCAGCCAATCCTCTATCTATGCCAGGATTTTACCCTTAACACCATGGGCTCTTAACTTATTTAATAGTCTCCTATGTGGCATCTTGGCAAAGGCCTTCTGGAAATCTAAACAAATCAAGCCCACTGCTTTGTCTTCATCTAACTTCCTTGTTACCTCCTCAAAGAACAGATTTGTCAGACATGACCTCTCCTTGGCGAAACCGTGCTGACTCAGTCCTATTGTATCACGCACTTTCAAGTACTCCGCGATCTCATCTTTAATAACAGACTCTAAAATTTTAGCAATGATCGAAGTTAGATTAACCAGCCTATAATTTCCCATCTGCTGCTTCCCTCCTTAAATAGCAGTGTTACATTAGCTCCTTTCCCATCCTCTAGCTCCAGTGATTCCTGAAAGATCACCAATGCCTCCACAATTTCCTCAGCTATCTCTTTTAGAACCATGGGGTGTAGTCCATCCAATCCTGATTATTTATCCAGACCTTTCAGTTTCCCCAAAGCTTCTTCTTAGTGATTACTACTACACTCACTTGTGCCCTGATTCTCCTGGAGCTCTGGCATACCACTGGTGTCTTCCACTGTGAAAACTGATGCAAAGTAACTGTTCAGTTTTTCTGCCATATCTTTGTTTCCTATTATTACTTCTCCAGCCTCATGCTTCAGTGGTCCAATGTGTATTTCTGCTTCTCTCATCTTTTATATACTGAAAAAAACTCTTCCTATCTTTATATTACTAGCTAGTTTACACTTGTATTTCATCTTCTCCCCACTTACTGCTTTTTTAGTTGTCCTCTGCTCGCTTTTAAGCTTCCCATTAATCCTCACCACTTCGTAGGCTTTTTCTTTTGCTTTGCTTTTATGCTGTCCTCAACTTCCCTTGTCAGCCATGGATGCCTCGTCCTCCCGAGCACGTTTCCTCTTCCTCGGAATGAATTTCTGTTGGGCCTCCCGAATAACCCTCAAAAGTTGCTGCCATTGCTGCTCACTGTCTTCCCTGCTAGGCTTCCTTTCTAGTCAAGTCTGGTCAGCTCCTCCTTCATGTCTAAGAAGTTACCTATATTTAATCATAATACCGTTACATCTGAATCCAGCTTCTCCCTCTCAAACTGCAGAGTAAATTCTACCCCAAAGCACTTTACACAGGGCAGCAGTGACAGTGGTTGGCACTGCTGACACACAGCACCAGAGTCCTAGGTCACAGCCTGTGTGGAGTTTGCACATTCTCCCCTGTCGGTGTGGGTTTCCTCCGAACGCTCTGGTTTTCTCCCACAGTCCAAAGATGTGCAGGTTAGGTGGATTGGCCATGCTAAATTGCTGCTAAATGTCAGGGGGACTAGCTAGGGTAAATACACTAGCTAGGGTGTTATGGGGATAGAGCTTGGGTGGGATTGTGGTCAGAGCAGACTCAATGGGCCGAATTGCCACTTTCTGGACTGTAGGATTCTATGATTTTGTAGGAATCTATAATTTACAGCCAATTTAGTATATGAAGTGCAGTCAAGATTGTCGGAAACCGATCGACTAAATTACACTAAATATTAGTCATGATTTTGCGGAGAACTTCCCTGTTTCCCTTCAGTTAATACTGTGGGATCTTTTTCATCCGCAAGAGAGAACAGATGGGATCTTGAGTGGGTGGAAAAAAGATTATCGTAGTGTCTCCAAGGATGAGGTACGTAATTGCCATGGATGGATTAGAGAAAGTGGGGTTTGGGAAAAGGAGAAAGGAACGTCAAAGGAGATTTGGTAGAGATGCTCAAAATTATGAAGGTCCTGGACCTGCATGAGTAGATCAGGAGAAACTGTTGCCTTTGGAGAAGAGGGCACCCATTTAAAATTTGAGTGGGGCTAACTGATTTCCCCTTGCAGGAAATTGGGAAAGGAGGAAGTCAAAGACAACCAATTGTGCTGCATCCAATGATTTTATATGTTTCAACCTCATAAACTATGGTCTGCTATAGAAGCTGATGTATCATAGTGCAATTATTCATCAGAGCTGAACTGTGCTAACATGCTTATTACTGTGCTGGGGAAGAAGGTTTTCTGTCCAGTGAATCACACACCATTCTCTCACTGGACTTTCAGAAGATCTATTAAGCTGTTTATTTTTCTGAAGATGAAGATAGTTGATTGAACTGACATTCCAGCTTCCTTTGAAACTTGACAGACAACTACCAATACTTTTTTGTAAACGGAAGCTTTCCTGCCTTGGTGTAACTTCTGCAGCTGTCTGTTCAGAACTGTCAAATGATAGTGTGCTCCTCATTTTTCATATCATGGTTTCTCCTTGCGATTTTTTTTCCATTTAATTACCTATTTTTGTTGCTGTTTCAGATCTTCGTCTTTAAAATGTTTGCTCCGCTGAACTCTTTCCCCAATAGTTTCTGCCTCAGATAATCTCCCCTTTTCTCCATATCCATGCTCTGATTCCTCATTCTGTGGTTTTAATCTACCTCAGCTTTCATACTGAATTTACTGCCTTTTTATCCTCACTAAACTTGAAATTTGTAGAATTAGCAGTCAGCTTTTTGGCTTTACCATCTATGATGCTTCACTACTCCCATTGTCTTAATCACCCATGATTACCGATGCATCCTTCTCAGAAGCCCTCATTATTTCTTGGTTTATACTATGTCCCACTATATATGTATTTCTCAGGGGCCTGTAAATTAACTCCTACCAAGATGTTTTCTCTTTTGGTTTTTATTTCCACCCAGATTGATTCAACATGTTGGCCCTTAGTACCAATCTCATTTCTTAATACAGCCATGATGTTATCTTTAACCAATAAAGTAACACCACCTCCAGTCCCATATTATTTATCCTTTCAGAATACTGAGTACCATTGGACATTCAACTCCCGGTCCCTGTCCTCCTGTAGCCATTTTTCAGTAATCCTTGCCAAATCGTACCCATTTGTTTGTATCTGATCTTTTTCCAAATACTGTGTGCATTTACATAGTGTTTTTAAATATGTCCTACTGGTTTGTCTTTCCCTTGTAGGGTTTTCTTGTGAACTATGTTTGGCACACATTTTGACATCCTTTATTACTTTGATGGTTGTTAGACTGGCCTGGTCTGTTCATCCTATTATCCTCTACCTTCTCCTCACATAGTAACTTGATAATTTGGTTCCTATTTGCCATTATATTCCTTATTGTTTTACCTTTCACTTGTCCTGATAAGTACAAGATGAAAATCCTCAGAGACATGTCTCTTTTCAATAATACTGAATTTCTAAAGTATCAGAAATAAATTGTTGATTCCAAGTGTTTTTAAAAGTGTTTACATTGAATCAAATTTAGACATCAGATATTTAGATTTTGTAATTGCATTTTTGTAGTTTTTGCTGTTATCCAGAAGAATTACTTCATCAACATCTTTCATAATTTCATCGAAATCTTTCACAATTTCAAAAATCTCTAATCGGTTACCTCTCAGTCTTCCCTTTGCAGGAGAAGGGAGACACAACCTTTTTATCGTTTCCTGATGGATACAATAATTGTTGTTCTCATATCATCCTTATAAATTGTTTTTGCATCCATCACAGTGGCTCCATTTCCTTTTCAAAATACAGAGTTAATTTCCTTTCTTGAATTGTTTCTTTTGAAAGTAAATGGTGTTTGAATAAAAAAGATAAATCCCATTTCATTGGCTCATTCCACACAAGTATAGGTTTAAGTGTCTTTTCACTTGATCTTTTAAATTGGATTCTGAGAACTGACTATTAATGTTATTGAATAGTTCCAAGCAAAACTGGGTCTACAGGACTACCGCAACAAGATTTAAAAGCGTAGACGCAAGGCAACTGGAATGCAGTGTAAACCAATATAAAGATGCCTTTCAGTTCAAGGTCATTGCGTAAAAGGATAGAGTAACATTAAAAGGTTTAGGCAGCAGCTGGATCTGGAAAATGGGAACAAATTTCTTCTGTTAAGCTGTAATGAACTTTTTACCGAAGCAAATTGAGGACTTTGTTGTAAGACTAATTTTCAGCATTGGACAGACTCCACCTCCACTTTCCTCCAAGGATAAAGGCAAATTCAAATGAATCCCAATCAATACAGAGCTAGATTGCCAAACGTTTGTACTTGGTTTAAGACTCTTGTAAAGCACATGGATTTATTTATTATAGAACCTCAGTCATAGTGCAGAACGAGGAGGAAAAACAACGTTAATAGAAAAGATAGTTTGACAAAAGTTAGATGATTCAGTATTTTAACTCTATCACCACAAGTATTTTACATTAAATATTCAGATGTTATTTTCCTTAGCTTCATATAGCATTCACTGTCTAAAGGCACGGTAGCACAGTGGTTAGCATGCTGCTTCACAGCACCAGCGACCCACATTCAATTGCAGCCTCGGGACAGTGTCCGTGAGGAGTTTGCACTTTCCCCTTTTGTCTGCGTGGGTTTCCTCCAATTGTCCAAAGATGTGCAGGTTAACATAATAATAAAAATTGACCCTAGCGTCAGGGGGATTAGCAGGATAAGTGTGTGGGTTACGGGAATAGGGCTTGGCTGGGATTGTGGTTGGCATAGACTTGATGAGCCAAATGGCCCTCTTCTGTACTGTAGGGATGCTATGAACCAATAAACAGGACAAGTGCTTGAAGCATTCCAGGCCATTGTAATCTAAGTTATACATTGACTTCATAATTTTTTATAAGTTTTTAAACAACCAACATTGCACAGGATAGCAGCACTGTGCACACCGCTGAAACAATTTTGTGGTGTAAAATTAAGTCTTGAGTGCAGACAAATATTAGTAATAGTTTTTTAAAAATTTCTGGGCGATTTCAGTGCCTTGATCTCATTTTGTATCAAGTCTTCTAATTTTGAAATTAAGTTTTAATCTGACTTGTCCTTGCTTGGTATTGGAGACAGAGTCAAATATTAAAATTGTTCCTTGACATCTTGCCTCTGATCTTATACTTATGATTTTCTATTGTCGTTTCTGACACTGACCTTGAATTTAACAGCTGTTCCACGCTTTCTGCAAATCAGCACCCACACACCATGAAGGCTACAGTCAGATTAAAATATATGGCCAGCTCTGTTTGGCGTGGAGTACATACATAGATATGCAGTAAGGCTCATATGTTCCTGCTGTCTGTAAGGTAGAGTAATGGGAGATGAGAACATTTTTATAAAATGAAATAACTGTTTGATGTTTGAAGAGTTCCATATGGTGAAATGGTAACAATGAACCACACCTGATGAAATGAGAAAGATGCTTAACCTAGGAAATGACCTCAGACGCAGTGCTGCTAAATCTTGGGAGACATTTCTGAGCACCACTGTCCCAAATTTACATTTCCCTTGCATTTTAAGCACAATTCAGAAGGGGCTTGACAGGGTATACACACGTGTACACATAGTCCAGCCAGCAGAAACAATCTGGAATGTAGAGCACAGTCTCAAGGTAATGAGTTGATCACTGAAGAAATTTATCCTCATCCCAGTCTTAAAAGGGCTGCAAAACTTGAATTTTTTGTTCAAGAGGATTGTGGAAGCTCCATTGTTGACTATATGAGATCAAAAGTTTTTTCTTGTCTCTTGGGGAAAATCAAGAGATATGGAAAGCAGCTGGGAAAGTGAAGTTGAAGCTCAATAGCAGCCATGGCCATATATAGTTTACTCCTGTCTCTTATGTTCGTACATTGACCATGTCCTCAGCCATTGGCCACTGCAGAACCATAATGAAATTGGCTCATGAAGGTATCAACACACAAAATATCTAAGGTAATGAAACAAATGATTTCACAGAATTATAAGAGTCTGGTGTTATACAGCCAGAGAGAATGTTGCTGGAGAAATCAATCAATTGACTTGTTAAAAAAATTTCACATGACATGGGTGTATCTGGCAAGACTTGCAGATTTTATTGCTCATCCCCAAATGCCCTTAAGGTGATGGCACGATGCCTTCTTGAACAGCGGTGTAGGAACACCCACAGTGCTGTTAGGAAGGAGTTCCACGATTTTGACCAAGTGACATTAAAGGAATGGTGTTATAGTTCGCTACGACAATCAATGAATGAACACTGCTCGACAATCACCAGGCAAGACTGTTCTCTTCCTGTTGGGGAACACTTCAGCAGTCACAGGCATTTGGCCTCTGATCTTCGGGTAAGCGTTCTCCAAGACGGCCTTCACGACACACAAGAGCGCAGAGTCACTGAGCAGAGACTGACAGCTAAGTTCCACACACGAGAATGGCCTCAACCCCCACAAACTTGCCTGGACTTGCAAAATCTCATTTTGAAAAAGACTTGTCAAAAGCATATGATATCCGATAACTTCGTCTAGTTTGTATGTTAATCGTGAGTTTTATGCTATTTAAACAGGTTTTAGCTTACAGTATTGTGAAATGAACAGTACCGGATGTTTTTTTTTGTTTACATATAGCATAAAGATCAGTGCATGTCGCTAGATAATTCGTGCCCTGGGTAAATAGTGGAATACTATGATTTTGCAATGTGACAAATTGCAGGAGTAGTGCACTGGAGCTGCATCACAGAATGGCATAAAAATTACAACTTTTTATTAATTTACAGAACATTGGCTTCATTGGTTAGGCCAGCATTTATTGTCTGTCCTGCGTTGCCCTTGAGAAGGTGGCACTTACCTTCTTTCAAATTGCTACAATCACTGAGGCACTTTTAAGAAGGGAGCTCCAAGATTTTTACCCAGCGACACTGAAGGTGAGATACTGCTAAAGCTGGATGGGAGTGGCTTGAAGGGTCAAATGCTGCCTTTATGTCAAGGGCAGTCACTCTCACCTCACCTCTGAGATCAGCTCTTTTGTCCATGCTGAAAGGCGACTGTAATTAAGTTCGGAGCTGACTGACCCTGGCAGAACCCAAACAGAGCATCAGTGAGTGGGTTATTGTTGACTAAGGGCTGCTTGATAACCCGTTCCATCACTTCACTGATAATAAGAGTAGACTAACAGAGTGGTAACCAGCTGGGTTGGATTTGTCCTGTTTCTTGTGTACAGGACGTACCTGGGCAGTTTCTCACATTCCACTCGGGGTTATTCAGCAAGTGCTGCCCAATCACATCCAACAGTGGATATCTTTGATTTTGCAGGTATGAACTGATTGAGTGCAGTCAGTACTTTGCATATTACAAACAACCAGGAACATGCTATTTGATTCAACCAGGCAATCATTGGGACATGCGACCAATGCACTTGCCATCACACCAACACTGACATTCATACCGTGCAATTGAGCAAGGTAGTGTATGCTGATCATCTTTTGTAGACAGATGGCAGCACCTGTCAATGGAAAGTACCACTCGCGTAATAGCCACTACATAGGAACAGTGAAAAACGGCTTGCTTAACTTGACATTCAAGCTTCAGAGGACTTGCCAACCAGCCAAGCGGAACCTTTTTCGCCAGAATCAGAATGCTACAGTGCAGAAGAGGCCCTCCGAGTCTGTACCAATGCATGAAAGGCCCTGACCTGCCCACCTAATCTCACCTGCCAGCACTTGGCCCATAGCCTTGAATGTTATGGCATGCTAAGTACTCATCCAGGTATTTTTTTTTAAAAGGATGTGAGGCATCCCACCTCCACCAACCTGCCAGGCAGTGGATTTCAGACCATCACCAGCCCCTGGGTAAAGAGACTTTTCCTCAAATTCCCCCTAAACTCCCCCCTCACTTTTAACTTGTGTCCCCTCGTAACTGACCCTTCAACTAAGGGAAACAAGCTGCTCCCTATTCATCCTGTCCATGCCCCTCAAATTTTGAACACCTCAATCATAGAGTCATAGAGGTTTACAGCACGGAAACAGGCCCTTTGGCCCAACTTGTCCATGTCACCCTTTTTTTAAAAAAACCCTAAACTAATCCTAATTGCCTGCATTTGTCCATATCCCTCTATACCCATTGTACCCATGTCACTATCTAAATGCTTTTTAAAAGATAAAATTGAATCCACCTCTGCTACTACCTCTAGCAGCTTGTTCCAGACACTCACCACCCTCTGAAAAAACTGTCCCCAGACAGTCTTGTATTTCTCCCATCTCACCTTAAACCTATGCCCTCTAGTTTTAGACTCCCTATCTTTGGGAAAAGATAGACTATCTATCTTGTCTGTGTCCCTCATTATTTTATAAACCTCCAAGGTAATCCCTCAGCCTCCTACGCCCCAGAGAAAAATGTCCCGGTCTATTTAGCCTTTCCTTATAAGTCAATCAAGTCTCAGTAGCTTCCTAGGAAATCTTTTCTGCACTCTTTCTAGTTTAATAGTACCCTTTCTATAATAGGGTGACCAGAATTGCACACAGTATTCCAAATATGGCCTTACCAACATCTTGTACAACTTCAACAAGACATCCCAACTCGTGTATTCTATGTTCTGATCGATGAAACCAAGCATGCTGAATGCCTTCTTCACCACTGTCCACCTGTGGCTCCACTTTCAAGGAGCTATGAACATGTACCCTGAGATCTTTGTTCTGTAACTGTCCCCACTAACCAAGTCAGTTCTGCCCTGGTTCAGTCCACCAAAATTCATCACCTCGCATTTGTCTAAATTGAACTCCATCTGCCATTCGTCAGCCCACTGCTCAATTGATCAAGATCCCGCTGCAATTGGAGATAATCTTCTTCACTGTCCACTATGTCACCAATCTGGATGTCATCTGCAAACTTACTAATCATGCCCCCAATGTTCTCATCCAAATCATTTATATAAATGACAAATGGGCCCAGCACTGATCCCTGAGGCATACTGCTGGTCACAGGCCTCCAGTCTGAAAAACAACTCTCTAAAACCACCCTCTGGCTTCTGTCGAGAAGCCAACTTTGTATCCATTTAGATACCTCACTCTGGATCCCATGAGATTTAACTTTATGCAGCAACCTACCATGCGGTACCTTATCAAAGGCCTTGCTAAAGTTCACATAGACAACATCAAAAACACTGCCCTCATCTACCTTCTTGGTTACCCCTTCAAAAAACTCAGTCAAATTTGTGAGACATGATTTTCCATTCACAAAGCCATGCTGGCTGCCTCTAATCAGTCCTTGCATCTCTAAATGCCTGTAGATCTGTCTCTCGAAATACCTTCCAGCAATTAAGCCACCACAGATGTGGGGCTCACTGGCCTGTAGTTCCCAGGCTTTTCCCTGCAGCCCCTCTTAAACAAAGGCACACTATTTGCCACTCTCCAAACTTCAGGCACCTCACTCGTGACTATTGATAATGCCTTCCTAGCCTCCCACAACGTCCTGGGATATATCTCATCAGGTCTCACAGATTTATCTACCTTGATGCGCGTTAAGACTTCCAGCACCACCTTCTCTATAATACGTACACTCAAGACATCACTATTTAATTCCACAAGTTCCCTAACATCCATGCTTTTCTCAACAGTACATACTGGATGAGAAATATTCATTTAGGATCTCACCTATCTCTTGTGGATCCGCACATAGATTACCTTGTTGATCCTCAAGAGGCCCTACTTTCTCCTTTGTTACTCTTTTGCCCTTTATGTATTTGTAGGAGTTCTTTGGATTCTCCTTTGCCTTATCTGCCAAAACAATTTTGTGTCCCCTTTTTGCCCTCCTGATTTTCTCTTAATTTTACTCCTAAACCTCCTATAGTCTTCAAGAGGTTCAGTTGATCCCAGCTGCCTAAGCACATCATGTGCTTCTTTCTTCTTGACCAGGGCCTTAATATCCCGAATCATCCAGGGTTCCCTACTTCTGCCTTGCCCTTCAGGTCACTCCTCAGTCTCCTCTGCTCCAGAGAAAACAATCCAAGCCTGTTCAACCTCTCTTTATAACTTAAACGTTCCATCCGAGGCAACATCCTGGTGAATATCCTGTGCATCCCTTCCACTGCAATCACATCCTTCCTATAATGTGGTGATCAGAACTACACACAGTAATCCAGCTATGGCCTCACCAAAGTTCTATACAACTTCATTATGACTCTCTGCTTTTGTAATCTATATCCTGATTGATAAAGGCGTATCACATGCCTTTTTCACAACCCTATTAGCCTGCCTTTCCACCTTCAGAAATCTGTGGACAAACACGCCAAGATCCCTTTGTTCCTCAGAACTTCCCAGTGTCAGATCTTTCACAGAATACACTGCAGCACAATGGTTAGCACTGCTGCCTCAAAGTGCCAAGGTACCAAGTTCAATTCCCAGCTTGGGTCACAGCCTCTGTGGAGTTTGCACATTCTCCATGTGTCTGCATAGGTTTCTTTCGGGTGTTCCAATTTCCTCCCACAGTCCAAAGATGTGCAGGTTAGATGGATTGGCCATGCTAAATTGCCCCTTAGAGTCATGGAGGTTAGCTAGGGTAAATGCATGGGGTTATGGGAATAAGGCCTGGGTGGACTTGTGGTCAGTGCAGATTCATTCCCTTGTTGGATCCTCTACATATTGACCAAAGCTTTCCTGTATATATTTTAGGACCTCTACTCCATCTAAGCCCTTAACATATGGTTATCCCAATTAATGTTGGGAAAGATGAAATCACCTAATATAATCTCCCTCATTATTTTTACACCCCTCTGTGAATTGCACATGTATTTGCTCTTCAATTTCCCACTGACTATCTGGGGGTCTATAGAATAGAGGAGCCTACAGCACAAACGGGCCCTTTGGCCCACAAGTTGTGCCAATCATATCCATACCTACCAGGCCATAGAGCTAACTGTAACTCCCAATGCCATTAAATCCCATATACTCGTCCAGAAGTCTTTTAAAAGGCCCCAGCAAGTTCGCCAATACCACCACTGGCAGCAGCCGATTCCACTCACTCACCACCCCAAGTGAAAAACTTACCCCTAACATCTCCTCTGTACTTGCTTCCCAGCACCTTAAACCTGTGTCCTCTCATAGCGACCATTTCAGCCCTGGGAAATAGCCTCCGAGAATCCACCCTATCTATTCCTCTCAACATTTTATAAACCTCTATCAGGTCGCTTCTCCAGGGAGAAGAGACCTAGCTCCATAAGGCATGCCTCCCAATCCAGGCGACATCCTTGTAAATCTCCTCTGCATCCTCTCAATAGCTTCCACATCCTTCCTGTAGTGAGGCGACTAGAACTGCGCACAGTATTCCAAGTGGGAGTCTGACAAGGGTCTTATAAAGTTGCAGCATTATCTCCCGACTCCTAAACTCAAACCCTCGATTAATGAAGGCCAGTACATCTTACGCCTTCTTGACCACATCCTCCACCTGCGAGGCCGACTTAAGAGTCCAATGGACCCAGACCCCAAGGTCCTTCTGCTCCTCAACACTGCTAAGACTCCTACCCTTGATATTGTACTCCTTCATCCCACTGGTCCTGCCAAAATGGATCACTACACATTTATCTGCGTTGAAGTTCATCTGCCACTTCTCTGCCCCGTCTTGCATCCTATCTATGTCATGCTGCAACTTCTGACATCCCTCCAGACTATCCACAACACCACCAACCTTCGTATCATCAGTGAACTTACTAACCCATCCCTCCACTTCCTCATCCAGGTCATTTTCGTAAATGACCAACAGCAAGGGTCCTAGAACAAATCCCTGGGGCACTCCACTGGTGGAGTGGATAAACAGAGCAACGTAGCTGTCCCTTTTTTTATTCCAAAGCTCTATCCACAAAGCTTCATTTGATGCCCCCTCCAAGATATCATCTTTCCTTACTGCAGTAACTGCCTCCTTAACTAATAATGCAATGCTCCCTCCTCTCTCCCCCCCGCCACCCCTCTTGTCTGAAGATTCTATATCCCAGGATGTTGAGCTGCCAATTCTGTCCCTCACTTAACCATGTCTCTGTGATGACTATTATGTCATAATTATGCGTCAATCCTCACCTTTAACTCATTTGTTTTACCTTTAATACTCTTGGCGTTAAAAGTAGAGGCCCTCCAGCCTTGTCTTATTCCCTTGAAACTTACTACTGCTATATTCCCTGATCTGATTGCTTTTCCATGTTAGTGTGTCACTATTCTGCTAACAGTCTGGGTCCCCTCTCCATGCCAAACTAGTTTAAATTCTGCCTAACAGCTTGAGCAAACCCACCAGCAAGGATGTTAGTCCCGTTCTGGTTTAGATGTCGACCGTCCTGCTTGTACAGCTCTCACCTTCTCCAAAAACAGTCCCAGTGGTCTACGAATCTAAAACCTCCCTCCTGCACCAACTCTTAAGTCACGCATTCATCTGTGTTATTCTCCTATTTCTATACTCACTAGCTCGTAGCATTGGGAATAATCCAGGGATTACAACCCAAGAGGTTGTTTAAACTGTTGTTTGAAATTTGGCATTCTTGCATTAGTCCTGGTGTGTGCAAGATCAAAAACTCCAGCAGCCTATCTCCTTTTCTAGCAATATTCAAATTCTGAACAGCCAGAAAATTTTTTATCAGACAATTTGACTATAATAAAGCTTGTACCGTTATCTATGTCATTAATATATTTTGTAAATCGTTGAGGCCCCAACACTCCACTAGTTAGTTTTCTAACCTTAAAGTGGCCCATTCATCCTGAATGTGTTTCCTGTTAGTTAGCCAATCCTCTATCCATGCTCACCCCCAAATCATGCTTAGTAACTTAAGTGGCACCTTATCAAATGTCTTTTGGAAATCCAAACACACGCTATATCTAACAACTCCACTTCACCTACCCTGCTTAATAAACTTATCAAAGTTTTTGAAGAATTTATCAAATGTGATTTTCCTTTCACAAAATTGTGTTGATTCTGCCCGATTACATTATGATTTTCTAACTATCCTTACCAGTCCTGAATGGATTTGAGTATTTTCCAAACTGACAAGCTGTCATTTCCTGCCATCTATCCCTTTCTTGAATGGTTACGTTTGCAGTTTTCTAATGTGAGCTTAACAGAACCTAGAGAATTTTGGAAGATTGCAAGCAATGCATCCACTTCTTTTAAGGTTTGAGGACACAGGCCATCAGGTCAAGGCAACTGGTCAACCTTTGGTCCTATTAGTTTTCCTAGTGCTTTTTCCTAATGATCGAGTTCATCCATCCATTTTGCCTCGGTTTTTCTACTATTCGTAAAATGCTTTCTTGTCTTCTACCAAGACGACAGATACAAAATACACATTCAAAGTCTCTGCCCATTTTCTTACAACTTCTTTGGTCTCAGAATTCCTTTTTATACCTTTAGTTTTTGTCTTGCTATAAATCTAGCACCACAAAATGAGTCTTACATTAAAAATAGTGAAGTGAACAGAGGCAGCTCAGAACAGGATGCTGTGGAACATGTCATTGTCATTATCATTTTCAATCGCTCTGAGGAAAAATTGCTATAATTCCCAATGTCTTCCTCTAAGTTTTTTTTAAAAACTAATTTGCTACTTTTAGTAATCCCATGTTTTTCCCCTTTCTTCTTAATCTTGTCTAGCACGTCCTGCCTTGTCAAAAACTTTCTGCCAGCCCACTTCCACCAGATTTGTTCAGAATCACCTTTCACCTTTTGGTTCTTATTTTAGATGCATAGTAATTAAATGCTCATTTTTTTCCCTACTACTCAGGCAACTTAAATCTATAAAGCAACTTCAATGTGGTTTCATGTTTAATGGCACTTCACAGAATAAATTTTGACACTGAGCAATGGACGGCCAAAAGCTTGGCTAAAGTTATAAGTTTTGAGTCTCTGTCTCATCACAAATCTATTTCCGACTTCATCTTCATCGACCTGTCCGTCCATGATAATATTACTAGGAGTGACCACTGCACAGTACTTGGGAAACAAATCCCATCTACCACAGTGCTAAATGGGATATATTTAGAACAGATCTAACAACTCAATACTAGGCATCCATGATATGCTGTGGGTCATTAGCAGCAGAATTATACTTAATCATAACTCATGGCCCAGCATATCCCCCACACTACGGATTATTGACAAATCAGGATATCAAACCTGATGCAATGAAAAGTGCAAGCGGCCATGCCAGGAGTAGCACAAGGCATTGATAAAAATGAGTTGTCAACCTGGTAAAACAACAAACAGGATAACTCACACTGCCAAACAGCAAATAATATATAGAGCTCAGTGGATTGACAATCGATGGATCAGGTTCAAGCTCTGTAGTCCTGCCACACAGTCAGTGACAAACAAACAACCCACTGGACGATGAGGCTCTGCAAATATCCCCATCCTCAATGATGGTGGAGCCAAGCACATCAGTGTAAATGATCCCTGAAGCATTTGCAACCATCTTCAGCAAGTGACAAGTGGATGATCAATCTCTGCCTCCTTAGAAGATATCCAGCATCACAGATGCTAGTCTTCAGCCAATTAGATTTACTCTGTGATATTAAGAAGTGGTTGAAGACATGGAATACTGCAAAAGCTACAGGCCTGACAATATTCTGGTATAGTACATGTTAGGGACCAGGTCAGAATCAATCTTCTCTGGGTTGTCTCCAATGCCAATATATTTTTCCTTAGCTAAGGGAACCAAAACTGTATTCCAGATGGGGTCTAACTAGTGCTTTGTATAGTTTTAGAAAGACATCCTTATTTGTACACTGCACTTGAAATAAAGGCTGACATTCCATTGGCCTTCCCTATTACATGCTGAACTTGCTTGCTGGGTTGGTGTGATTTGTGCACAAGGACCCCCAATCCCTCTGTGCTGCAGCTTTCTCAATCTTCCTCCATTTAAACTCCCTTATTCTTCCTACCTAAGTGTATAACTTCGCCTTTTCCTACATTATATTCAAACTTCCAAGTTTCACTCTCCAACCTGTTTATATCCCTCTGTAGATTCATTATGTCACCCTCACTATTTGCTTTCCCACCAATTTTTGTCAATTCCACAAACCTGGTAATGGTAAATCCACTTCCATCGTCCCGGTCATTTATATTGTAAATAATTATAGCCCCAGCACAGGCCCTTGTAGCACTCCACTCATTGCCACCCAGAAAATACCCTTCTTATCCCAACTACTAGTTAACCAAAACTGTATCCATAAATTATCAGTAAACTTCTCATTGCTCAGTTTGGCTTCTGCCCGGGTTACTCAGTTCCCAATCTCAGAAAGTAGCTGCTCTTGCCATCAAGGCAGAATATGACCGAGCGTGGCATCAGGGAGCTCTAGCAAAACTGGAGTTGATACTAATTGGAGTCTGCTGAAAGGTAGATGGTTACGATTTTTGCAGTTCAATCATCTCCATCCCAGGATATCACTGCAGGTCGCCGTTAGGGTAGTGTCCTGGCCCCAACCATTGTCAGCTGCTTCATCAATGACCTTCCCTCCATCATAAGGTCAAAAATGGGTAAGTGCATACAGCATCATTCACAACTCCTCAGACTGAAGCAGACCAGGTTTAACTGCATTTGAACCTGGACAATATCAAGGCTTGGACTGTCAAGTGACAGGTAACATTTGTGCCACACAAGTGCCAGGCAACAACCATCTCCAACAAAAGAGAATCTAATCATCACCTCTTGACATTAAATTGCACTATTATCCCCCAGTCAACATCCTGTGACCCTGACCAGAAACCGACCACATGTGGCTCCAAGACCTGGGGAGAAGTTTGGAATCCTGTGGCAAATAACTCACCATCTGGCTCCCCAAATACTGTCAACATTTACAATGTGCAAGTGTGAGTTTGATAAACGTGCTCCGTTTGTCTTGGAGATGCACTCACCCATAGCACTCAAGCAGCATTAAGTGGTATCTGGGACTGAGGTGCTAGACGTCCAACGATCTCAACAATCTTCCTTTGTGCCATCCAATTCCCACTGTCCCCAGTTTTTCCTCAGGCTCCTGGATGCCACACTCAGTCAAATGCTGCCTTGATATTGAGGGTAGGTCACCGAATTCAGCTCTTTCATCCATTTTTGGACCAAGGCTGCAATGAAGGCAGGAGCAGAGTGACCCTCACAGAACCCAAACTGAACAAAAATCCGTTCACTGACGCTAAGTGTTACTTGATAGTTCTGTCAACAGATTGGGAGATAATTGGCTTGTTAGATTTCTTGTTCTTTGAGGACAAAGCATACCTGGGCAGTTTTTCACATTGCTAGTTTTGCAGCTGTACTGAATCAGAATTGCTGAGGCCACAGCACATTCTACAGCACACCTCTTCAAGGCTATTCCTGGAATATTGTCAGGATCCATAGCCTTTGCAACATCCAGCGCCTTCACCCATTCCTTGATATCGGTAGGAGTGAATTGAATCGGCCGAGGGTCAGCATCTGTGATGCTCGGCATCTAGGCACTTCTGGCTGAAAATATTTTTCAAACGCTTCATTCAGTCTTGTCTTTTGTACTGATATGCTGCACTCCCTCATCGTTGTGGATAGAGATTTTTGCATAGCTGTAACCTCCTCTAGTTGTTTGTCTACCACCATTCATGACTAGATTTGGCAAAATTGCAGAGCTAAAATCTGATCAATTTGTTGTGGAATCATTTTGTTCTGTCGATTACATGCTGGTTTCGCTGTTCAGCATGCAAGTAGTCCTGGTGTAGATTCACCAGGTTGACACCACAATTTTAGGTATACCAAGTGCTACTCCTGACATGTCCTCCTGTACTCATCTTTTGACACAGTAAGAAGTCTCACAACATCACTTCTTACCGTATTTATCCCACTCCAACGCCAGCATCTCCACCTCACCTTTTGAGCCAGCATTGATTGATTTAATCTTAATGGTAGATTGTGGGATATGCCAAGCAATAAGGTTACATATGAGTGCCCAGTTTTGAGTTGCAAGGTCTGGTTGAAATCTGTCCCATTTGACACAGCGGCAGTGCCACACAACAGAGTGATGGATAGCATCATTGAGAAGATGGAACTTCGTCTTCAGAAGGACTGCACGTTGATTGATCCTACAAAAACTGATCCACTTGGCAGAATGAGGATGAATTGAAGTAGATTTTTTTCCTTTCAGTTCCTTCATGAACTGCCATAAACTCAGTCAGTAGTGGTGCTACAAGTCCGTCTTGGTTAGATATTGAAACCCCCACCCAGAAAACATTGTGCCATAGCTACCATCTGTGCTTCCTCCAAGGAGTAGAGCAATACTGATTCATCAGCTGAGAAGCAGCATTAAGTGGTAATTCACAAAAGGTTTCTTGCGAACATTTGACCTGATACCATGAGACTTCATGGAGTCGAGTATTGTTGTTGAAAACTCCCTAGGAAATTCCCTCCCAGATGTATATCGGTGCCATTACACCTGTGGGTGATACAAGACAAGTACATGGATGGTGATGTCTGGGGCACTGCCTATGTGGTATGATCCTGTGCGTATGACTGTCTAAGGGACAGTCCACCCAATTTTGGCATGAACAAAGATACCCTCAACAAATGCCTACTGCCATTCCTTTATTAACCCATGTTTATCCTATAACTGTTGATTTTTGTCTCAAATTATTTCAAGAAGCTTCACTACCATGGAGTTTCAAATGAATTGACCTGTAGTTGTTGTGCTTATCTTTACACTCTTTTCTGAACAAAGGTGTAACATTTGCAATTTTCTAGTCCCCTGGTACCACTCCAAGTCTAAGGATGACTGGAAAATTATGGTCAGTGCCTCTGCAATTCAACACACCATATCTGCTCCTGGTGTGTTCTCAATTTTAAGCACAGACAGTATATCCAATATCTCCTATCAACTTTAAACTTTTCTATTTCTCTAAATTACCATCTCTTTCACCTTGTCCTGGGTAACATCATCTTCTTTGGGAAAGACAGGTGCAAAGTATTAATTTTATACTGGAGCTTGGCCCTCCATGTGCAACTTCAAAAGAAGTGTGGAAATTTGGTGAGAAGAGGATGTTCAATGGAAGGGATATATTCCTTTGTTTTTTCTAACCCTGTAAGAATTCATTTTTCCTCCATTACATGGGTGAAAGTGAGCAATTTGTATCTGGTGAATGTTTGTTAAGTGGTCGAAATCTATTTTCAAAAGCTTAAAATATTACTGGAGTTTGTATTAAGATTAATAAATAGCTAAAAGAAAGTAAAGGAATAAAATTAATTAAAAGGTCATCAGCATTGCAGAACAGGTGATATGTCAAGACATGTAGGAGTTCATTAATACCAGCGTTGTCCATGGAAAGCACATCTGCAATAAGTGGTTGTGGATCAACAGACACTTTGACTCAGTCATCAAGCTGGAGGCTGACCCATAGCAACACATCGGCAGGCAAGTATGATATCTGGACACCTTTTGCACAAAGCAGTCACGTCCCTTCAGATAGGATATTCTGGTTTAGAAAGTGATCAGGACAAGAATGTGACTGCAGCTGAGGCAGGTAAAGGAATCCAGAGGGCATAAGTGCCATAATCTGCAAACGTCCAATAGGTTTGAAGTTCTTTCAGCTTGTTTGGGCGAGAATGGGGGCTGACTGACGATAGTACTGCGGTACAGGAGGTGGTGGCAGAGGCTGCAGCAGCAAGAATGTAGTGATAGTACAAGATAATGTAATGAGGGGGATTAACACCGTTGTTTGTGGCAAAGAGTGAGAGTCCAGCTCTCTGTATCGCCTGCCGGTGCCAGGACATCTGTTCAGGGCTGGAGAGGAACTTACAATGGGAGGGAGGGGATTCGGTGGTCTTGATCCATGTAGATACCAATGGCATAGACAGGACAAGGAAGAACGTTGTGCATAGAGTGCATGAGGAACTAGGCACCAAGAAGCAGAACCTCAAAAGGTAATAATTTTTGGATTATTACTTGAGCCTATTATCAAATTGGGATAGGACAATCAGATTAGAGAAATTGATGTGTGGTTCAAAGACAGGTGTGGGAAAGGTGGGTTGCGATTCATGGTACTGGCATTAGTACTGGGGAAAGTGTTGTATTGTTGGGACGGCCTACACCTGAACTGTGCTGAGACTGACGTTCTAGAGAGCCATTTAACTCGGGAAATAGAGAGAGTTTTAAATTAAATAGTGGGCAAGGACTCAAATTTGGGAAAATGTGGTATATCAAAAACACAAGGCAAGAGACAGAGCTGCGAATATGGGAAATGATAAGCAGGCTATGACACAAAGGGACAGATTACAAATCTAAGGCTAAAAGAACATAGAACATTACAGCGCAGAACAGGCCCTTCGGCCCACGATGTTGCACCGACCAGTTAAAAAACAATGATTCTCTAACCTAAACCAATCCCTTTTCGTCCATAAACCTATCCACGGATCTCTTAAAACGCCCCCAAACTAGGCGCATTTACAACTGCAGCAGGCAGGGCATTCCAATCCCTCACCACCCTCTGGGTAAAGAACCTACCCCTGACATCCGTCCTATAACTACCACCCCTTAATTTAAAGCTATGCCCCCTCGTGCTAGCTTTCTCCATCCAAGGAAAAAGGCTATCACTGTCCACCCTATCTAAACCTCTAATCATCTTATATGTTTCAATAAGATCCCCTCTTAGCCGCCTTCTTTCTAGCGAAAACAACCCCAAATCCCTCAGTCTCTCCTCATAGGACCTCCCCTCCATACCAGGCAACATCCTGGTAAACCTCCTCTGCACCCTCTCCAAAGCCTCCACATCCTTCCTGTAATGTGGGGACCAGAACTGCACACAGTACTCCAAGTGTGGCCGCACCAGAGTTGTGTACAGTTGCAACATGACGCTGCGACTCCTAAATTCAATCATAAGAACATAAGAACATAAGAAATAGGAGCAGGAGTAGGCCATCTAGCCCTTCGAGCCTGCCCCGCCATTCAATAAGATCATGGCTGATCTGTCGTGGCTCAGTTCCACTTTCCCGCCCTCTCCCCATAACCCTTAATCCCCTCTCTTATCAAGAACCCATCAACCCGCTTCTTAAAAATATTTAGCGAGGCAGCCTCCACCACTTCAACGGGCAGAGATTCACCACCCTTTGAGTGAAGAAGTTCCTCCTCAACTCCATTCTAAACCGCCTCCCCTTTATCTTGAGGCTGTGCCCCCTAGTCCTACTGTCTTTTTTGAGCGGGAAGAGTCTCTCCACCTCTATCCTATCCATCCCATTCACCATCTTATACGTCTCAATGAGATCTCCCCTCATTCTTCTAAACTCTAACCAGTACAAGCCTAGTTTATTCAGCCTCTCCTCATAGCTCAATCCCCTCAACTCCGGTATCAGCCTAGTAAACCTCCTCTGCACTCCCTCCAGGGCCAAAATATCCTTGCGCAGGTGCGGCGCCCAAAACTGCACACAGTACTCCAGCTGCGGCCTCACCAATGCCCTATACAGCTGCAGCAAGACCTCCCTACTTTTATATTCAATCCCCCTCGCTATGAAGGCCAGCATCCCATTCGCCTTCCTGACCACCTGCTGCACCTGCAAGTTGGGTTTTTGCGACTCATGCACAATCCCCCTACCAATAAACGCCAAGACACCGTATGCCTTCTTAACAACCTTATCTACTTGATTCCCAACTTTCAGGGATCTATGTACACATACACCTAGATCCCTCTGTTCATCCACACTATTCAGAGTCCTCCCGTTAGCCCTATACTCGACACATCTGTCATTCCTACCAAAGTGAATTACCTCACACTTCTCCGCATTAAACTCCATCCGCCACCTCTCGGCCCAGCTCTGCAACCTGTCTAAGTCTCCCTGCAAACTATGACACCCTTCCTCACAATCTACCACACCTCCGACTTTGGTGCCATCAGCAAATTTACTAATCCACCCAACTATACCCTCATCCAGATCATTAATAAAAATTACAAACAGCAGTGGTCTCAGGTATAGTATCTTCCGGTACTATACCTGAGACCAACGACGACCTGAAGATCAGAGCCAGAGGCTCTGCAATCACCTCTCTTGCCTCCCAGAGAATCCTAGGGTAAATCCCGTCCGGACCGGGGACTTATCTATTTTCAAACCTTCAAGAATATCCAGCACATCCCCCTTATCAACTGCAATACTATCTAGTTTAGACCCCTGCAACCCAGTGTTCTCCTCAGCTACATTCAACAAGAACAAGAACTTACGGCTCTGTAATTGAGTGCATGAAGGGTTCGAAACAGACGCATTAATGGTACAAACAGAAATTAATAAGTACAATCTGATAACTATTGCAGGTACATAGCTACAGGAAAACAGTGATTCAGAATATTGAGGGATACGTGACATTTAGTTACATGTTAATTAATGATAGTATTAACACGTGACGAGGGATGATCCAAGTTCAGGAAACCAGGATGTAGAAGCAGATTGGAATAAGATGAGAAATTCTAAAGGCAAGAAGTCACTTACGGGAGTGGTGTATAGGCCCATTAATTGTAAATACATGGTACGACAGAAAAGATAATGGGAACTTGTCAGCAATAAACAAGGCGGATTTTAACCTACATCTCGAATGGAAAAAAAAATCAGATAGGTGAAAATAGCGTACATGAAGAGTTCACAGAATGTTTCTGGGATAGTTTCTTGGAACAGCATGTTCTGGAACCAGAGGACACATTTTATTAGACCTAATATTGTGAGGTCTAATAAATGAGACAGGATTAATTGATAACTTCATTGCGGTGGCATCCCCCGGTAGCAGCCTATATAACTGAATATAAATTCAGTAATATAACTGAATTTTACATTATTTGAGGGAGAAAAGCGTATCTCTACAACGAGTATTTTAAACTTAAATAAGGGCAGTTATGAAAGAAAAAAGTGGAGTGAGCTAAAGTGAACTGTAAATATACTTAAGGGATAGGTCACCACATGATCAGTGGCAGACATTTAAAAGAATAATTCAGAATACACAAAATAGACATGTACCAATGAGAAAGAAAAATTCTAAGGGCCCCATCACCATTTTAGTATTCAACTTGAAAAAAAAAACCATATTTGCTCAAGAGTGGCAGGTCAGAAGATTGCAAAGAATATCAAGAACATCAACAAATGACAAAAGCATTGATAAGGAGAAATCAAAGTACAGAGAAAGTTAGTTAGTAAAAAAGTAACAAAAAGGAGTTTCTATAGATATTTAATTAAGTGTTAATATGGTGAGCATTGGTCCAATAGAAAGTGCTTCTGGGGAATTGGTAATGGAAAGTAAGGCTATAGTAGATGAATTAAACAGGTATTTTGCATTTGTCTTCACCATTGAGGACATGAGTAATATCCCAGAAAAGCTGTAAATCAGGAAATGGGCAATTTAGCACAGCCAATCCACCTAACCTGCCATCTTTGGAGTGTGGGAGGAACCTAAGGTACCCAGAGGAAACCCACACAGACATGGGGAGAATGTGCAAACTCCACAGACAACTGACAGCTAAACTACTGTCTAATTTTTAGCTGAATGAAAGCTTTTAATGTTTGTTCACCATTCACATGAAGTTGCTCAGATGATGCCCGAAAACTCTCCCTGAGGCGCAGGTTGCCTTCCCCATGAGGCGCGGGCAATGCAGTCAAGTAATGCTCCAGGTTTGGTGGCTGGTCTATGCTCAATTGCAAATGTCTGTGGAAGTACAGTAGAGCAGTACAGTTGACTTTACTAAACTTGAGTTGTAAAGGTGAAATAAGGCAGAGTTCCTTCTCCTTGATATGCAGCATCTTATTTTGGAAAGTTTAAATGCAAATTGAGAGCTGTATGGGATTTGACTGTGATTATTGCACTTAACAGGACCAACAGTAAAAAAAATTGAAGTAATTTTAAACTCAGGAAGTAAAGCCATACTGCATATAAATACTTCTGGTTTTCTTCTTGAAGGATTTCATGTTGACTAGTGGAGTGCCCCAGGGGTCGGTGCTGGGGCCTCAGCTATTTACCATTTATATAGATGATCTGGAGGAGGGAACCGAGTGTAGGGTGTTGAAATTCGCTGATGACACCAAAATTGGGGGAAAGGCAAATTGTGCAGAGGGTGGGGAGAGTCTACAGAAGGATCTAGATAGGCTGGGCGAATGGGCCAGGAAATGGCAAATGGAATTTAATGTTGGCAAGTGTGAGGTGGTCCACTTTGGTAGGAATAATGGTAGGAAGGATTATTACTTACGTGGAGAAAAACTGCAGCAGGCGACGGTGCAGAGGGACCTCGGGGTCCTTGTGCATGAGTCGCAAAAACCCAGCTTGCAGGTGCAGCAGGTGGTCAGGAAGGCGAATGGGATGCTGGCCTTCATCGCGAGGGGGATTGAATATAAAAGTAGGGAGGTCTTGCTGTGGCTGTATAGGGCATTGGTGAGGCCGCAGCTGGAGGACTGTGTGCAGTTTTGGGCGCCGTACTTACGCAAAGATATTTTGGCCTTGGAGGGAGTGCAGAGGAGGTTTACTAGGCTGATGCCGGAGTTGAAGGGGTTGAGCTATGAGGAGAGGCTGAATAAATTAGGCTTGTACTCGTTAGAGTTTAGAAGAATGAGGGGAGATCTCATTGAGACGTATAAGATGATGAATGGGATGGATAGGATAGAGGTGGAGAGACTCTTCCCACTCAAAGGATAGCAGGACTAGGGGGCACAGCTTCAAGATAAAGGGGGGGCGGTTTAGAACGGAGTTGAGGAGGAACTTCTTCACTCAAAGGGTGGTGAATCTCTGAAATTCTCTGCCCGTTGAAGTGGTGGAGGCTACCTCGCTAAATATTTTTAAGACGCGGGTTGATGGGTTTTTGATAAGAGAGGGGATTAAGGGTTATGGGGAGAGGGCGGGAATGTGGAACTGAGCCACGACAGATCAGCCATGATCTTATTGAATGGCGGGGCAGGCTCGAAGGGCTGGTTGGCCTACTCCTGCTCCTATTTCTTATGTTCTTATGTTCTATGCATGCTGTTTCCAAAGTGTGAAAATTTATGCAACCTGGACTTTAATTTATCAAGTGAAGTTTCACGAGTTATGACAAATTGTGTAAGTGATTCTTCATGCTACTCTGATCTCAGTCATTATTGGTATGCAAAGCCCTGGACTCAGTATGTTTCCATAGATAGATTCTGAAAATAAAAATAGTTAACATCTAAATATCAGCACTCTTGGAGTAATGACTTGTAGTTGGCATGGTTTATAGTTTTTATGGTCTGATTGTTAAAGCAGGGAAATTTTAAACTTGCACCAGCTGAACTTCTGGGCAATTCTAACATTGCATAAAGCTCACAAGTACATTGAGTATCACCTTGGCCTGAAAATTGCTGTTCCATGTCTCTCTGCACCAAATTTCAGAAGGATGTGGAGCCTTTGGAGAGGATATAGAAAAGATTTACCAGGATGTTGCCTGGTATGGAGGGCATTAAGCTATGAGAAGAGATTGAAGAAACTTGGTTTGTTCTCACTGAATCAATGGAAGTTGAGGGGCGATCTCATAGAAGTCTACAAGATTCTGAAGGGCGTGGACAGAGTGAATAGTCAGAAGCTTCTTCCCAGGGTGAAAGAGGCAGTTACTTGGGGGCATGGGTTTAAGGTGCAAGGGGCAAGGTTTAAAGCAGATGTACGTGGCAAGTTTTTTTTTAAAAACACAGAGGGTGGTGGGTGCCTGGAACTGGCTGCTGGGGAGAGATAATGAAAGCAGCACAGCAGGGAATCACAGCAATTTCTGCAAACGTTTTTATACCTCAAAACTAAATACATCCAAATAGTCATTCTTTTCCAGGAGCTGCAAATTCTGGTTGTGGGGAATCTACTGCCATAGAATCAGAGAATGCCTATGGTGCAGGCAGCCATTCAGCCCATCGGGTCTGCACCAATTCTCCCAAAGAGCATCTTATCATGCCCACATAATCCCATTTATTTACCATGGCTAATCCACCTAATCTACACCAATTTGGAAAGAAACCAGAGCACTCAGAAGGAACCCACACAGACACAATAAGAAATGCAAACTCCACACAGACAAGTCACCCGAAGTGAAATCAAACCCAGGTCCTTGGTACTGTGAGGCAACAGTGCTAACTACTGTTCCACCATTGAGGTGAACCTCCTCACATCTAATTCCTTCAACTCTCCTTTTAAACATAATGTAATTCTGTTTTGCTTTCAATTGCACAATCTTAGAGCAAGGGATGCAGTGGAAAGAAGAATTCAATACCTTAAAGATTAAAATGGGCATCAAATGGCACTATACCTATGATTTTAAAATTACACTAAAACTGGGGGATCAACAGTCGGCAAATACAGTATTCTGAAATAAGTCTTTAATTGCCATTTCACTGATACTGTTTCACTGGTCCAGAACCACATTTGCTGAATGTGCTGTAATCTACTCATTAACGGAGACAGCTGCAAGGCTTTAACAAAGTACATCTGAAGTCTATTTTCTGAAGGAATTGTCATGCGTAAAATTGGTCTAAAATGTTTAGTGTGTTGCTGCTTAGTCAGAGAGAACACTTCAGCATTAGTGGCAGTTATATTTTAATCAGTAATTTAGAGTGTTAAGTATTGTTTTTCTTATTTAATGGGATATGGCTGTCACTGCCCATCCCAAATAGCCTTTGAAATGGTAAGTTACTACCTTGAACTGCTGCTGTTTGTTTGTACTTTCAACACCAATGAGGAACTAAATATTGACAGTAGGCCCGATTGGTTAAATGAAGCAAACTTGGTTGTGTGCGCGTCAAAGGGGGCAGGTGTAATAGAGAAGCTTACCAGCGCTCGATATTTTGTTGACCTAACTGGACTGCATCAAATTCGACCAGGTCTGGATCTCCAAAAAACAGCTTTGGTTCATCTAAAACTACGAAGATCACCTTACAAATATTCCACATTTCCAATTATTCCTTCAAATCTTTTCCCATGCTTACCACTAACAAAAAAAGATTGGAATTCAAGGGTTTTGTCATTAAATTGACTTTTATTTAACTGTCTATTCTATTGCTCTCTTCTGTTCTCCAACAAACGTGATCCGTTAACTCCAGTGCCCTAGTCCGAACGAAAATGCTTGATTTTCCCTCCCCATCTCTCACAGGATCAACCTGTTTGAGACTGATCTCTCGCTCATGTAAACCTCAGACTTACTAAACTCAAACATTCAGCTTAGATTCTTGGCCCATATTAACTGGCATTGTAAATGACCCACCTCCTTGAGGATTCTGCCTTTTTCAAAAATCACTCATTACCACTTTCAAAAACCCACTTTTGATCTGATAAGTTACCACCTAATGCTGAACCTTCCTGATCCTGGCAAAGGTATTAATTCTCAGACCTGCGCTGATATTTCCTTGCTGCTCTATTTGAATTCATTCAGTCTTCAAAAAAAACTAAGTATTAGAAAATTTGGCTATACTTAAAATTGATAAACCACTTCTCTCTCTCTAGCAGTCCTTTGAAGCAAGGAGGAAACTTGTGCGAGTCCTTTGACATTGGAGTTCTGTTGTGCTGTAACTATCACAAGATTCTGGACTGACCAGAAAACTCTTCCACCCTAACCTCCTTGTCAAAGCACATATGCGTGTTTCTGACTCAGAGGTAGGAAATTGCAAAGTTAGGACTTAAAAGTTTAAAAATAATGAAGTTCCTTAGAGAGACAAGCAGTGCTGGGAAAGAGGATTGTAAACTCAATAAATATACACATTATTAAAATGGATCACGAAATTAAAGGAGTAGTTAATTTGCATCTCTATTTGGAACAACCAAAGCATGCCACATTGCAACAGGAATAGACTGTGGGGGCAGTGTAGAGGGAAGGAAGGGGTTTAGAAGCTCCTTTTAATTTATCCGGGTGTTTCCCATAGAAGACACAAAGTAGAGCTAAGTAGTCTGCAGCAGAAGTGATAAAGAATAGCTGTGACTCATTTAGATGAAAGCAAATAATGGATCCCCAAGAAATCTTGTACTTCAGGGGCAGCTGGAACATGGAGAAGAAATGGAAGTGAATTCTGACTTCTGATTCATCTCAGCTTAAGTGAATGAACCTTCAAGATTTCCTGATGCGAGGGAACTCTTGAACTAGAGTGCTGTTAGCAGTGCTTGCTTTTTTAAAATTTTATAAATAGTAAAGTTTCTGTTTACAAAATGAAATCTTGTGGCATCGCCCTTTCAATTACCATATGATCAGATTTCTCTGTTAAACACTGTTAGCTTCCGCAGGGGTGGTAACAATAACTTGGTGTCAATTGACTTCAATGCAGTGCCCTATGCCAGCAAAGATGGAGTTCATGGCCTGAAAGAGATAGTAACTATAAAGTTCTGAGTCACAGCGGTTGGAGAGTCGTGGTGAATGGTAGTCTTTCGGACTGCAGGAAGATATACAGTGAGGTTCCTCAGGGCAGGTACAACCACACTGTTTTTCTTGAAATGCATTAAATGACCTAGATTTGGTCTGCAAACTGCAAAGGATTATGAACCACGAGGAGGACAAAGATGCATTTCAAGAGGACATACGCTGTTGGTGAAATAGGAAAATTAATGTGTTTTGGTTGGAAAGGTAGTATAAAACAAAGGGTGTAATTCTAAAGGGGTTGCAGAAACTGAGTTGGGGTATAATCTTCACACAAAGTTGAAGGTGGCAGGTCAGTTTGTGAAAGCAGATAAAATGGTAGAAAGGGATTCTGAGCTTTATATACAGAGGGATAGAGCGTGGTATTTTAAAAGAAAAGCTGCAGATCACAAAAGGTATGAAACAAGTAAGAGCTTTTATTAGGGAAGGTGTTGCTCTTTCAAGCCCTTAGATTAGGCTGACTGTAAGCCTGGGCCAACTGTTGATGATATCATCAGTATATCATGTGATCAAACTCTCAGGACCTTGCCCAACCAGGGACAAACTTAAATACACAACACCGTCCTCTCCCTTTATATCACAGGTTCCCATAATGAAATACAGTAAAACACAAACAAATCACAATTTACATTATAAACACAACAATTAGTTAGATGCTCTGATGGACATTGATTCCTACGCGGTTGTCAGTGAACCCTTGACATCATTTTTTTTTGTGTGTTGACAGCAACCTCTCATCTTGTTCGATGAATGTGGATGTTGTCAGTTGTTGTCTCAACTAGAGTCCAAGGAGATGGAGATTGATGTGGCTGCTTTTGTTTAAAAAAAAGAGCTTTCACTTTGGAGACTAGCTTCTTCTTCTGCACTTTCTAGATGCATTTTGTTCACAGTTGGTTCCATTTTGATCTTTCACCTGCACTGTAATTAACCCCCCAAAGCATAGATCTTAGCTGGAATAAAGATGGAGTTGGCTTCTGTGTATTTTGGAGTTCTTCAACTTCGCTCCAGCTCAGTTTCCAGCTTCTTTAGTTCTTGTCCCAGGCTGCTGATCAGTATGTTAGTTGCCAACTGCTGCCCCTCCAGACTGCATACCAAGACCTCCTTTATCTGAATTGCATGGCAAAGTTTCTATGGTGTCTTCTCCAGGTTGTGGTGCACCTCCATCAGACCCTGTATCTCTTCCCTCAGGCTTGCATTCACCTTTACATTTTAGATCTTGCTTTGGCACTGGAGCCTTTTGCTCCTGTTGATGCTATTGTTTATGATCAGCAATTTTTTTCTCCTTGTTTACCAGCTTACTGGGAAAGAGAAAGGGAGTAAGATTAACCAAATTGTTCACACAGCTGGTACTGGTTTGAGAGGCCAACTAGCTGTTTTCCATGCTTGATTATTTTATATTCTATTCTAAGTTTCCAACCCTTCCAAAACACTAAAATGGCCCTAAACAAGTCACAAGTGACATTTTCTGTGGCTATGACAAAGGTGCGTTATCCCTTCTTAATGCGTCTGCCTTCATTTGACTCCAACAAAACTAGTTGCAGATCAATGGAATAGAACAAAAAAATCTGGCAATCAATAGCATCTTTTGATGGCGACAAGGGAAGAGAAGAGAATGGAGAAAAAAAACTTAAAATCTTGTTTGCTCAAAGAACAAATAATGAAAGCAAATGGTCGATAGAAAAAAATTAAACATTTGCATGAAGAATTACTACTGCCTAAATTAATAGTTGCATTTTGTTGAATGAATTTAAATGTTTTAAAATTCCTTTCCAACGTAGTAATCCATTCCACCTGCCAGATTTTTGCAGAGCATATAAATCCTTATAAATCAAGACACAAGCACAAAACTTGCTTTTTCTCCAATTTTGCTTCAATTTTTATTTTCCTTCAACAGTATTCTAGTTTATTCCTAAAGCTTTACATTAAAGCTAAATTGACTAGTAATTACTGACAAATGTAGAGTAAGAGTTCTAGCTTATATTTCCAGTTCTGAAGGCCAGGTTCCTAAATGATCCGCATCAAAGCGATGCGAGTACTATAGCTGCAAGTCTTTGACATGACAATTACCCTCTTCTGTGGTTGTGATTATGGCTAAGGGCTGTTTCCAAGTTGCAATTATACACTGGTGAGAATTCAACAGTCTGGTTTGCATTAGTTTGTTCTGTAGCACAATCTACTATTGACTCTAGCATTGCTCATGCTCCTTCTTGCCTAATTAAAAGCATACCAAGCATCTTGTACACATTCAAACACAATACACAGTGTTACATGGACTCACTAAAATCAGTAGCAATCTCTGACTTGCAAACTGCTGAAAATTTACAAAATTAAATTTACAAAAAGGTGATGGGATTTGACAAATTGGGAATAAACTCGAATAAGTCCACCATCCATTCAGTTATGAAGTAACAATATCTCCTGAAAATATTACACACAGCATATCTCCCAATTTTACTTTACGAAGCATCCTGTAAGCAGAGAAATGGAATGGAAGCCACCTCTCACTAAAGGAGAAGATTTTGACAAAGAAAATTTCAAGCTTCACCCTCAAACATTACCCAGGGAGTTATCATTGACCAGAACCTGAACTGGATCAGCCATGTAAAGACTGTGGCTACAAATGAAGATCAGAAGCTGGGAATTCTGTGATTGGTAGCTCATCTCCTGACTGCCCAAAGTCAGTCCACCATCTACAAGGCAAAGTTCAGGAGTGCGATGGAATACTCTCCAATTGCCTGGATGAGTGCAGCTCCAACTACATTCAATAAGTTCAAAACCATCCAGGTCAAAGCAGCTCTATCCAGGACAAAAATTGGTGTACCCCCCCCATCCACCAACTTAGGCATTCACTCATTCCACCACTGTTGGCAGAGGTGGTATATATCATCTACAAGATGCACTACATTAACTCACCAAATCTCTTGACAACACCTTTAAAATCCTCAAACATTGCCATCTAGAAGGACAAGGGCAACAGATAAATGGGAGCACCACTGCCTGCAACTTCCCCTCCAAGCTACGCACAATTATGACTAAGAACTTTCTTCCTTACTCCATATGGACTGCAGCAGTTCAAGGAGACAACTCATTACCATCTTCTCAAATGCAATTAGGGATGGGCAATAAATGCTGGTCTTATCAGCAACACCCACACCCCATAAATGAATAAAATTCACTATGACTAAATAGTCGCTTAAGTCATTAATTTTAGTATCTTACTCTAACTTGGAATGCAATATATACAAAACAAAAGAAATTGGAAATTCAGGAGGCACGAGCTACATGGGGTAGACCACGAAGTCCATTGAGCCTGCTCCGCCATGTAATGCATTCATGGCTAATCTTCGGCTTCAGATCCAATTTCCTGCCTATTCCCAAAGTGATGGAAAAAATCTGTCTATCCCAGCCTTAAATGTACTAACTGACGAAGATCTACAAATCCCTTTCTACCACTGGACTAGAAAATGTCAAAGATTAAACAACCTTTAAAACGAAGTAATTTTTCATTTTAGCGCTAATTCAGTCCCTTGAATTGCATCACCTTCAATAAGATCATGGTTGATCAGATCAGGGCCTTAACCCATTTCTTACCAGCTCTCTCACCACTCTCCTCAACTTTTTAGATCAAAAATCTGTCTAACTCAGCCTTGATAACCAAATCTCCATTGCTCATTTGGGAAGAGAACTTAAAAGACCAACAATCCTTTTGAGAGAAGAAACCCCTTTCACATTTTTATCTTAAATATGAGCCTCCTTATTTGGGGCAGCGTGGTGGCATAATGATTAGCAGTGCTGCCTCAGTGCCAGGAACCCAGGTTCGATTCCCAGCTTGGGTTGCTGTCTGTGTGGAGTCTGCACGTTCTCTCCGTGTCTGCATGGGATTCCTCCAGTTTCCTCCCACAGTCCAAAAAACGTGCTGTTTAGGTATATTGGCCATGCTAAATTCTCCCTCAGCGTACCCAAACAGGCGCCGGAGTGTGGTGACTAGGGGATTTTCACAGTAACTTCATTGCAGTATTAATGTAAGCCTACTTTAGGCTAATCGTGAGGGATGATGCACAAAATAAAGTGGAATGTCAGGTGACCTCGCCACACCACCGAATCTGCAACATCAGCTTTCCAGTCTTCAGATCACTGAATCAGGTATGTCCTTCTTACCAGACAAGACGGACTGCCCTTGGCAGGGTATCTGGGGAAGTGTTTACTTCCCCCACTCCCAGTTCCATTAGTTACTCGCTGCTGCATGTTCCTCTGAGCCACTGTTCAGACAGAGCTATCGATTGAGCTGGGTCTCAGCACTGGCCTCTGATGATAAGGAATTGCCACTTAGAAATGAGTTTAATACATTGTCCATTCATTCACTACAGTCAGTGAATGCCTTCAATCCACTACAGTCAGTGATTCTAGTCTGAATCACTGACTGATCCCTGGTGTGCCTCAGGGATCTGTTTTGGGGCCACTGCTGTTTGTAATTTTTATTAATGATCTGGATGAGGGTATAGTTGGGTGGATTAGTAAATTTGCTGATGACACCAAAGTCGGAGGTGTGGTAGATTCTGAGGAAGGGTGTCATAGTTTGCAGGAAGACTTGGACAGGTTGCAGAGCTGGGCCGAGAGGTGGCGGATGGAGTTTAATGCGGAGAAGTGTGAGGTAATTCACTTTGGTAGGAATAACAGATGTGTTGTGTATAGGGCTAACGGGAGGACTTTGAATAGTGTGGATGAACAGAGGGATCTAGGTGTATGTGTACATAGATCCCTGAAAGTTGGGAATCAAGTAGATAGGGTTGTTAAGAAGGCATACGGTGTCTTGGCGTTTATTGGTAGGGGGATTGAATTTAGGAGTCGCAGCATCATGTTGCAACTGTACACAACTCTGGTGCGGCCGCACTTGGAGTACTGTGTGCAGTTCTGGTCCCCACATTACAGGAAGGATGTGGAGGCTTTGGAGAGGGTGCAGAGGAGGTTTACCAGGATGTTGCCTGGTATGGAGGGGAGGTCCTATGAGGAGAGACTGAGGGATTTGGGGTTGTTTTCGCTGGAAAGAAGGCGGCTAAGAGGGGATCTTATTGAAACATATAAGATGATTAGAGGTTTAGATAGGGTGGACAGTGATAGCCTTTTTCGTCAGATGGAGAAAGCTAGCACGAGGGGGCATGGCTTTAAATTAAGGGGGGGTAGTTATAGGACGGATGTCAGGGGTAGGTTCTTTACCCAGAGGGTGGTGAGGGATTGGAATGCCCTGCCTGCTGCAGTTGTAAATGCGCCTAGTTTGGGGGCGTTTAAGAGATCCGTGGATAGGTTTATGGACGAAAAGGGATTGGTTTAGGTTAGTGGGTCATTGTTTTTTAACTGGTCGGCGCAACATCGTGGGCCGAAGGGCCTGTTCTGCGCTGTAATGTTCTATGTTCTATGTTCTAATAAATAAACTAATTTTGCTCCCTAGCTCTTGATTCCCCCATAAGGGGGAAATCCTCCTCAAGCGTTGCTCTGTCAAGCCCCTCATATTTCAGTAAGATCACCTCATTTTTCTAAACTCCCGAGCATGGGCCCATGCTTCCTTAAGCCCATCAATACAGCATTCCAGGTATGGCTGCCCTGTACAGTTGCAGCAAATGCCCCATTGCTCTGGAAATAAAGGCCACATTCCATTTGCCTAATTGCTTGCTCTAACTACATGCTAACTTTGTAATTTATGTACAAGGACAACCAGATCCCTCTGGAGTCTCTCTACCACTCACCCTCACAGCATTGTATGCCTTTTCTTTCCAGTTCAAAAACATTGATTAAAAAGCAATACTTACAGAAAGAGAAAATAGATGCAGGATTTGATTTATTGTCACATGTATTAGCATAGTGAAAAATATTGTTTCTTGCATGCTATACAGACAAAGCATACTGTTCATAGAGAAGGAAACAAGAGAGTGCAGAATGTAGTGTCACAGTCATAGCTAGGGTGTAACTTAATGTGAGGTACATCCATTCAAAAGTCTGATGGCAGCAGGGAAGAAGCTGTTTGAGTCGTTTGGAGAAGACTGTTCTGCCCCTCGAGCCTGCACCACCATTCAACATGACCATGGCTGATTATGCACCTTCAATATCCCACTCCACTTTATCTCCATACCCCTTGATTCCTTTAGTCACAAAGGCCATGTTCAGCTCCCTCTTGAACATATTTAACATTCTGGCCTCAACATGTTCCTGTGGTAGAGAATTCTACAGGGTCACAACTCTGAATGAAGAAATTCTTCCTCATCTTAGTCCTGAATGGTTTATCCCTTGTTCTTAAGACTTCAGTCTCATTTCACCCCAATGGTCAGTGAAATCAGGGGTGCCTGGGAATATCAGAAAAGGATTGACAGGCTGGTGTGAACATACGTAGAACAGTACAGGCCCTTCGGCCCTCAACGTTGTGCCAAGCTTTGTCTGAAACCAAGATCAAGCTATCCCACTTCCTATCATTCTGGTGTGCTCCATTTGCCTATCCAATAACTGCTTGAATGTTCCTAAAGTATCCAACTCCACTATCACAGCAGGAAGTCCATTCCACACCCCAACCACTCTAAAGAATCTACCTCAGACATCCCTCCTACATCTCCCACCATGAACCTTATAGTTATACCCCCTAGTAACAGCTAGGTCCACCCGAGGAAATAGTCTCTGAACGTCTACTCTATCTATCCCCCTCATCATCTTATAACATCTATTAAGTCACCTCTTAACCTCCTCCGCTCTAGAGAGAAAAGTCCTAGTTCCCTCAACCTTTCCTCATAAGACCTGCCCTCCAAACCAGGCAGCATCCTGGTAAATCTCCTTTGCAATCTTTCCAGTGCTTCCATATCCTTCTTATATGGAGGTGACCAGAACTGCACACAATATTCCAAATGTGGTCTCATCAAGGTCCTGTACAGTTGCAGCATAACCCTATGACTCTTAAACGCAAACCCCCTGTTAATAACCGCTAACACACTATGGGCCTTCATGGCTCTATCCACTTGAGTGGCTTTGGTTTCTTTTTTAAAAAAAAGAAAGCTAAAGAATGACTCAGAGGTCTTGAGAAACCAAATTGAGAACTCAGAACATATTTCAGAGTGGTAAAAATATATAACTTGTTACCAAAGAGTGGCTGAAATTAATTCCAACATTTTCCTTAACTCTGGGAAATCCTAATAATTTTCATTTCCAATTGAGTTTTACAACATGCATTCCCAGAATTTCTAGCTTTTCGCTTCAATGATGGAGTTAATGACACACTGGTCCAAAAATTAGTCACCCATTGCTCAGGTTTTCCACCACTGGCCCCCCCAACCCTCCAAATAATCAATTCTGTCCTTTCAAGATAAACACTGTGAATTGCATTTACTTTAAAGTTGTTCATCAGTTACTCAATCAGCTGCCCCCATTTATCTACAGTTAAAACCAATTCCTAAATCTGTGAACAGCTGCCAGGATTTCTGAGTTGCAAACCACATTAGGTCCAAACTGCAACCAGACCTTTCTCCCAAAATCTCAACAATCATACTCCCAGAACAAAACATTACTCTCTATGTTCATCAGAAGCCACAACGAATCTGTCATTTGGGTAGGGAGGGGGGTCAATATTAAAATCTACTGAGACACCAATCAAGCGTAGCCTGATGGATATTCACAAGGACACCAGCAAAACAAAGACACCTGTAAATGAGATGGTTAAAAGCACTAACTCTATCAGGCTAAGGAACGTGGGAGCAACAAAGAACAGGATATGCAGCTCTGGAATAAACACAGGAATTTCTCACACAACGGCTGTTGCGACGCCTTGAACAGATCGTGATCTCTGTCATGTTCCCAAGAGAATTAGGACCTCTTGACAGGAGCACGACATAACAACTGGCACTGCAGAGCAGGGTTCCAACATATACAGATGTCCTCTGCGGTGGACTGAACAAGTCATCACTTGGAGGCAGTGACATGAGACGGACAGACCCACAAGGTAAGATTAACCTTGTTCTGTCTCACTGAGCTAATACTCAGTCTACCGCTCATTCCCCAAGGCCCTGTACTGACAGAACCAGGAGACAGTTTACGCCCTTGAACACTGAGTAGCCCTACACTGGGAAGTTCAAGTCCCCCCAGTTGCCCTGATGGTTAGAGTCCCCAGGTTTATTTGTTAAGGCACTGGGTGGTTAGAATCCTCCAAGTGGCCTGGTAGTTAGAGACCCCAGGTTTATTCAATAAGTGGAGTTTGAGTCCCCCACATGTACCTGGAGGTTAGTGTCCCCAGGGTTCTGGTATATTAAATCCGGGAGGTTTGAAGCCCCTAGTAGCCGGGATTTGAGTCACTAAGTCGGTAGAATTTGAGATTCAAGTCCTCAGACGTAGTAACAGGTGGGAATTACTAGGGAAATATTATAAATTAATTGGCAAGATGGAAAATTGATTAGAAAAAAATCTAAGGTTGAGCTAATAATTTGAGTAGTTTTTGTATTTGTGTGTTTGTGTAGTCTGATTGCTTGTCAAACGTAGGTGGTTTTGTTGCATTAGGTTGAGAGCAGGAGTTGTTAAAGTCTGTTTGTTCTTGTGGAGTATTTATTAAATTGTTTTCAGAAAAAAAAAGGAATGGGTGGGAATTGGAGACATGACTACTTGTGCTGATCAAAA
This sequence comes from Carcharhinus amblyrhynchos, assembly GCF_965287045.1. NCBI lineage: Eukaryota > Metazoa > Chordata > Chondrichthyes > Carcharhiniformes > Carcharhinidae > Carcharhinus > Carcharhinus amblyrhynchos. The sequence continues at coordinate 121,754,702 of NC_137330.1, read as the reverse complement.
GGAAGTGCCCGTCTCAAACGTGTAGCCTTAGGCCGGCTGTTAAGAGGGGACATCCCCTATGTGAAGGTCAGGACCCTGAAGTGGGCATAGAGGCTACAAGGCACTGAAGATCGGAAGCACAAGTGATCAAAATCTCTTAACAGTGGGTCAAATTTTGGATAAGTCAGGGGATGGGACCCCTTTATATAAAAGGTGCCATGAAAACCCAAAGGATGAACAGCGACTCAGACACTTGTCAGGGTGTTTAAACAAAGTGTTGGAACGGAGAATTGGCAATTAGGGGGAACTTGGGATTTGGGTAAGCAAAGCAGAGGAGGCTACTTGAAACGCAATGCGGGAAGTAAGTGGAAGGTTTTAATGTCATCTTGGAGGAAGAGAGCCAATTAATTAACCGAGAAATCAAAGCTGGCCAGCTGGGTGGATAAGGCACGTAGGAGAGGGATCAGTGAATGGGATAATGAAGGGAAGCCCAAACCTTGGGAAATGCTGAAGTGGGAATGTGAGAACCATGAGAAGGACAGAAGAGATAGAGCGGAACAAGAGAGGTTAGAAAAGGAGAGAAGAGACTGAGAAAAAGGGTTACAGCGACAGGCCAAACAAAGGAAAGATAAAAAACCAGAACTACCTCCTGACATATTTGGCATGTCATTGTTGGTCCAAAGTACTGACACCAATGCCATTAATGCCAGGGCTGACTATGCCACCAAAAGGGCTGCAACAGCCCAAACTAGTGCCCTCCATGAATAAGCAGGCAATAAATTGCTTGCCTTCTTTGAACACACCAGCAAGCCAGATATAGTCACTATTCAGCGCTAACAGGAGATGCCCCTGCTTCTGAACACTATCTTTGGAAGACACATGGATGTTTGCATTCTGCATCAAAAGGCCTCTGGGTCACTCCAGCAGGCCAAGTTTGTATTCCGGATGCATTACTACCTTTATTGATTGATTATCTACACTCTGACACCCACCTTGGGAAGGAGAGAATGAGTAGAATATTGCTTCGTACCTGGTGGCACCCCCAGCTAGCCGAGGCTGCAGTCTCACATAGCATCATGCTTAATCTATCAACAAAATAACATTGGCCAAAGCATAAAGTGCTCGCCAGGGAAAACACCCTTGCCGGGTAGCCCATTTAATTGTGTTCAGTTGGATTTTATCGAATTACCACGTGTGCAGAGTTATAAGTATTGTCTTGTAATTGTTGATGTGTTTTGTAGAGGGATAGAGGCTTTCCCAACTACAAATAACAAGGCCTTGATAGTACTAAAGTTGGTATTGACAGAAACAATACCAAGATTTGGGGTACCTCAACAGATTAGCTTGGGCAATGGCTCCCATTTTGCAAGAAAAATTAATAAGGAACTATGTACATAGAACATTACAGCGCAGAACAGGCCCTTCGGCCCACGATGTTGCGCCGACCAGTTAAAAAAAAAAACAACAACAATGACCCACTAACCTAAACCAATCCCTTTTCGTCCATAAACCTGTCCACAGACCTCTTAAACGCCCCCAAAATAGGCGCATTTACAACTGCAGCAGGCAGGGCATTCCAATCCCTCACCACCCTCTGGGTAAAGAACCTACCCCTGACATCCGTCCTATAACTACCCCCCCTTAGTTTAAAGGCATGCCCCCTCGTGCTAGATTTTTCCATCAGAGGAAAAAGGCGATCACTATCCACCCTATCTAAACCTCTAATCATCTTATATGCTTCAATAAGATCCCCTCTTAGCCGCCTTCTTTCCAGCGAAAACAACCCCAAATCCCTCAGCCTCTCCTCATAGGACCTCCCCTCCATACCAGGCAACATCCTGGTAAACCTCCTCTGCACCCTCTCCAAAGCCTCCACATCCTTCCTGTAATGTGGGGACCAGAACTGCACACAATACTCCAAGTGCGGCCACACCAGAGTTGTGTACAGTTGCAACATAACGCTACGACTCCTAAATTCAATCCCCCTACCAATAAACGCCAAGACACCGTATGCCTTCTTAACAACCTTATCTACTTGATTCCCAACTTTCAGGGATCTATGTACACATACACCTAGATCCCTCTGCTCATCCACACTATTCAAAGTCTTCCCGTTAGCCCTATACTCAACACATCTGTTATTCCTACCAAAGTGAATTACCTCATATTTCTCTGCATTAAACTCCATCCGCCACCTCTCGGCCCAGCTCTGCAACCTGTCTAAGTCTTCCTGCAAACTATGACACCCTTCCTCACTATCTACCACACCTCCGACTTTGGTGTCATTAGCAAATTTACTGATCCACCCAACTATACCCTCATCCAGATCATTAATAAAAATCACAAACAGCAGTGGCCCCAACACAGATCCCTGAGGCACACCACTTGTAACCAAACTCCATGATGAATATTTACCGTCAACCACTACCCTCTGTCTCCTATCCGCTAGCCAATTCCTAATCCAGTTCCCTAGATCACCCCCAATCCCATACATCTGCATTTTGTGCAGAAGCCTACCATGGTGAACCTTGTCAAACGCCTTACTAAAATCCATATACACCACGTCCACTGCCTTACCCCCATCCACCTCTTTGGTCACTTTCTCAAAAAACTCAATAAGGTTAGTAAGGCACGACCTACCCGCCACAAAACCATGCTGACTATCTCCAATCAACTCATTACTCTCCAAATAACTATAAATCCTATCCCTAATAATTTTTTCCAAAACCTTGCCCACAACAGAAGTGAGACTCACCGGTCTATAATTCCCGGGGAAGTCTCTGTTCCCTTTCTTAAACAATGGGACAACATTCGCTAACCTCCAATCATCTGGTACTATACCAGAGGCCAACGACGGCCTGAAGATCAGAGCCAGAGGCTCTGCAATCACTTCTCTTGCCTCCCAGAGAATCCTGGGGTAAATCCCATCCGGACCAGAGGACTTATCTATTTTCAGACCCTCCAGAATATCCAGCACATCCTCCTTATCAACTGTAACACTGTCAATTCTACTCCCCTGCAACCCAGTGTCCTCCTCAGCTATATCCATGTCCCCCTGCGTGAACACCGAAGAGAAATATTGGTTCAATGCTTCACCAATCTCCTCCGGTTCCACACATAACTTCCCTCTGCCGTCTATAACTGGCCCTAACCTTGCCCTAACCAACCTTCTATTCTTGACATACCTATAGAACGCCTTAGGATTCTCCTTAACCCTATGAGCCAAAGTCTTCTCATGTCCTCTTTTAGCCCACCTTAGCTCGCTCTTCAACTCCCTCCTAGCCAATCTAAAGCTCTCCAGTGCACTATCCGAGTGCTCACGTCTCATCCGAACATAAGCCTCCTTTTTCTTTTTAACCAACGAATCAACTTTTTTGGTGCACCACGGTTCCCTAGCCTTACCAATTCCACCTTGCCTGACAGGGACATACCTATCACAGACTCGCAGTAGCTGCTCCTTGAAAAAACTCCACATTTCGGACGTTCCCAATCCCTGTAATCTCCTAGTCCACCCTATGTTTCCTAATTCTCTCCTAATAGCCTCATAATTACCCTTCCCCCAGCTAAAACCACTGGCCCGAGGTTCATGCCTATCCCTTTCCATCACTAAGGTGAACGTAACCGAATTGTGGTCACTATCACCGAAATGCACACCAACTTCCAAATCCAACACCTGATCTGGCTCATTTCCCAGCACCAAATCCAATATAGCCTCACCTCTAGTTGGCCTATCTACATACTGAGTCAAAAAACCTTCCTGCACACTTTGCACAAAAACTGACCCCTCTAACGAGCTAGAGCTATAACAATTCCAATCAATATTAGTAAAGTTAAAATCCCCCATAACAATTACCCTATTACTTTCACTCCTAACCAGGATCGTCTCCGCAATCCTTTCCTCAACCTCTCTAGAACTTTTAGGAAGTCTATAAAAGACTCCCAACAGGGTGACCTCTCCTCTCCTATTTCTAATCTCCACCCATACTACCTCAACAGACAAGTCCTCGTCAAATCTCCTCTCTGACACTGTGATACAATCCCTGACCAATAATGCTACCCCTCCCCCCCCTTCTACCTCCTTCTCTACTTCGACTAAAACATTTAAACCCCGGGACCTGCAGCATCCATTCCTGCCCCTGCTCTATCCATGTCTCTGAAATGGCCACAACATCGAAGTCCCAGGTACTGATCCACGCTGCAAGTTCACCCACTTTATTGCAAATACTCCTCGCATTGAAGTATACACATTTCAAACCCTGCTCCACCCCACCCCTGCGATGCCGTGCATTGCAGTCCCCATCCATGCACCCCTCACTTTCAACCCCTCTACTCAGGATCCCTCCCCCCCTCCGAATCAGTTTAAACTTCCCTGCATAGCCCTAGCAAACTTACCCCCCAGGATATTGGTCCCCTTCTGATTCAGGTGTAGACCATCCCTCTTATAGAGGTCCCACCTTCCCCAGAACGAGCCCCAATTGCTTAAGTACCTGAACCCCTCCCTCCTGCACCATCCTCTCAGCCACAAGTTCAAACTTTCCCTTTCTCTATTCCTCTCTAAACTATCTCGTGGCACAGGCAAGAGTCCGGAGATAACCACTCTATCAGTCTTGGCCTTTAGTTTCCACCCCAACTCCATAAATCTCTGCTTAATATCCCCTTCCCTTAACCTATGTCATGTGTCCCCACATGAACAATAACTTGGGGTTGATCTCCCTCTCCTCTAAGAGTCCTGAATACCTTTTCAGATACATCCCAGACCCCAGCCCCTGGTAGGCAACACACCAGCCCTGAGTCCCTACCTTTACTTCCGACCCTCCTATCTGTTCCCTTAACCGTGGAGTCCCCAATCACGAGGCCCAATTGTTTACAGCCCCTAACCACCTGAACTTTCACACTAGGCTCAACCCCAGTGACCTGGTTCCTTTGACTATCCCCAGTTGTTTCCTCCTCAACTGTAGCCTCCAGGACCGAAAACCTATTTTGGAGGGGAACCGCCCCAGGGGATTGTCCCCCCGATTGCTTCTTTCCCCTCTTCCTGGCAGTGACCCAAGACTCATTTTTAGGAGTGACTATTTCCTTATAACTCCTATCGATTTCCACCTCTGCCTCCCGAATTATGCGGAGTTCCTCTAACTCCACCTCCAGCTCCTTTACACGCTCCTCCAGAAGCTGCAATCTAACACACTTCCTACAAGTAAACTCCCCTGAAACACTACTAGATTCCCTCACCACATACATCCCACAGGAGATGCAGCTTACTGCCTGAACTGCCATCCCTGAAGCAATTACCAGCAAAAAAATAAATTTAAAAAAAAACAAACAAACTTCCCCCACTCTTATAATTAGGTTAGAGGAGGTGGGAGGGTGGGATTCTCTACTAGTGTAGAGGATCGGGTATCCTCTCTACACTAATTTATAGGGTTAGGGGCCCGAGAAAAAAAAACTACAAATACCAGCAAGCGTCCTAGTGACGACTTCCGGTTTCTAACTAATTTTAAAAAAAACCGCCGAAACTCGCAACTTTAAAACTATATATAAAACGTTAAACAATAAAAACAGAAAAATGTACCTGTTTGCTGCCTCCTCTCACGCCCAAAAATCGCTGCCTCTCAATACTGCTCCTCAGGAACAATGAGCCTGCTCATGAGCCTGCTATGTGGCATAGTTCAGCAGCAGTTCCAACGTGCCGACCATCCCCAGGCAACAGGAACAGTGGAAAGAGCTAATGGGGCCCTTAAAGCTAAGCTAGCCAAGTAACATCTGAAAGCCATCTAATCTGGTTAAAAAAGTCTTACCCTTAGCCCTCTACCGCATGAGAATAACACCCCACTGGTCTATCAACTGCGGAGTTAATCTGTGGTAAACCAAGCAGGACACCCTGGGATGCAAGTACAAGCGCATGCACCCAGACAGAATTACACGTTATGGGAGACAAAATGTAGAAGTACTTAAGAACATAAGAAATAAGAGCAGGAGTAGGCCATCTGGCCCTTCGAGCCTGCCCCGCCATTCAATAAGATCATGGCTGATCTGTCGTGGCTCAGTTCCACTTTCCCGCCCTCTCCCCATAACCCTTAATCCCCTCTCTTATCAAAAACCCATCAACCCGCTTCTTGAAAATATTTAGCGAGGCAGCCTCCACCACTTCAACGGGTAGAGAATTCCAGAGATTCACCACCCTTTGAGTGAAGAAGTTCCTCCTCAACTCCGTTCTAAAACGCCCCCCCTTTATCTTGAGGCTGTGCCCCCTAGTCCTACTGTCTTTTTTGAGCGGGAAGAGTCTCTCCACCTCTATCCTATCCATCCCATTCATCATCTTATACGTCTCAATGAGATCTCCCCTCATTCTTCTAAACTCTAACCAGTACAAGCCTAGTTTATTCAGCCTCTCCTCATAGCTCAACCCCCTCAACTCCGGTATCAGCCTAGTAAACCTCCTCTGCACTCCCTCCAAGGCTAAGATATCTTTGCGCAGGTGCGGCGCCCAAAACTGCACACAGTACTCCAGCTGCGGCCTCACCAATGCCCTATACAGCTACAGCAAGACCTCCCTACTTTTATATTCAATCCCCCTCGCTATGAAGGCCAGCATCCCATTCGCCTTCCTGACCACCTGCAAGCTGGGTTTTTGCGACTCATGCACAAGGACCCCGAGGTCCCTCTGCACCGTCGCCTGCTGCAGTTTTTCGCCCCGTAAGTAATAGTCCTTCCTACCATTATTCCTACCAAAGTGGACCACCTCACACTTGCCAACATTAAATTCCATTTGCCATTTCCTGGCCCATTCGCCCAGCCTATCTAGATCCTTCTGCAGACTCTCCACACCCTCCGCACAATTTGCCGTTCCCCCAATCTTGGTGTCATCAGCAAATTTCGACACCCTACGCTCGGTTCCCTCCTCCAGATCATCTATATAAATGGTAAAAAGCTTTACATAGAACACTACAGCACCGACCCCTGGGGCACTCCACTAGTCACTATCCGCCAATCCGAATAGCACCCATTGACCCCCACTCTCTGCCTCCTATTTGACAACCAATCCTCTATCCACACTAACACCCTACCCCCAACTCCATGTCCCTCGACCTTCTGCAATAACCTCTTGTGAGGTACTTTGTCAAACGCCTTCTGAAATTCTAGAAAGACCACATCCACCAGCTCTCCTCTATCCACCGCCCTAGACACATCCTCATAGAACTCCAGCAAATTTGTCAGACACGACTTCCTTTTAATGAAACCGTGCTGCGTCTGCTCTATCAAGCAATTCCCTTCAAGATGCCTCGCAATTTCCTCCTTAATGACAGATTATGACCAATTCTCGTATCTACACATCTTGAGACATAAAGGGCAATTTAACACAGCCAATCCCTCTAACCTACATTTCTTGGGGCACTAAGGGGCAATTTAGCATGGCCAATCAGCCTACCCTGCGCATCTATGGACTGTATGAGGAAACTGGAGCACCCGGAGGAAGCCCACGTAAACACGGGGAGAACGTGCAAACTCCACACAGACAGTCAGTCAAAGCTGGGGTCGAACATAGGTCCCTGGCTCTGTGAAACAGCAGTGCTAACCATTGTTCCAACGTGCCACTGCCATGATAACATTAGGTGTAATGGGAGGATTTGCAGCTGCTTAACAATCTGAGAGGATTTTCTTGTCATTCTTTGTGTAGCTTCATGCTTAGTGTGTAGTGTGGAATGGTGGAAGGATTCCTGGACTGGCTAACAGTCTGACAGGCTGTGATGTGAACACCAAGACTGTAACCATCTTTACAATAGGTGATGATGTGCTGTCATCTGGAACAAGGGCTCTCCCGACTGCCAAAAATCATTCAATGTGTGGAGGAGTTGCCTATGTCCACCAGACTTAAGTATCCAAATTTGCTTTGCCAACTATGCGATTAACTGTGTTCTTGGAGTTTTCATCAACATGATTTGCCTCAATGCTCGAGCCAATAGTTGGCCAACACAACCATCCCTATGACGCACTACCTTCCTAAGCCAATTGGAAAGAAAAGAATCATTATCTGATTGGATGTTGTGTGACTGTCAGCCTTTTCCTTCCTGTTTCCAATATTTTTATATCTGACAAAGAGAAATGTTCAAAGAAAGTCTTTACAGAACACAATCTTTTTCAATGATCCAATGATTTTCCTCAGGGTCGCACACAGCAGTATCCGGGAAATTGACCATCCATTCCTGGAGACTCCAGGCTAACCCTGGAAGGTTGGCCAATCAAGTCAAGTTAAAGTTAATTTATTAGTCACAAGTAGGCTTACATTCACACTCCGACAGCTAACCTCATCTTTAAAGTTTCTTCATTCACAGGTACAGTGCACCTTTGGGTCAACTCCATGGACACCAGATCAAGATTCTGACCCACAGGACTACTTCCCTGGACCACAGATAGGAACCCTCATGCTAATAAAGAACTGTAATCGACCCAAACTTGGGCCACTGTGGAAAGGACTGTTCCAAGTTCTCCTCCAGACTCCAACTGCAATCAAGGTTCAAGGACAACCTCGCTGGATGCATGTGAATGACTGTAAACGGTGGATACTAATGTCTACTAATAAATCATGAGGATCATCTTCACCATCTTCAGCCTTTTGGTTATTTTCCTGGCACCAGGACAACTGGATTAATAGAAAGGAAGCCTGAAAGATGGACTGACTAATGGACAATTTCACTTTAACACCTTTTTGTACATGTCTTATGAGTAGGCTGTAAAATTTAATGCAAGGTGGTGTTGGGTCTGCTCACACATACCACCACATGCTAAAGAAGGGATTCCTCTGTTCCCTATTCCTCTCAACCCCCAGGAAATGACACAATGGGATTTCGTATCAAAACGAGACTAAAAACGGACTGAAGCTGTGTTCAAGCCTACGGGCTTCATAAAAGTTAATGGGCAGGACGTCCCTCTATGGGTACCTTTGGGCAAAAATATTGCTCCACTTGTCGAGAGTTTTAATATAACGAATTCTTTTAAGAACCATTACCAACCCCAGGATGGTAGTCTGCCTCCCCGGAGCAGGGGTACAGGACGTATCAGAGAGGATAGAGGGAATTGTGAAGGGTGAAGGGTGAAGGGTGAAGGGACCCAGGCTAAAGTAATTACACATGTAGGAGAGAAGGACATACGAAGGCGGGCGGGAGGACAGAGACAGAGACAGAGACAGAGACAGAGACAGAGACAGAGACAGAGACAGAGACAGAGACAGAGACAGAGACAGAGACAGAGACAGAGACAGAGACAGAGACAGAGAAGGAATGTACGAAGGCAATTCTGAGAGTTGGGGGCCAAGCTGAAGAGCAGGGCCTCCAGGGTGGCATTCTCTGGGCTGCTGCCTAGTAGTCATGATGTGGATATGCCGGCGTTGGACTGGGGTAAACACAGTAAAAAGTCTGACAACACCAGGTTTAAGTCCAACCGATTTATTTGATATTACACTCACCAGCTTTCAGGTTAGTCCCTTTGTCAGGTGAATGGAGAGTTCTGGCCTCAGACAGAGCATATAAAGCACAGACAGTTCTGGAAACTGTCTGTGGAATCTGTAAACCATCTGTGCTTTAAATGCTCCGTCTGAGGCCAGAACTCTCCATTCACCTGACGAAGGGACTAACCCGAAAGCTAGTGAGTGTACTATCAAATAAATTGGTTGGACTTAAACCTGGTGTTGTCATACTTTTTACTGCTGCCTAGTAACAGCATGGCTAGGAATAATGAGATCATGCAGCTGAATGCGTGGCTGAGGGATTGGTGCAAGGAAGAGGGCTTTACTTTTGTCGATCACTGGGGAGTATTTGTGAGAGAAGGGCACCTGTACAGGAGGGATGGGGAACATTTGAATGGGAGGGGGGACAAATATCTTAGCTGGAGTGTTTTGGCAGGGTTTAAACTAATAGGGAGGGGGGGTGGGGATGAGACTGATAGCTTATTAGGCACTGGGATTGGGAGCGAGTTGAGTGACAGGGTAGGTTTGGTTGAAAGGAAAATTATCAGGGGAAAGGAGGATCCGAGTGGACCTGGAGGGTTGGATTACATCTGTTTTAATGCGAGGAGCGTAACGGGTAAAACGGATGAGCTTAGGGCCTTGATGTTCGTGAGGAATTTAGATGCGGTGACAGTGACGGAGACGTGGTCAAAGGAAGGGCAGGACTGGCAGCTGAATGTTCCTGGGTATAAGTGTTTTAGGTGTGACAGAGGAAGGCTGAAGAGAGGTGGTGGGGTGGCATTGTTAGTAAAGGAGCACATCACAGCAGTGCAGAGGGAGGACAATATGGAGGAGTTAGGGATTGAGTCGCTGTGGGTGGAGTTGAGGAATAGGAAGGGAGCGATTACTATGCTAGAGGTGTACTATAGGCCACCCAACAGCCCAAGGGCAGTAGAAGGAGGCATTTGTAAAGACATTTTAGATAGGTGCAGAAAGAATAGGGTGGTTGTAGTGGGTAACTTTAATCTTCCTGGAGTGGATTGGAAGGTGCCTAGAGCTGGGGGTTCGGACAGGGAGGAATTTGTAATATGTGTGCTGGAAGGGTCCTTGGAGCAGTACGTTACTAGCCCGATAGGGAGGGGGCTATACTGGAGTTAGTTTTGGGTAATGAGCCAGGTCAGGTGGCTGAGGGTGCAGTAGGCGAACATCTGGCTAACAGTGACCACAAGTCTGTCTACTTTAGGATAAAAATGGAAAAGGATGAGTGCTGTCCGAAGGGGAGGGTGCTGAACTGGGGGGAGGCGAGCTATAGCCGGATGAGGAAGGAGCTGAAGGACACCAATTGAACATAAGAACATAAGAAATAGGAGCAGGAGTAGGCCATCTAGCCCTTCGAGCCTGCCCCGCCATTCAATAAGATCATGGCTGATCTGTCGTGGCTCAGTTCCACTTTCCCGCCCTCTCCCCATAACCCTTAATCCCCTCTCTTATCAAGAACCCATCAACCCGCTTCTTAAAAATATTTAGCGAGGCAGCCTCCACCACTTCAACGGGCAGAGAATTCCAGAGATTCACCACCCTTTGAGTGAAGAAGTTCCTCCTCAACTCTGTTCTAAACCGCCTCCCCCTTATCTTGAGGCTGTGCCCCCTAGTCCTACTGTCTTTTTTGAGCAGGAAGAGTCTCTCCACCTCTATCCTATCCATCCCATTCATCATCTTATACGTCTCAATGAGATCTCCCCTCATTCTTCTAAACTCTAACGAGTACAAGCCTAGTTTATTCAGCCTCTCCTCATAGCTCAATCCCCTCAACTCCGGTATCAGCATAGTAAACCTCCTCTGCACTCCCTCCAGGGCCAAAATATCCTTGCGCAGGTGCGGCGCCCAAAACTGCACACAGTACTCCAGCTGCGGCCTCACCAATGCCCTATACAGCTGCACCAAGACCTCCCTACTTTTATATTCAATCCCCCTCGCTATGAAGGCCAGCATCCCATTCGCCTTCCTGACCACCTGCTGCACCTGCAAGCTGGGTTTTTGCGACTCATGCACAAGGACCCCGAGGTCCCTCTGCACCGTCGCCTGCTGCAGTTTTTCGCCACGTAAGTAATAGTCCTTCCTACCAAAGTGGACCACCTCACACTTGCCAACATTAAATTCCATTTGCCATTTCCTGGCCCATTCGCCCAGCCTATCTAGATCCTTCTGCAGACTCTCCACACCCTCCGCACAATTTGCCTTTCCCCCAATCTTGGTGTCATCAGCAAATTTCGACACCCTGCACTCGGTTCCCTCCTCCAGATCATCTATATAAATGGTAAATAGCTGAGGCCCCAGCACCGACCCCTGGGGCACCCCACTAGTCACCAACCGCCAATCCGAATAGCACCCATTGACCCCCACTCTCTGCCTCCTATTTGACAACCAATCCTCTATCCACACTAACACCCTACCCCCATGTCCCCTCCATGTCCCCTGACCTTCTGCAATAACCTCGTGAGGTACCTTGTCAAACGCCTTCTGAAAATCCAGAAAGACCACATCCACCGGCTCTCCTCAATCCACTGCCCTAGACACATCCTCATAGAACTCCAGTAAATTTGTCAGACACGACTTCCCTTTAATGAAACCGTGTTGCGTCTGCCCTATCAAGGAGAGGTTGTTAGCGGGTAAGTCCACGGTTGGCAAGTGGGAGGCTTTCAAGGGCAAACTGAAAATGTTGCAGGAAAGACATGTGCCGGTAAAGAGGAAGGATGGGAAAGGCAGGATTAGAGAGCTGTGGATTACAGGGGATATTGAGGACTAGGTCAGGAAGAAGAGAGAGGCATATGTTAGGTCTAAGCAACTGGGAATGGAGAGAGCACGAGGGAGTTCAAAAGGGGAGTTAGAAGGGCGAAAAGGGGGCATGAAATTGCTTTGGCTCATAGGGTTAAGGAAAATCCAAAGGCATTTTACTCTTATATTAGGAACAAGAGGGTGGTTAGAGGGGAAAATAGGTCCTCTGAGGGACAAAGGAGGGGAACTGTGCATTGAGTCTGAGGGAATGGGGGAGATCCTGAATGAACACTTTGCGTCAGTATTCACGAAGGAGAGGGGCTTGGTGTTTTTTGTAATGTCTTGGAGGGAGCTGTAGACCAGTTGAAGGAAATATCCATTACAAGGGAGGAAGTGTTAGGGTTTTTAGGTAGCATAAAAACTGATAAAACTCCAGGGCCTGATGGCATTTATCCCAGGCTGCTTAGGGAGGTGAGAGATGAAATTGCTGGGCCTCTGACGCAAATCTTTGTCTCTTCTTTGGACACAGGTGAGGTCCGAGAGGACTGGAGGATAGCTAATGTGGTACCGCTGTTTAAAAAGGGCAGTAGGGATAACCCTGGTAATTATAGGCCAGTGAGTTTGACATCGGTGGTAGGAAAGTTGTTGGAAAAAATTCTTAGGGATAGGATGTATAAGCATTTGGAGCATTGCGATCTGATTAGGGACACGCAGTATGGCTTTGTTCAGGGGAGGTCTTGCCTTACGAATCTGGTAGAATTTTTTGAGGAGGTGACAAAAACGGTTGATGATAGGCAAGCCGTTGATGTCATCTATATGGATTTCAGCAAGGCGTTTGACAAAGTCCCTCACGGCAGGCTGGTAGAAAACGTTAAGGCACATGGGATACAGGGACAGGTATCCAGATGGATTGAAAATTGGCTAGGCAACAGGAGACAGAGTAGTAGTGGAAGGGTCCTTTTCTAGCTGGAGGTCTGTCACCAGTGGTGTGCCGCAGGGCTCAGTACTGGGACCTCTTCTCTTTGTAATATATATAAATGACTTGGAAGAGGGCGTATGTGGTGTGATCAGCAAGTTTGCAGATGATACCAAGATGGCAGGATTGGTGGATAGTGAGGAGGATTGTCAGGTGACACAGCAGGATATAGACAGGCTGGTATACTGGGCAGATAGAATTTAATCCTGACAAATGCGAGGTGATGCATTTTGAAAGGAATAATGCAGGGAGGAGTTACATGATAAAGGGTAGACCAATTAAGAATATAGAAATGCAGAGGGACCTGGGAGTGCAAGTGCACAAGTCTCTGAAGGTGGCAACCCAGGTAGAGAAGGTTGCGAAGAAAGCTTACAGAATGTGAGCCTTTGTAGGAAGGGGTATAGAGTATAAGAGCTGGCGTCTAATGCTACAGTTGTACAGAATGTTGGTTAGACCACATTTGGAGGACTGCGTCCAGTTCTGGTCCCCTTACTACCGCAAGGACGTGGAGACCCTAGAGAGTGTGCAGAGGAGGTTTACCAGGATGCTGCCTGGTATGGAAGGACTGGGTTATGAGGAAAGATTGGGTAAACTGGGGCTCTTTTCCTTAGAAAGACGGAGATTAAGGGGGGATCTGATAGAGGTGTGTAAAATAATGAAGGGTATAGATAGAGTAAACAGTGGCAGGCTTTTTCCTAGATTGGAGACAAATGTCACAAGGGGTCACGAGCTGAGGGTGAGGGGGGAGAAGTATAATTTGGGTACTAGAGGGAGGTTTCTCACACAGAGGGTCGTGGGGGTATGGAATGCACTACCAAGTAAGGTGGTGGAGGCAGGCACGCTGGACTTGTTTAAGGTTTACTTAGATAGACACATGAGTGAAACAGGGATGGAGGGTTATAGGAGACGGTTTTAAAAAGGGTCAGAGCCTCGGGACATTACTGGAAATCTAATGCTACATGTTGATGTTTTGTCTCTTTTACTCCGCAAGTGTATGGGTCCACCTTGTTGTCAAACGAGGGGCATGCACACTGTGGGTCGTGCGTGGGCTGCTCTTGGATGTTTCGAGAGTGGCCTAGTACTTCGCGTGCTCTTAAAACTGGACCAGCAGATGGGCACCACAACAGCTCAGTGACTATCACTGCTAGCTGTGCAGATACATGGATTTGGGCCAGTGTCTGTGGGAGTTTGCGCATTCTCCCTGGAGGTACTCTGGTTTCCTCCCACACCCCAAAGACGTGCTCTTCGGCTGATTGGTGTAACAAATTGTCCCTAAACTATTCTCCCGAATCTGGTTTCCAATGGGGGTACCATATGCGTACACACGGGTCAAGGCAGGTGTAGGAAAATGCTTTGTTAAGATGGCGGCGCAAGCTCATTGGGCCGAAGGGCCTGTTTCCCGTGCTGGGTTGTTCTTTGTTAAACTACGATAGATCAGGCTCCCCACCTCACTTCATTGTAAAAAAATCCATCTGCCCGATAAGAAACGGAACCAAATCTGTTGGTTGTAGCTATTGCTTTCAGCAGTTTAATGTCACCAGTCCCAGTAGTAGTATGGTAGAGCAAGTCCATTGCCTTACTACCAAATCATTTTGGACAACTGTGGGGGCTCCATTCCAACTCGACCCAGTTCTATTAAATGACACGTTAGCATACAATGGCACTTATTTTGTCTGTGCAGATAACGCCTATCCTCGGCCTCCCTGGGACTGGTCTGGATCTTGTTATCTAGTGTATGTGGTCCCCCACGTCCGACATTATGACTCCCTGCATCTCTACCCCAAGACCAGTTAAGATCTAAACGGGCCATCACCAAAACTCAACAGTTTTATATGATAGCCTTTCCTGCCTACAAGACAGCAAAGGCAGCTCAAGAGCTGATCAATATGGCATCAGCTCTTGAGAAAATAGCTAATGATACTGCGAATAGATTACAGGGTGTGAGCACCGCTATCTCCGAAGTTTCAGCTGAAGTCGTAGCTGTATGGACAGTGGCATTCCAAAATCATATGGCTTTAGATTACTTGTTGGTGGCTACTGGAGACATCTGCGGCCCAATAGGCTCCAAGTGCTGTACATACATTTCAGACTCCTCCGACAATATCACCGATTTAGCTGAGCACATTAAAAAGACAGTAGACAAAATTAGAACCGAGGGGCAGAACTTTAAGGACTACAATCCCCCTGGCTTATGGCCCTTTGGTAACCTCTTTGGGGACTGGGGTGGAATGATAATACATTTGGGAATCATTATTCTGATGGTGTGCTTATTACTGTTCTTAAAGAACAAAGAACAACCCAGCACGGGAAAGAGGCCCTTCGGCCCAACGAGCCCGCACCACCGCCTCTTCCTACACCTACCCTGCCCTGTATGTGAACCCCTAATGTAGCCAGATTCAGGGGAGAATAGTGTCAATTTAGTACACCAATCAGCCTAAGAGCACACCTTGCTACAATGTGTTTGTCTATGCCTGGCCTATAACAGAGACCAAACTCCTGTCTAAAGTTAAGTTACGATAAAATGATAAAAGGAGGGAATGAGATATTAAGGGGTTAATATCTCATGCAACTAACAGCTTTTGCAAAAACTGGTAACACAGCAGTTTGGGTGAATGACAAGCTTAACGAACTTACCCATTAACAATTCTCTTTCTTTCAATATAACCATATTATGACTTTAGATAAGGTTAACCTGACTAGAACAAAGGATGTCTTGTGATTAGCTATATCGCATCAGTCCACATGTGACCATAAGGATTGTAAAAGCTACATAAAGGGGACTGTCCCATTATTCAGGGTGCCTTTGCTACCTGACTCCCAGCACTGAGTGGAAGTTACGTAGCAAAGGTTTGCCAGCTTGCACATATATGAAAAATAAAGAACTTTTGAATTGGACAGCAGTTGGTGTTTGCCTTTGTATCAAGGACAGAAGAGTCTCGCAAAAAGCTAACTTAACATTAGTGTTCATGACCAAAAAGACTGTAATCAATTAGTACCTGTCCTTGAAGTTTATGGCTGGGAGCATGGTCAGTGCCAGCACAATCCCGACAAAGGAGGAGAAACAAAGACATTGGCAACAAGAATTTGGGATTAATGTAGAAGCAAGACTTCGGGTCTGGGACTCAGACAGCGGAACAAAACCCTTTAATCGAGAATCTGATCAGTTCACCTTGCCACTGGTACCATATCAAGTCCGATTCATGAGTTTGGATATTTTGTGAAGTTTTGATACCTTTTGAATACTTGTGTGTATAACAGGGTAGATCAAAGGTTAGTTACTTTGTGTGTAATGAAGTCAGAGGTTAATATTTTGTGTATAACAAAGTTTGATATCTGATGTAATTTGTGATAACTTAATACAGAACAATAAAAGGAGATTTGCTGTACAATAATTTTGAGAGTTTGAGAATGTTTGTCCATGGTGTCAGTTGACCTGAGTTTGAGGGCAAGACCATGAGGAGATTTGAATGAGAATGACCATTTTACAGTAAAGGTTGACTGCATAATGCCAGCAGAGCTTGGTGCTTATTTGTAAAGGCATAGATCTGGATTTCAGTACATGGGCTCAGACAGATAAGAGAGAGAAGAAGTGTCAAAAGATATAGTATGCAGTCTTCCAAAGGGAGAGGATATGAGATCAGAAACTCAGCTGGTGGTCAATTAGGTTGCCAAATTATCTGGTGATCAGTGATATTGGCCAGTGTGAGAACCAGTACCAGTAATGATGGTTATATTTTGGGATACAACATATGGCTGAGGAACAGGATAGGACCAATTATAAACCCTTCAGAGAACAGCAAGGAGTGGATTGGCCATTCTAAATTGTCCCTTAGTGTCTCAGGAAGTGTAGGCTAGGGGGATGAATGGGGTAAATATGTGGAGCTACACAGATAAAGCCTCAATAAGATGCTCATTTGAAGCGTCAGTGCAGATTTGATGGGCCAAATGGCCTCCTTCTGCACTGTAGAGATTCTATATTAGTACGGATGTAATAAAGAAGTCAACAGTTGCAAATTCTCTGGTTACAACTGAATAGGTAAGAATAGAATCAAGCACGGGAAGGGAGGAGACGCTGCGGAAGAATACTTTAACACAGTTCCACTGCTAAATTGGGAAAGGGGCATGCCTGAGGAACAGGCTTTGACAAGAGAAAGGCATTGATGCTACAAAGACAGGTGAAAAGGGATCTTGACCCAAGTAAAATGGACCTAAATATTGATAGGCAGCAACATAATTCATTAAAAAGAGATGGTGACTCAGCTACAGTTTGGGTACATCTTCACAAAAGGGAAAGGAAAGCAGCAAAATCCAAAATTCCCTAGATAACAAAAGGAGGGAAAGATTAGAAAGCAGTGAAAAATGAAAAACGACATACATCAGCATGAGTGAGAACCATTACAAATGTTAAAAAGTATAGTGGACAAGCGTGAAATGCAGTGAGGGTAAGTGAGACAGTTCAAGAATAGCAATAATGCCAACTTTAAGGGCATTCAAATGGTGATTGGATAGGCATATGGATAATATTGGACTAGTTTAGGTTAGAGGGTCATTAGATTGTTGCACCGACTAGTGGAACCAGTGAGGGCCGAAGGGCCTGTACTGCGCTGTAATATTCTATGTTCTATAACAGTGTTGGAAAAACCCAGCAAATCTGGCAGCTTTCATGGAGAGAAACAGAAGAGCCATACAGACGTGAAATGTTAACTGTGTTTTTCTCTCTCCACAGATGCTGCCAGATCTGCTTAGTCTTTCCAGCATCCGCGTACTACCCTTTCCAATTCCATGCCTTGCTGTGCTCTGACCCTCCCCCATTATATGTCACACTCTCACGCATAGGGCAGAGAAACAGAACTATAGGTTAAAAGATGACAAGGTTAAAAGAATAATTTTGAGTTCATTTCAGGAGTGACAGACTTGAATAACAGGGTACAGAATCCCAATTAGATCACACAGAATGGTGAGCAGTTCTTATCTGCACAGAGGACATAAAGGCACTGGAGAAGACGCAAAAGATTTACTCGAATGCTGAAGCTTTCCTTTCTACATAAAGGCCGATGGAAGGCCTGATAAGAAGTCTTCAAAATTATAAAACATTTAAGGTCAAAAGATGTTTCTACTGTGGGTGCACCCAAAAGTAGGGACTACGTAAAGACACTAATAAAAAAATTCAGGAGAAACGTCTGTACTCAGAAGGTTAGAACATAGAATTGCTTACAACTGTGAGGAACTATTGCTCCTACATCTAGCTTGGATGCATTCAAGTGGAAGCCAGAAAAACATGAAAGAAAAAGTAACAGAAGGTTATGTTGATGAGATTTGAAAGCAAAGGACACACAGTCTCTCCGTGTCTGCGTGGGTTTCCTCCACAGTCCAAACAGATGATGGTTAGATGCATTGGCCATGCTAATTCAGAGGGGGGGATGGGAACCTGAATTGTAGCTCCAATGCACAGGAAAATGAGAATAGGGAGGTCATGAATAAGGTTTCTAGGTCACAGCAGAGTATTGGCAGGCAGGAGGCTGGGTTGAAGTGTGTATACTTTAATGCAAGGAGCATACGCAATAAGGTGGATGAACTTGCAGCCTGGAACTTCGATGTTGTAGCCATTTCAGAGACATGGATAGAGCAGGGACAGGAATGGTTGTTGCAGGTGCCAGGGTTCAGATGTTTCAGTCAAAGCAGAGGTGGTAGAAGAGGGGGAGGCGTGGCATTGTTAGTCAAAGACTGTATTACGGTGGCAGAAAGGACGTTTGATGTGGACCTGCCTATTGAGGTAGTATGGGCTGAGATTAGAAACAAGAAAGGAGGGGTCACCCTGCTGGGAGTTTTTTTTATATATAGGCCTCCAAAAAGTTCCAGAGATGTAGAGGAAAGGATTGCAAAGATGATCCTGGATAGGTGCGAAAGTAACAGGGGAGTTGTTATGGGGGCTTTAACTTTACAAGTATCGACTGGAAAAGCTATAGCTCAAGCACGTTAGAGGGGTCAGTTTTTGTCCAATGTGTGCAACAAGAGGTGAAGCTACATTGGATTTGGTACTGGGTAATGAGCCAGACCAGGTGTTAGACTTGGAGGTAGGTGAGCACTTTGGTGATAGTGACCACAATTCGGTTACGTTTACCTTAGTGATGGAAAGGGATAGGCATATATCGAAGGGCAGAAGTTATAGCTGGGGGAAAGGTAATTATGAGGCTATTAGGCAAGATTTAGGATACGTAGGTTGGAGTAGGAAACTGCAGGGGCTGGGAACAACTGAAATGTGGAGCTTACTCAAGGAGCAGCAACTGCGAGCCCTTGATAAATATGTACCTGTCAGACAGGGAGGATGTGGTCGAGCGAGGGAATCGTGGTGTACTAAGGAAGTTGAATCTCTAGTGAAAAGGAAGAAGGAGGCTTATGTAAAAATGAGACATGAAGGCTCAGTTAGGGCACTGGAGAGTTACAAATTAGCCAGGAAGGAGCTAAAGAGAGAAAGTTAAGAAGAGCTAGAAGAGGACATGAGAAGACTTTGACGGATAGGATCAAGGAGAACCCTAAAGCTTTCTATAGGTATGTCATGAATAAAAGATTGATTACGGCAAGATTAGGGCCGGTCAGAGACAGTAGTGGGAAGTTGTGCGTGAAGCCTGAAGAGATAGGAGAGGCACTAAATGAATATTTTGTCAGTATTCACGAAGGAAAAGGTCAATGTAGTCGAGGAGAATACTGAAATACAGTCTTTTAGACTAGACGGGATTGAGGTACTTATGGAGGAGGTGTTAGCAATTCTTGAGAGTATGAAAATAGATAAGTCCCCTGGGCCAGATGGGATTTACCCTAGGATTCTCTGGGAAGCTAGGGAGGAGATTACAGAGCCTTTGGCTTTGATCTTCATGTCGTCATTGGCTACAGGTATAGCACCAGAAGACTGGAGGATAGCAAATGTTGTCCCCTTGTTCAAGAAGGCGAGTAGAGACCATCCTGGGAATTATAGACCGGTGAGCCTTACTTCTGTTGTGGGCAAAGTTTTGGAAAGAATTATAAGGGATAGGATTTATAATCATCTAGAGAGAAATAAATTGATTAGGGATAGTCAACACGGTTTTGTGAAGGGTAGGTCGTGCCTCATAAACCTTATCCAGTTCTTTGAAAAGTTGACCAAAGAGGTGGATAAGGGTAAGGCAATTGACATGGTGTATATGGATTTTAGTAAAGCGTTTGATAAGGTTCCCCATGGTAGGTTACTGCAGAAAATGCAGATGCATGGGATTGAGGGCGATTTAGCAGTTTGGATCAGGAATTGGCTAGCTGATAGAAGACGGAGGGTGGTAGTTGATGGGAAATATTCAACCTGGAGTTCAGTTACAAGTGGTGTACCTCAGGGATCTGTTTTGGGGCCACTGCTGTTTGTCATTTTTATAAATGACCTAGATGAGGGTGTAGAAGGATGGGTTAGTAAATTTGCTGACGACACCAAAGTCAGAGGAGTTGTAGACAGTGAGAATGGATGTTACAATTTGCAGAGGGACATAGATAAGCTGCAGAGCTGGGCCAAGAGGTGGCAAATGGAGTTTAATGCGGAAAAGTGTGAGGTGATTCACCTTAGTAAGAGTAACAGGAGTACAGAATATAGGGCTAATGGAAGGACTCTTAGTAGTGTCGATGAGCAGAGAGATCTCGGTGTACATGTGCGTAGATCCCTGAAAGTTGGCACCCAGGTTGATAAGGTTGTTAAGAAGGCGTACGGTGCGTTAGCTTTTATTGGTAACGGGATTGAATTTTGGAGCCGTGAGGTCATGTTGCAACTGTACAAAACTCTGGTGTGGTCGCACTTGGAGTACTGCGTACAGTTCTGGTCACCGCATTATAAGAAGGATGTGGAAGCATTGGAAAGGGTGCAGAGGATGTTGCCTGGTATGGTGGGAAGGTCTTATGAGGAAAGGCTGAGGGACTTCCAATTGTTTTCATTAGAAAACCCTTTTCATAGAAAACCCTTAGAGGATGAGAGGGGGGATTTAGTGGTGGGAGATGAGGAAATGGCTGAGGCCTTAAATAAGTTTTTTGCCTCGGTCTTCACGGAGGAGGACATGAATAGTTTGCCGGATATTAAAGATAGAAGGATGGTAGGAGTTGAGGGCCTGAATGCGATTACTGTCACTAGAGAGGTAGTGCTTGATCAACTCGCGGGACTGATGGTGGACAAGTCCCCAGGACCGGATGGAATGCATCCCAGGGTTCTGAAGGAAATGGCAGAGGTGATAGTAGACGCCTTAGTGATTATTTACCAAACTTCGCTAGATTCCGGGGAAGTGCCGGAAGATTGGAAAACGGCTAATGTTACACTGCTGTTTAGAAAAGGTAGCAGACAAAAGGCAGGGAATTATAGGCCGGTTAGTTTAACGTCTATAGTTGGAAAAATGCTGGAATCCATCAAAGAAGAAATCACGAGGCACCTAGAGAAGAATTGTTTGATAGAGCAGACACAGCACGGATTTGTTATGGGGAAGTCATGTTTGACAAATTTATTGGAATTCTATGAGGATGTGACTAGTGCGGTAGACAGACAGGAACCAGTGGATGGGGTGTTTCTTGATTTTCAGAAGGTGCCACACAAAAGGTTGCTTCAGAAGGTTAGGGGGCATGGAGTTGGGGGTGAGGTGTTAGCATGGATAGAGGATTGGCTGTCTAATCGGAGGAAGAGAGTTGGTATCAATGGGTGGTATTCTAATTGGCGGTTGGTAACTAGTGGAGTGCTGCAGCCTCAGCTATTTACCATTTATATAGGTGATCTGGAGGAGGGGGCTGAGTGTAGGGTGTCAAATCTTTGTGTCATCAGCAAATTGAGTGGAAAAGCAAATTGTGTGGAGGGTGTGGAAAGTCTGCAGAGGGATCTAGATAGGCTGAGTGAGTGGGCGAGGACCTGGCAGATGGAGTACAATGTTAGCAAGTGTGAGGTTATCCACTTTGGCAGGAATAATAGTAGGAGGGATTAGTATTTAAAGGGCGAAAAGCTGCAGCATGCTACAGTGCAGAGGGACCTGGGGGTCCTTGTGCACGAGTCACAAAAACCCAGTCCGCAGGTGATCAAGAAGGCGAATGGGATGCTGACCTTTATAGCGAGGGGGATAGAATATAAAAACAGGGAGGTCTTGCTGCAACTGTACAGGGCACTGGTGAGGCCCAAGCTGGAGTACAGTGTGCAGTTTTGGTCGCCACACTTGCGCAAGGATATTTTGGCCTTGGAGGGAGTGCAGAGGAGGTCCACTCAGCTGATACCGGAGATGAGAGGGTTGGACTATGAAGAGAGACTAAATAGACTGGGTCTGTACTCGTTGGAGTTTAGAAGGATGAGGGGGGATCTTATAGAGACGTATAAGATAATGAAGGGGATGGATAGGGTAGAGGTAGAGAGATTCTTCCCACTTGGAAAGGACAGCAGGACTAGAGGGCACAGCCTCAAGATTGGGGGGGGGGTGCAGTTTAGATCGGAGTTGAGGAGGAACTTCTTCACTCAAAGGGTGGTGAATCTCTGGAATTCTCTGCCCGTTGAAGTGGTGGAGGCTACCTCGCTAAATATATTTAAGACACGGGTAGATAGGTTTCTGATAGACAAGGGAATTAAGGGTTATGGGGAGAAAGCAGGAAAGTGGAACTGATCCACTTCAGATCAGCCATGATCTTACTGAATGGCAGGCCAGGCTCAAAGGGCTAGATGGCCTACTCCTGCTCCTACTTCTTATGTTCTTATAAGGTTGAGAGGTGACCTAATTGAAGCATACAAGACAATCAGAGGGTTAGATAGGGTGGATAGTGAGAGCCTTTTCCCTCGGATGGTAATGGCTAACACGAGGGGACATAGCTATAAATTAAGGGGTGGCAATTATAGGATGGATGTCAGAGATAGGTTCTTTACTCAGAGGGTAGTAAGAGTGTGGAATGCCCTGCCTGCAGCAGTTGTGGACTCGCCAACTTTAAGGGCATTCAAATGGTCAGTGGATAGGCATATGGATACCATTGGAATAGTTTAGGTTAGAGGGTCATTAGATTCGTTCCACTGGTCAGTGCAGAGGGCCAAAGGGCCTGTACTGCACTGTAATGTTCTATGCTAAATTCTCTCAGTGTACCCGAACAGGCGCCAGAGTGTGGTAACTATGGGATTTTCAGAGTAATTTCATTGCAGTGTTAACATAAGTCTACTTGTGATACTAATAAATAGATTTAAAGGGGCAAGAGGAGATTCATATGAAGTATAAACCTGTGTCCTGTTTGTGCTCTTCATACTTCTAAAAACAAAAGTAGTTAAATTTATAGCGAGGTATTTTGTAAAGAATTCTTACAATTTTACATCAATTCAAGAGAAAATTGCCATTCACTGTATTGCTTGCGATTCACCATCATCACCAAGGGCTAGATGGCCTACTCCTGTTCTTACGTTCTTATTACCGACAAAGGCAAAAAGCTATACAACTCAGGTTTAGGTCTTCCTAGATTACGTGACACAGCGATAATCATGAAAATCTTTTTAATAGGCTGCACTATCAAATATAGGATAACATGTTTATCCAAGAATGTTGTATAAGTTTATACCATCATGAACATAAACCAAAAAAGATTAATTGACTCATTAAACCTGCAAAAGCGTAGCTTGGCTGAGTAAGATACTAAAAAATTATCCTCCCATTGTAAAATGATTACACTGTATCAGCTTGTTTATTGCTGATCAATTGTGGTTAACGATATGCAGGAGAACATGAATTGGGCTGTTACTGGAACACATATTTGCTCTTTCAGGGCTGTTAATTAGCTCATTTGCTTAATGCTGTGTCAAGAGCATAAAGAAACACTGACTAACACTAGCTGAGGGCTAAGACATATATTTGTTCAATTTCACCCTGTATAAATCTAAACTGATTAAAGGTAGGCTCTGTTTCATCCTTCACCATCTAGATTTCAGGAATTTAATAGCTGACACCATTGGATTCAAACCCTGTACTGCAGCAGAACATTTGTCTGTAATGGTATAGGAGGATTTCATTTACTTGGATAATTGGAGCACATTCTGGGGAAGGTGGGACCTGTGCAAACAGGATGGTTTGCACCTGAACCAGAGGGGCACTAATATCCTGGGTGGGAAATTTGCTTCGGCTCTTCAGGAGGGGTTTAAACTAACTTGTCAGGGAGATGGGAAAATGAGATGTAGTCCAAAAGCCAGCGTTGAGGGTCGTGAGATACTGAGGACGGTATCAAGATTGCAGGAGCGTACAGGCAGACAGAATGGTGGTTTCAAGTGTACCTACTTCACTTGGTAGAAGTGTATCTACTGAACTTGGAGCGTGGATTGGTACTTGGGACTATGATGTTGTGGCCATTACGGAGACATGGTTAGAACAGGGACAGAAATGATTGTTGGCAGTTCTGAGGTATAGATGTTTCAGTAAGAGTAGGGAAGGTAGTAACATAAGAAATAGGAGCAGGAGTAGGCCATCTAGCCCTTCAAGCCTGCCCCGCCATTCAATAAGATCAGGTTGATCTGAAGTGGATCAGTTCCACTTTCCCGCTTTCTCCTCATAACCCTTAATTCCCTTGTCTATCAGAAACCTATCCACCCGTGACTTAAATATATTTAGCGAGGTAGCCTCCACCACTTCAACGGGCAGAGAATTCCAGAGATTCACCACCCTTTGAGTGAAGAAGTTCCTCCTCAACTCTGATCTAAACTGCACCCCCCCACTTATCTTGAGGCTGTGTCCTCTAGTCCTGCTATCCTTTCTAAGCGGGAAGAATCTCTCTACCTCTACCCTATCCATCCCCTTCATTATCTTATACATCTCTATAAGATCCTCCCTCATCCTTCTAAACACCAAGGACAGACCCAGTCTATTTAGTCTCTCTTCATAGGCCAACCCCCTCACCTCCGGTATCAGCCTAGTGAACCTCCTCTGCACTCCCTCCAAGGCCAAAATATCCTTGCGCAAGTGCGGCGACCAAAACTGCACACAGTACTCCAGCTGCGGCCTCACCAGTACCCTGTACAGTTGCAGCAAGACTTCCCTACTTTTATATTCTATCCCCCTCGCTATAAAGGCCAACATTCCATTTGCCTTCTTGATCACCTGCTGCACCTGCAGACTGGGTTTTTGCGACTCGTGCACAAGGACCCCCAGGTCCCTCTATACCGTAGCATGCTGCAGCTTTTCGCCTTTTAAATAATAATCCCTCCTACTATTATTTCTGCCAAAGTGGATAACCTCACACTTGCTAACATTATACTCCATCTGTCAGGTCCTCGCCCACTCGCTCAGCCTACCCAGAATTCTCTGCAGACTTTCCACACCCTCCACGCAATTTGCTTTACCACTCATCTTCGTGTCAGTAAAAGAGGGGCAGGAGTAGCATTGTTAATCAAGGATAGTTTAACAGCTGTTCAAAGGCATTTCAAGGACAATCTGCCGACTGAGGTAATATGGGCTGAAGTTAGAAATAGGAAAGGATCAGTCATGTTAGGAGTTTTCTATAGGCCCCCCAAATAGTAATAGAGACGTGGAGAAGGAAATGGCAAAGCAGATTATGGATAGGTGTGGAGGTCACAGGGTAGTTATCATGGGCAACTTTAACTTTCCAAGTATTGATTGGAACATTTATAGGTCGAATAGTTTAGATGGGACACTTTTTGTACAGTGCAAGCAGGAGGGTTTCCTGACACAATATGTGGATAAGCCAAGAGGTAGGGCCACATTGGACTTGGTACTGGGTAATAACCAGGCCAAGTGTTAGATTTGAGGGGGAGCACTTTGTCCTTCATTATTGCAATGGAGAGGGATAGGGTCACACAGCAGGGCAAGGTTTATAATTGGGGCAGGGGTAATTATGATGCAATTAGGCAAAAATTAGGGAGCATAAGGTGGGAACAGAAACCGTCAGGTATGGGCACAAACAAAAAGTGGAGCTTTTTCAAGGAACAAATATTGCATGTCCTTGACAGGTATGACCCAGGCAAGCAGGGAGGGGAAATGGCTGAGTGAGGGAACCATGGTTCACAAAGGAGGTTGAATGTTAAGAGGAAAAAGGAAGCTTATGAAAAGGATGAAAAAATAAGGTTCAATTGGGTCGCTTGAGGGTTAGAAGGTAGCTAGGAATGAGTTAAAGAAAGGGCTTAGGAGAGCTAGGAGGGGGTATGAGAAGTCCTTGGCGGGTCGGGTAAAGGAAAGCCCCAAGGCTTCTTACTCACGTGAGAAATAAAAGAATGACCAGGGTGAGGTTAGGGCCAATCAAGGATAGCAGTGGGAACTTGTGCATGGAGTCAGAAGAGATAGGTGAGGCATTGAATGAATACTTTTCTTCAGTGTTCACCAAGGAGAGGGGCCATGTTTTTGAGGATGAGTGCGTGATACAGGCTGATAGGATGGAGGAGGTACATGTTCTAAGCGAAGATGTATTAGCAATTTTGAAAAACCTGAGTGTCAATAATTCCCCTGGGCCAGATGGAATACATCCTAGGATACTTTGGGAGGCAAGGGATGAGATCATGGAGCCTTTAGCTTTGCTCTTTGGGTCCAGACTGTCCATGGAGATTGTGCCAGAGGACTGGAAAGTGGCCAATGTTGTTCCTCTCTTCAAGAAATGAAATAGGAATGATCCTGGTAATTATAGGCCAGTTAGTCCTACTTCGGTGGTCGGTAAGTTAATGGAAAGGGTCCTGAGAGATAGGATTTATGACCATTTGGAAAGTTGTAGTTTAATCAGGGATAGTCAGCAGTTTCACGAGGGGTAAGTCCTGCCTCACAAATTTGACCGAATTCTTTGAGGAGGTAACTCAGTGTGTGGATGAAGGTAGAGTAGTTGATGTCCTATGCATGGATTTTAGTAAGGCATTTGATAAGGTTCCCCATGGTAAGCTCATGAAGATGATAAGGAGGTGTGGGATAGAAGGAAATTTGGCCGATTGTCTTCTATGAGACAGCCAGTTACTTATCCAGAGGGTGGTGGTGGAAGGAAAATTTTCACACTGGAAACCAGTTACCAGCGGCGTACCACAGGGATCAGTGCTGGGTCCTCTGCTATTTGTGATTTTTAATCAATGACTTGGAAGAGGGGGGCTGAAGGGCAAGTTAAATTTGCTGATGACACCAAGATTGGTAGAGTAGTGGATGACTCTTGCAGGCTGTGAAGAGACGTTGATAGGATGCAGAGCTGGGCCAAAAAGTGGCAGATGGAGTTTAACCCTGATAAATGCGAGGTAATTCATTTTGGTAGGACAAACTTGTTTGTGATTGTTGGAGGTCAATAATGTCAATCCCAAAAGGTATAGGAGTACTAGAATAGGTTGTTGGTGATCTGGGCACCGAAAAACTTGAAGCTCTCAACCATTTCTACTTCAACCCATTGATGTAGATAGGGGTATGTTCTCCACTACACTTCCAGAAATCAATGACAACCTCCTTCATTTTGTTGGCATTGAGGGAGAGATTATTGTCACCGCACCAGTTCACCAGATTCTATTTCTTTTTCCTGTACTCCATCTCATCATTGCTTGAGATCTGACCCACAACAGTGGTGTCACCAGCAAACCTGAAAATTGAGTTTGAGGGGAATTTGGCCACACAGTCATAGGCATATAATGAGTCTATCAAGGGGCTGAGGACACAGCCTTATGGGGCACTGGTGCTGAGGATGATTGTGGAGCAGATGTTGTTGCCTATCCTTATTGATTGTGGTCTGTGGGTTAGGAAGTTCAGTATTCAGCTGCAGAGGGAGGAGCCCAGGCCAGAGTTTGGAGATAGGTTTCATCGGAAAAACGGTGTTGAAGGCCGAGCTGTTGTCGATAAATAGGAATCCAACAGGTGTATTTGCTATCTAGGTGTTCCAGGGTTGAGTGCAGGGCCAGCAAGATGATCTCTGCTGTGGACCTGTTGTGATGGTTGGTCAACTGAAGTGGATCCAGACAATTTGGGAGGCAGGAATTGATGTGCGTCATGACTAACCTTTCGAAGCATTTCATAATCATGGACGTCAGACCCACTGGATGACAGCCATTAAACTACGCTGACTTGCTTTTCTTTGCTACCGGGATGATGGTCATCTTCTTGAAGCAGATAGGGACCTTAGATTGATGTAAAGAAAGGTTAAAGATATCTGTCCGCACAGGATCTGAGTGCTGGTCCAAGTACCCCATCCAGGCCAGTCGCTTTTCATGGGTTGACCTTCGAGAAGACTGCTCTGACATGTGCAATGGTGACCTAGGATACAGGTTCGCCCGAGGCTTCCAAGATGGAGGGCATGCTCTCACTGACCTCTTGCTCAAAACAGGCATAGAATGCACTGAGCTCATCAGTTATCAATTGCAGTAATTTAAAATACATAAATTCAATATGACCACTGGAAGCAATTCAGTTTTGAGAACACTAGTCCTTCAACTTTTCCCAAGGAAAGCATCAACAGCAGAAACAACAACATTAAACAAGACAGAAATGCAATTGGTCTTCCTGCTCATGTACAAAGCCATCAGCCCCACTTAAATTTGCATGCAACCCATTTCACTGTATACATTCATGGTCACTGTGCACTGAATGGGAAACACATTCCAGGTGTTCATGTCTTCACACCCAGTGCCATTTAACATACCCATTACTAAAAGTTTAATGAGATTTAAAGGTAGCCAAAGAATAACCTTACAAGGTATGACACCGAAATGCCTTTGTGAAGCATTCTTGCATTTCTCACTTCCTGAAAAAGCTCGTTAACATAATTATTTGATCACTTTGCTGTTTGTTGGATATTGCCAAGGGTAAATTGGCTGCTGTTTCATAAAATGGTTGTGTGCCGACCTTTAAAGCATTTTGGGACGTGATAACATTATAAAAGCGGCTTTCTAAATGCCTTCCAAATTTCTTTCACAAAATAGCATGCAAAAAACTTTCACGGATGTTAAATAAGATAGAAATACAGAGTTAGGAAAGTGAGTAATGAGTAATCAAAGCTTGGTCAGAGAGGTGGGTTTTTAAGGAGGGCCTTAGGTATAGTACACAAGGAAGATTATACCAAAACTATATAAAACACACATTCGGCCACAGCTAAAGTACTGTGCACAGTTCTCGTTACTGTAATATAGAAAAGAATGCAATCACACTTTGCATGGATGCAAGAAAGATCAATAACTAGGGGGGCAATTTTTAAAGAATGTGGGTATTAAAGAATTATGCGTAAAATGGGTATGGAAGGATATAGGCCAAATGTAGGCAACCAGGATTAGCTTAGGCGTTTAAAAAAGGGCAGCATGGACAAGTTGGGCCAAAAGGCCTTTTTCCATGCTTTAAACCTCTGACTCTAATGTGTTGAAGAATTAGAGGAGACTTGAGAAGAAATTCTTTCATCCACAGGAAGATGGGGCCTGAAATTTACTGCCTATACAAAGGTGGTAGTGGCAGAAATTCAAACTACTTGAACACTTGGATAGGCATTTAAAATTCTGTAACTTATGGGACAACTAAGACCTGGGATTACGTTGGCTAGTTTTTTTGTGAGCAGCACAGATAAGATTGGCCTCCTTCATTGTAAATTCTCTTGAGTCTGAGTCATACAGTGCAGAAACGACCCTTTAGACCATCAAGTCTGCAATAACTATTTCTAATTCTTTGAAGATGTAACGAGTAGAGTTGACAACGGCAACAGCAGATGTGGTATATTTGGGCTTTCAGAAAGCATTTGACAAAGTCCACATAAAAGATCATCGTGCAAGATTAAAGCACAAGGGATTGAGGAAGTGTATTGAGATGGATAGAACATAAGAACATAAGAAATAGGAGAAGGAGTAGGCCATCTAGCCCTTCGAGCCTGCCCCGCCATTCAATAAGATCATGGCTGATCTGTCATGGCTCAGTTCCACATTCCCGCCCTCTCCTCATAACCCTTAATCCCCTCTCTTATCAAAAACCCATCAACCCGCGTCTTAAAAATGTTTAGCACGGTAGCATCCACCACTTCAACGGGCAGAGAATTCCAGAGATTCACCACCCTTTGAGTGAAGAAGTTCCTCCTCAACTCTGTTCTAAACCGCCCCCCCTTTATCTTGAGGCTGTGCCCCCTAGTCCTACTGTCCTTTCTGAGTGGGAAGAGTCTCTCCACCTCTATCCTATCCATCCCATTCATCATCTTATATGTCTCAATGAGATCTCCCCTCATTCTTCTAAACTCTAACGAGTACAAGCCTAGTTTATTCAGCCTCTCCTCATAGCTCAACCCCCTCAACTCCGGTATCAGCCTAGTAAACCTCCTCTGCACTCCCTCCAAGGCCAAAATATCCTTGCGTAAGTACGGCGACCAAAACTGCACACAGTACTCCAGCTGCAGCCTCACCAATGCCCTATACAGCCGCAGCAAGACCTCCCTACTTTTATATTCAATCCCCCTCGCTATGAAGGCCAGCATCCCATTTGCCTTCCTGACCACTTGCTGCACCTGCAAGCTGGGTTTTTGTGACTCATGCATAAGGACCCCGAGGTCCCTCTGCACCGTCGCCTGCTGCAGTTTTTCGCCACGTAAGTAATAATCCTTCCTACCATTATTCCTACCAAAGTGGACCACCTCGCACTTGCCAACATTAAATTCCATTTGCCAGTTCCTGGCCCATTCGCCCAGCCTATCTAGATCCTTCTGTAGACTCTCCACACCCTCCGCACAATTTGCCGTTCTACCAATCTTGGTGTCATCAGCAAATTTCGACACCACGCACTCGGTTCCCTTCTCCAGATCATCTATATAAATAGTAAATAGCTGAGGCCCCAGCACCGATCCCTGGGGCACTCCACTAGTCACCAACCGCCAATCCGAATAGCACCCATTAACTCCCACTCTCTGTCTCCTATTTGACAACCAATCCTCTATCCACGCTAACACCCCACCCCCAACTCCATGTCCCCTGACCTTCTGCAATAACCTCTTGTGAGGTACCTTGTCAAACGCCTTCTGAAAATCAAGAAAGACCACATCCACCGGCTCTCCTTTATCCACCGCCTTAGACACATCCTCATAGAACTCCAGTAAATTTGTCAGACACAACTTCCCTTTAACGAAACCATGCTGCGTCTGCTCTATCAAGCAATTCCCCTCAAGATGCCTCATTATTTCCTCCTTGATGACGGATTCTAACATTTTACCTACAACAGACGTTAAACTAACCGCCTATAATTCCCTGCCTTTTGCCTGGCACCCTTCTTAAACAACGGCGTAACATTAGCCACTTTCCAATCTTCTGCCCCTTCCCCGGAATCCAGCGACGTCTGGAAAATAACCACCAAGGCATCCACTATCACCTCTGCCATTTCTTTCAGAACCCTCGGATGCATTCCATCCGATCCTGGGGACTTGTCCACAATCAGTCCCTCCAGTCTGTCAAGCACCACCTCTCTAGTAACAGTAATGTCATTGAGACCCTCCAGTCCTACCACCTTTCCATCTCTAACACCTGGCAAATTATCCACGTCCTCCTCCGTGAAGACCGAAACAAAAAAGTTATTCAAGACCTCAGCCATATCCCCATCCCCTACCACTAAGTCCCCCTTTCTCATCCTCTAAGGGTCCAACGTTCACCCTAGCCAGCCTCTTCCTTTTTATATATTTATAAAAACTCTTGCTATCCTTTTTTATATTAAGCGCTAGCCCAGCTTCATAGTTTCTCCTACCCTTCTTTATCAACTTCTTTGTCAATCTTTGTTGACATTTAAACCTCTCCCAATCCTCTTCTCGCCCACTACTCTTAGCTACTCTAAACGCCTCCGCTTTTAGTTTAACACTTTCCTTCACCTCCTTCGTTATCCACGGCTTATTACCTCTCCTCCTACGGTCCTTTTCGACCATCGGAATAAATTTCTGCTCAGCACCAAAGATCTCCTTAAAGATCCTCCACTGCTCCTCAGCAGACCTACCTTCCAACGCGCTCCCCCAGTCCACATTCACCAATTCTTCTCTCATCCTACCGTACTCCCCTCTGTTCAAACAAAGGACGCGTGTCCAGGAACCCACTTTCTCCTCCTCCATCTGTACCAGAAACTCCACCATACAATGATCACTCTCCCCAAGAGGATCCTTCACCGCAAGGTCCCTAATTCTACCCGCCTCATTACATAGCACCAGATCCAAGATAGCTCGCTCCCTCGTCGGCTCCAACACACACTGTTGAAGGAAACTATCCCGGCAGCATTCCAAGAACTCCTCCTCGAGCCCACCGCGTCCAACATGGGTCGACCAATCAATATGCAGATTGAAATCCCCCATAATTACAGCCGTCCCATTCCTGCACGCCGCACTTATTTGCGCGTTAACAGCCCGCCCCACCTCCAGATCATTATTCGGGGGCCTATAGACGACACCCACCAGCGTCTTCCTCCCTTTGATGTTCCTAATCTCTACCCACTTTCTGCTCTTTAGCTCCAATATCATCCCTTGCTACCACCCTGATGCTATCCTTAATCAGCAGAGCTACGCCGCTCCCCACCCCCCCCGCCCCTCTTTTTTACCTCCCGCCTATCCTTTCTAAACACTTGATACCCCTGGACATTCAGCTCCCAGTCCCTGTCACCTTGCAGCCACGTCTCTGTAATGGCCACCAGATCATATCTGTTTGTGCTGATCTGCGCCACCAGCTCATCCACTTTATTCCGAATGCTTCGTGCATTCAGATATAGTGCCTTCATCCCAGCCTTCACCTGGACCCTATTTGCCGGAACGCCACCAACCATACTCACACCCCCTACTCCCTTTATTATTGGGACATCCTCGGCCTCGACCCTTACCTGTCCCCTCTCCTTAACTTTAGACCCCGTAACGTCACCTACCCTCGCACCCTCCCCCCCTCCCCCTAATTAGTTTAAAGCCCTGTCTACAGTCCTCTTTACATGATTCGCCAGGACTCTGGTCCCAGCACGGTTCAAACCAACCCCATCCCGCCCGAACAGGTCCCACCTACCCCAATACTGATGCCAATGCCCCATAAATTCAAACCCATTCCTCCCACACCAATCCCTGAGCCACCCATTCACTTCCTTAATCCTATCAACCCTACGCCCATCTGCACTCGGTTCAGGCAGTAGCCCAGAGATAACCACCTTGTCGGTTCTACTTTTTAATTCCATTCCCAGCTTCTCATACTCCCTCCCCAGATCCTCACTTCGCATTTTGCCTACGTCATTGGCACCCACATGTACCACAACGACCGGATTCTCACCCTCCCACTCCAGGTTCTCTGCAGCCCAGATGCGACATCCCAGACCCGAGCACCAGGCAGACAACACACCCTTCTGTGCACTTTGTCATTGTGACAAAGGACAGTGTCAATACCCTTCACCCCACTATCCCCAATTACTACTACGTTCCTTTTCGCCTTCTCTTTGCCCATGTCCTGCTGCATCACTGTACCGTGCGCAGTTTGCTCACCGACCTCACCTCCCTCGTCCTCGTCCACACTGGAAGCAAGAACCTCAAACCTGTTATGCAGATTGAGAGGCTGAGGCCTCCGCTCCCCACCCCCCTTCCTCCTCTCAGCAGCCCCCTCTTGTTCCTGACCCTTGGAGTTAGCCAGTCCAGCGGGGGTGGATGTCACTTGCACCCCATTGACAATAGCACCCTCTCTCCCCCTGATGAGCCTCAGTGTCTGTAGCTCAGAGGCCAGCTCATCTACCTTGAGCTGGAGCTCCTCCAGCAACCTGCACTTACTGCAGACATGGTCACTGGAAAGGACCCTGGGGTCCACCAGTTCCCACATCATACAGAAACAACACATCACATGCCCCTCCATTATTCACTGCAGTAGTGTCGAAAATTTCCACACGAACTTACCTGGCCCTTTTTCTCCCCAGCCCTTTTGATCTTAAGCCCTAATGCTCACTCTGCTTCCCTCACTCCGCTGCCCGCTGTCTATACCAGGCCTCCTTTTAAACCTGGCGCTGATTTAAAGCCTGCTGCCCCACAACTCCCTTCTAACCACTCCCTCAGAATTCTTAAAGCGGTAAATACAAAAAGCCCGCAAAAATGCTTTTAAATTATTTAAACAGTTCTACAAGGTTAGTTCTTACTACAAAGTGCTTTAAACTTATTTAAACAGGTTTTTAACAGGTAATTTTCTTATCTGTCCCTCTGCTCCTTCACTCGTCTGCTCCAGCAAACAATGGAATGAAAACCGGTTGGCAGAAAGGAAACAAAGATAGGAATTAATGGATGATTTTCAAATTGGTTGGCAATAGGGATCAGTGCTAGGACCCCAGCTAGTCACAATATATATTAATGACGAAGGAACAAAATGTAACATCTCAAAGTCTGCAAATGGCACTAAGTGGGGTGGAGGTAAACTGTGACGAGATACTGAGATCCTTCAGAATGATCTGGACAGGTTGGGCGAGTGGGCTAATCAGTGGCAGATGCAGTATAATTTAGATAAGTGTGAGGTTATTTACTTTGGAAGCAAAAACAAAAAGGCAGAGTGCTTCTTAGCTCAAATCGGGCAGCATGGTCGGTGCAGGCTTGGAGGACAAAGGGCCTGTTCCTGTGCTGTAATTTTCTTTGTATCTGAATGGCTGTAAATTGGGAGAGGGCAGTGTGCAGCAGGACCTGGATGTCCTTGTGCATCAGTCACTGAAGGTAAGCATGCAGGTGCAGCAGGCAGTAAAGAAGGCAAATGGTATGTTAAGCTTCATTGTGAGAGGCTGAGTACAGGAACAGGGATGT
Source organism: Carcharhinus amblyrhynchos (assembly GCF_965287045.1). Taxonomy (NCBI): domain Eukaryota; kingdom Metazoa; phylum Chordata; class Chondrichthyes; order Carcharhiniformes; family Carcharhinidae; genus Carcharhinus; species Carcharhinus amblyrhynchos. The sequence goes on along the minus strand of NC_137330.1, from coordinate 121,719,840 downwards.
GTTATTGCAACTATACAGGGCCTTGGTGAGGCCACACCTAGAGTATTGTGTACAGTTTTGGTCTCCTTTTCTGAGGAAGGATGTTCTCATTCTCAAGGGAGTGTAGTGAAGGTTTACCAGGCTAATTCCGGGGATGGGAGGGTCTGATACACGAGGAGAGATTGACTAGATTAGGATTGTTTTTGCTGGAGTTCAGGCGAACGAGGGGGGGGGATCTCAGAACTTATAAAATCCTAACAGGTCTCGACAGGGTAGATGCAGGGAGGACGTTCCCAACGGTGGGGGAGTCCGGAACCAGGGGTCACAATCTGAGGATTCAGGGCAGACGGATTTGAGGAGACATTTCTTCACCCAAAGAATGGTGGGCCTGTGGAATTCATTACCACAAGTAGTAGTTGATGCCAAAACATTGATGCATTCAAGTGGCAGCTGCATAAGCACTTGGGCCAAAGGTTATGGGGAAAAAGCAGGATTAGGCTATCGAGATGGATGATCAGCCATGATCTTAATGAATGGCGGAACAGGCTTGAAGTGCCAAATGGCCTCCTACTCGTACCTTCTAAGTTAAAGTCATGCTAATCCATTTTCCTGCACTTGACATATCATAACATTCAAGGATATGGGACAAGTGCTTATGCAAATTTTTTTTTGAAGGCTGTCAGTTGTCTGGCCTAAAAAACCTTCCCAGGCCAAGCATTCCAGGTTCCCATCACCCTGCAAGATTTTTTTTTCCTCAAATCCCCTCTGAATCTTCTGCTCCTCACCCTAGAACTATGCCTCCCTCATGACTGACCCCTCAACCAAGGCGAACAGCTGCTTCCTAATCACCCTGATCTTTCGGGTCAAACCAAGTAAACAAACTTCGTTTGGACGAAGAAAAAGGGGGCAGCTCCCCAAAAGGAGAGGGAACGGCCCGAACAGAAACAAAAGGTACAAAGGAAACTTAAGACACGTCAAATCGAAATGTGACTTTTTTTTTCCATAGCATTCAATCATGTCCCCAGCCCCACCACCAGAGTTTTCTCTGCTCTGAGGAAAACAATCCAAATCTATCTAGTCTCTCCTTGTAGCTCAAATGCTCCATCCTAGCCAACATCTTAGTGAGCTCTACTGTATCCTTTTTGGTGCAATCATATTCTTCCTATACTGAGGTGACCACAACTGCACACAGCATTCCAGCTGTGGCCTGACCATTCTGTATAGCTGCAACATAACCATCATAAGAACATAAGAAATAGGAGGAGTAGGCCATCTAGCCCTTCGAGCCTGCCCTGTTCAATAAGATCATGGCTGATCTGTCGTGGCTCAGTTCCACTTTCCCGCCTTCTCCCCATAACCCTTAATCCCCTTGCCTATCAAAAACCTATCTACCCGCGTCTTAAATATATTTAGCGAGGCAGCCTCCACCACTTCAACGGGCAGAGAATTCCAGAGATTCACCACCCTTTGAGTGAAGAAGTTCCTCCTCAACTCCGTTCTAAACTGCCCCCCCCCCCCCTTATCTTGAGGCTGTGCCCTCTAGTCCTACTGTCCTTTCTGAGCGGGAAGAGCCTCTCCACCTCTATCCTATCCATCCCATTCATCATCTTATACGTCTCAATGAGATCTCCCCTCATTCTTCTAAACTCTAACCAGTACAAGCCTAATTTATTCAGCCTCTCCTCATAGCTCAACCCCCTCAACTCCGGTATCAGCTTAGTAAACCTCCTCTGCACTCCCTCCAACGCCAAAATATCCTTGCGGAAGTGCGGCGACCAAAACTGCACACAGTACTCCAGCTGCAGCCTCACCAGTGCCCTGTACAGTTGCAGCAAGACCTCCCTACTTTTATATTCAATCCCCCTCGCTATGAAGGCCAGCATCCCATTCACCTTCCTGACCACCTGCTGCACCTGCAGGCTGGGTTTTTGCAACTCATGCACAAGGACCCCAAGGTCCCTCTGCACCGTAGCATGCTGCAGTTTTTCGCCATGTAAGTAATAGTCCTTCCTACCAAAGTGGACAACTTCACACTTGCCAACATTAAATTCCATTTGCCAGTTCCTGGCCCATTCGCCCAGCCTATCTAGATCCTTCTGCAGACTTTCCACACCCTCTGCACAATTTGCCGTTCCACCAATCTTGGTGTCATCAGCAAATTTCGACACCATACACTCGGTTCCCTCCTCCAGATCATCTATACAAATGGTAAATAGCTGAGGCCCCAGCACCGATCCCTGGGGCACTCCACTAGTCACCAACCGCCAATCCGAATAGCACCCATTGACCCCCACTCTCTTGTTCTTACACTCAATGCCATGACTGATAAAAACAAGTGTCTCATATGTCATCTTAACTATCCTTCAGGGATCTGTGAAAAGACTCCAAGATCCATCTGTTCCTGCCATTCATTAAATACTGTCTTGCCTTGTTACTTCTTCCAAAGCGCATTACCTCATACTTATCAGAATTAAATACCATCTAACACACTTTTGCTCATCTGACCAACCCATGTTTATCTTCCTATAACCTACAACCATCCTCTTCACTATTAACCACTCTACCAATCTTGGTATCATCTGAAAACTTGCTCATCATTCCTCACACATTAAATACACAAATGATGTAGATAACAAACAATAAGGTACCCAGGAGTCTTAGTAGTGTTGAAAAGCAGAAGGATCTTGGGGTCCGGGTCCACAGGACTCTTAAATCGGCCTCACAGGTGGAGGAGGTGGTCAAGAAGGCGTATGGTGTACTGGCCTTCATTAATCGAGGGATTGAGTTTAGGAGTCGGGAGGTAATGCTGCAACTTTATCAGACCCTTGTCAGGCCTCATTTGGAGTACTGTGCGCAGTTCTGGTCACCTCACTATAGGAAAGACGTAGAAGCTATTGAAAGGGTACAGAGGAGATTTACAAGGATGTTGCCTGGACTGGGAGGCATGCCTTATGAAGTTAGGTTGAGGGAGCTGGGACTCTTTTCCCTGGAGAGACGAAGGTTGAGAGGCGACCTGATAGAAGTTTATAAAATGTTGAGAGGAATAGATAGGGTGGATTCTCAGAGGCTATTTCCCCGTGTTGAAATGGTCGCTACGAGAGGACACAGATTTAAGGTGCGGAGAGGAAAGTACAGAAGTGATGTTAGGGGCAAGTTTTTCACTCAGAGGGTGGTGAGTGAATGGAATCGGCTGCCGTCAGTGGTGGTGGAGGCAAACTCGCTGGGGTCTTTTAAAAGACTTCTGGATGAGTATATGGGGTTTAATGGGATTGGGGGTTATAGATAGGTCTATAGATTGGTAGGTGATGATGTGATCGGCACAACTCGTGGGCCGAAGGGCCTGTTTGTGCTGTAGTGTTCTATGTTTAAGCTTGTGGATACTGGTCTCCATTCACTCAGCCTTCTACCACCACCCTATGTGCTACTACTAAGCCAGTTTTGGATCCTTCTCATCATTTTCTACAAATTTCTCAGTCTCCTTTGTGGGACATTATAAAAGGTTTTCCTAAAAATATATATAAATCCACTTATGCTGAAGAATGGGAGATGGTGGTAACAGTGTTTAGGAGAAGCAATCTGCAAAGTGCAAGGCCTGAGCAACTGAAGGTACAGCCATCATTAGTGGGATAAAGTGACGAGATGAGCAGGGCACCAGGGGAAAACAGATTATTTTTCAAGGAGAGTTGATTTGTGTGAGGGATTAATTTGATAAGCTCATTGCTATCTCTAAAAATTACAAACAGGACAAAGACCAAAAATGATAATCTATGTTAATTCATTCATAGGACTTGGGCATCGCTGGCTGGGCCAGCATTTATTGCCCATCCCTCATTGCCCAAGGGCAGTTGAGAGTCAAAAACATTGCTGTGGCTCGAGTCACGTGTAGACCAGACCAGAAAAGGGCAGCAGATTTCCTTCCCGAACAAAAGAAGCAACCTGGCACCATTGGTAAAACTTACATATTGTTAGCCTTAAAAAGCCATTAATAAGCCCTAAGGGTTGCACTGAACGAACTCAAAAAATGCTACACAAAGGCAATCTGCAATGCATAAGCCAGGTTGGCCAACAGGAATCTGATAAGGCCCTGAAACGTTCCTTTTAATTCTTAAATGGTTGAGACATTTAAAAATCTTGAGGACTCAGACAAGGGAGACATGTTCTTTATCAAAGACAGTGTGGGGAGCTGGGAGCTATGTGAGATACGTCTGCAGCTTGTGGAACCAGTAATTTACACTGCTGAACTGCAAACTCTCAGAATCTTTTTTTTTAAAAAAATCATCTGACTGGAAGTCTCAGGCCAGGAGCCCTGGCCCAGGTTGGACACCTGGCCCCATCTGCTTCTGCTGGAAAGATGGAGCATTGCCTATAAGGCTACTCATCTCTGCATGCATCAGTTTAAAGCCCGCTGACCTCACTGAAGGAATGCCGCAAGGAGAAGGTGGAAAGGAACATAGTAGTGATTGGGGATAGTCGGGTGAAGGGTATTGACACTGTCCTTTGTCACAATGACAAATTACATAGGAGGGTGTGTTGTCTGCCTGGTGTGGAGTCTCTGGAAAGGGTGCTGGAAACGGAAGAGGCCGAGGATGTCCCAATAATAAAGGGAGTAGGGGGCGTGAGTATGGTTGGTGGCGTTCCGGCAAATAGGATCCAGGTGAAGGCTGGGATGAAGGCACTGTATCTGAATGCACAAAGCATTCGGAGTAAAGTGGATGAGCTGGCGGCGCAGATCAGCACAAATGGATACGATCTGGTGGCCATTACAGAGACATGGCTGCAAGGTGACAGGGACTGGGAGCTGAATGTACAGGGCTATCAAGTGTTTAGGAAGGATTTGGGGGGGGGGGGGGGGGGGGTAAGTAGCTCTGCTGATTAAGGATAGCATCACAGTGGTAGCAAGGGATGATATTGGAGCCAAGGAGCAGAACGTGGAATCGTTGTGGGTAGAGATTAGGAACAGCAAAGGGAGGAAGACGCTGGTGGGTGTCGTCTATAGGCCCCCGAATAATGATCTGGAGGTGGGGCGGGCTGTTAACACGCAAATAAGTGCGGCGTGCAGGAATGGGACGGCCGTAGTTATGGGGGATTTCAATCTGCATATTGATTGGTTGACCCATGTTGGACGCGGTGGGCTCGAGGAGGAGTTCTTGGAATGCTGCCGGGATAGTTTCCTTCAACAGTGTGTGTTGGAGCCGACGAGGGAGCAAGCTATCTTGGATCTGGTGTTATGTAATGAGGCGGGTAGAATTAGGGACCTTGCGGTGAAGGATCCTCTTGGGGAGAGTGATCATTGTATGGTGGAGTTTCTGGTGCATATGGAGGAGGAGAAACTGGGCTCCCGGACACGCATCCTTTGTTTGAACAGAGGGGAGTACGGTAGGATGAGAGAAGAATTGGCGAATGTGGACTGGGGGAGCGCGTTGGAAGGTAGGTCTGCTGAGGAGCAGTGGAGGATCATTAAGGAGATCTTTCTTGGTGCTCAGCAAAAATTTATTCCGATGGTTAAAAAGGACCGTAGGAGGAGAGGTAATAAGCCGTGGATAACGAAGGAGGTGAAGGAAAGTGTTTAATTTAATTTAAGTGTTAAATTAAAAGCGGAGGCTTTTAGAGTAGCTAAGAGTAGTGGGCGAGAAGAGGATTGGGAGAGGTTAAATGTCAACAAAGATTGACAAAGAAGTTGATAAAGAAGGGTAGGAGAAACTATGAAGCTGGGCTAGCGCTTAATATAAAAAAGGATAGCAAGAGTTTTTATAAATACATAAAAAGGAAGAGGCTGGCTAGGGCGAACGTTGGACCCTTAGAGGATGAGAGGGGGGACTTAGTGGTAGGGGATGGGGATATGGCTGAGGTCTTGAATAACTTCTTTGTTTTGGTCTTCGCGGAGGAGGACGTGAATAATTTGCCAGGTGTTCGAGATGGAAAGGTGGTAGGACTGGAGGGTCTCAATGACATTACTGTTACTAGAGAGGCGGTGCTCGACAGACTGGAGGGGCTGATTGTGGACAAGTCCCCAGGACCGGATGGAATGCATCCGAGGGTTCTGAAAGAAATGGCGGAGGTGATAGTGGATGCCTTGGTGGTTATTTTCCAGACGTCGCTGGATTCCGGGGAAGGGGCGGAAGACTGGAAAACGGCTAATGTTACGCCGTTGTTTAAGAAGGGTGCCAGGCAAAAGGCAGGGAATTATAGGCTGGTTAGTTTAACGTCTGTTGTAGGTAAAATGTTAGAATCCGTCATCAAGGAGGAAATAATGAGGCATCTCGAGGGGAATTGCTTGATAGAGCAGACGCAGCACTGTTTCGTTAAAGGGAAGTCGTGTCCGACAAATTTACTGGAGTTCTATGAGGATGTGTCTAGGGCGGTGGATAAAGGAGAGCCGGTGGATGTGGTCTTTCTTGATTTTCAGAAGGCGTTTGACAAGGTACCTCACAAGAGGTATTGCAGAAGGTCAGGGGACATGGAGTTGGGGGTGGGGTGTTAGCGTGGATAGAGGATTGGTTGTCAAATAGGAGGCAGAGAGTGGGGGTCAATGGGTGCTATTCGGATTGGCGGATGGTGACTAGTGGAGTGCCCCAGGGGTCGGTGCTGGGGCCTCAGCTATTCACCATTTATATAGATGATCTGGAGGAGGGAACCGAGTGTATGGTGTCGAAATTTGCTGATGACACCAAGATTGGTGGAACGGCAAATTGTACGGATGGTGTGGAGAGTCTGCAGAAGGATCTAGATAGGCTGGGCGAATGGGCCAGGAACTGGCAAATGGAATTTAATGTTGGCAAGTGCGAGGTGGTCCACTTTGGTAGGAATAATTATTACTTACGTGGCGAAAAACTGCAGCCGGCGACGGTGCAGAGGGACCTCGGGGTCCTTGTGCATGAGTCGCAAAAACCCAGCCTGCCGGTGCAGCAGGTGGTCAGGAAGGCAAATGGGATGCTGGCCTTCATCGCGAGGAGGATTGAATATAAAAGTAGGGAGGTCTTGCTGCGGCTGTATAGGGCATTGGTGAGGCCGCAGCTGGAGTACTGTATGCAGTTTTGGGCACCATACTTACGCAAGGATATTTTGGCCTTGGAGGGAGTGCAGAGGCGGTTTACTCGGCTGATGCCGAAGTTGAGGGGGTTGAGCTATGAGGAGAGGCTGAATAAACTAGGCTTGTACTCGTTAGAGTTTAGAAGAATGAGGGGAGATCTCATTGAGACGTATAAGATGATGAATGGGATGGATAGGATAGAGGTGGAGAGACTCTTTCTGCTCAGAAAGGACAGTAGGACTAGGGGGCACAGCCTCAAGATAAAGGGGGGGCGGTTTAGAACGGAGTTGAGGAGGAACTTCTTCACTCAAAGGGTGGTGAATCTCTGGAATTCTCTGCCCGTTGAAGTGGTGGAGGTTACCTCGCTAAATATTTTTAAGAGGCGGGTTGATGGGTTTTTGATAAGAGAGGGGATTAAAGGTTATGGCGAGAGGGCGGGAATGTGGAACTGAGCTACGACAGATCAGCCATGATCTTATTGAATGGCGGGGCAGGCTCGAAGGGCTAGATGGCCGACTCCTGCTCCTATTCCTTATGTTCTTATGATGCTGATTCTGGACTCAAACTCACATGAACCAATATTTTAGGGGAGGCAATGGCCTAGTAGGCAATTGCTGGATTTGCGCATCCAGAAACTCAGCGAATGGTCTGGGGGCCCAGATTTGAATCTCATCATGGCAGATGGTAGAATCTGAATTCCGTAAAAAATATCTGGAATTAAGAATCTGATGACCATGAAACCATTATCAAAAAAACATCTGGTTCACTAATATCCTTTAGGGAAGGAAATCTGATGTCTTTACTTGGTCTGACCTACAGTCCCAGCACTGTAAAACTTCCTTGTTTGCTATCCCTCTTTTACTGTATGATTGCAAATGGGGAGGAATTGCAAATCGTCTTCTCGCAATCTGTGCAAATAAACTAATCCTTTGAGTTCATCCTAGCTAGAGTTTGCTGTGAGGAGGTAATGAAAATTGGATCGCACCAAAAACAAAACGTGTTGGGGAATATGTCACTGCTTATAACAAGAGAAACACACCAAAAACATCTTCCTGCTTACGGATAAGTTGAGAGGGGAAAAATTTAGTGCTGATTAAATTAATCCCCCTGCTGTCCATAACATTTGCATGTACGTACCTTAGTTCAGGGTCTATTGGCTGATCCAAATCCATGACAAGTTTCATTCCAGTTAAATAAAAATATTTATATAGTTATTTTAAAATAGTTATTGTGGCAATCTAGCGCAGCAGTTAAGCGTGCATGCAGCAAATTCTGATAAAATAATGTTGTGCTCATGTTTATCTTGGTGTTCATATTGGTCAGAACAGCACCAAGACCTCTCCTGATAATCTTCAAAATAGCACCACCTGAGGGGGAAATCTCAGTTTATCTAATCAAAATAATGCAATCTCAGTTTGACATTCCTCAGCTTGGATTTCATGCATAAATCTTCAGAATGGGAGGTAAACCGTTAATCTTCTGTCTCAGGCGTCAGAGTTCTGCCACCGATAGAATTCAGGAGCATGATTCTTATCATACGAATCTTTAGAAAGAATAGATCAGGGGGAAATCATTTTTTGCTTCTTTCCTTCCACACAGTTCCGAGCTATCTCCCAGTTAACGAAGACTAATTCTCATACGGTAGCCACTTGGACAAGGTTTAATAACTGCCCTTCACGTTTCCGTTCATCTTCAAAAATGCATCCTGGCATAAAGTTTCCAGTAAAAGCAAAATACTGCAGATGCTGAAAATCAGAGCCTTTCAGAATGGTAACTTTACAATATGTAAAAAGTCACATTGTCAAGAAAAGGCAAAGATTGAAAAATAACTGAAAGCATGAATGAATAGATCGAGTTCTAACGACTATATTCATGTACTGGAGTTGAATATCCAAATTTAATGTCTCAGATTAGTCAAAAATGGCAAGTACCAAAGAAAAATTAAATCTCTAAATTAGTGTTGAAAGTTAAATGTAGAAGCGCCCAATGCTGGCGAGCGCAACTAAAACAAATCCAACTTCTGACACAGGGGCTATTCAAACCAGTAATAGGCATCACCCCTCCCCCGACCACAAGACTTCTCAATCCGTCAGGAAAATTATCCTAATGAAATCGCTGAGTACAGTGTTTTATTTCTCAGTTACCACATACTCTGGAATGTATCCCACGAAGAGCAAGTCACAGCACTTTAAATGGTTTCAAGCTCCAATATACTACAGGACATTAACAAAACTTTCCAAGCATCAACTTATTATGACATCTGGTTGTAATCATGATATAGATCACAAAGTGCAGATTTAACCAAAAGGACATCTAGATTTTATACTCCCTACACGCCAGAACATTCGCCTTTTCCGAAAGTGGCGACTTAAACATCGAAGTTTAAATAGATTCGCGATCAATTCGATTCTTCTTCCCTGGTCAAACACACATGGGCATTTTTTACGAACAATTTCAAGCTCTATCAATAGCGAGTTGCTGGACGGACAAGTCCTTTAGAAGATGAGGAATGTCCTACGTTCACTTTAGCAACTTCTCACACAATTTTTTTTTGATGCTTAAATATACCGGCAAATTCATCTCTCATTAATGAAACGATTTTCTTTTTAACACAAACTCGAATTCCACCGTTTCCTAGCAGCCCAGGAAGAGCTTAATCCTGGCATTACTTTTTCAACCCCACCCACCCCGACTCCCGGGATCATGAGCCCACGGGGGAGGGGGGATTTAATAAATTTGCATCTTGTCGTTTCCTCAAAAATCAGACTCCCACCAGGTTATTTATTTATTAACACTGCCCGAGGTCCCCACACATTACCTTGCACCAAGAGTACCGTGGTTACAAGAACTGCCGTTGTCCTCTTCGCCATCGAAACTCCACAAGTCAGCACCAAGAAATATATGGAAAAAGGAATAGATGGAAGGAACTAGAGAGAAAGGCAAAGCCAGCTTTTCTTTGCACTTCTCTCTCTCTCTCTCTCGGTCGTCGCCTTTTAGCTTAGCTTGCTTTCTTTCTTTGCAGTTACCATCGTCCGGCAACGCTCGCGCTCTAAAACCACCCGCGAGCGAACGAGCAGCCAACGGAAAAAAACCGCCACCCCCAGGACCAAACCTGTTCACCGGAAACAGCTTGATTGACGGGCCCTTTCGCCAATCGCCACCTGCTTCTGGAGGCGCTATCGGTAGAACTGACCAATTGAATCTTTGAAGGGACAACTGGCTGCTTCCGTTGGGGCAAAGTTTGGTTGCACGGTGACCAGTGCTTTGTTAGTCTGAGGGGAGAAAGGTGAGTTAACCGTGAATGTTAAAGAGATGTAATAGTGACCCGGGACAAAAAAACTATCGACATTTCCATAGCCGTGGAGGAAATTAGGTTTACGTGTTCACTCAGATTTCCATGAAGAATAACCGTTCCTTGATTTGAATCTTCTGAAATCTCCTGCATTTTGTGATTGTTGCTTATTTCTATCGGTTCCCAGTCAGACCTGTTAAATAAAAACATCACGGTGTTAACCGCTTGACAACGGTCACTCCAATCCGAAACTACGGTTTGTCTCCAGATAGCGGTTTCGGCGAAGAGGACTTGGGAGTTGTCGGTAGGTGAATGGGAATGAGTGCCTTAGAAAGCCTGCATTGCACCTTTCGTAATCTCAGGTCGTCCCAAAGCGTTTTACAAATATTTGAATGGTAATCACTGTTGGCTAGGACCAAGAACAAGATCAGGTGTAATGCCTGTTCCTGTCAGTTCGGATCTAGTATGTCCTTTTTGTGGGGACCATGAGTTGCATTCAATTTGATTTGAATTGTTATTTTGCTGCAAGCAAGGAGATGGATTGAGAGTTGCCATGTCCACTGTCCATTGACTGTGTAACTTTGAGGGTGGAATAAAATGGGGGAAAAAATCTTTTGTAAAACCAGATTACCAGCCTGGTATGGAGCTTGGACAAAAATACAAATAAGTTGAAGCTATTCCATTTTAATTTTCAGTTACTCATCATTCTGATAATGCCCTGCTGTGCTAATTTCTCATGATGTGGATATGCCGGCGTTGGACTGGGTAAAAAAGTCTGACAACACCAGGTTTCAGTCCAACTGATTTATTTCTTTCTTGATTTTCAGAAGGCGTTTGACAAGGTACCTCACAAGAGGTTATTGCAGAAGGTCAGGGGACATGGAGTTGGGGGTAGGGTGTTAGCGTGGATAGAGGATTGGTTGTCAAATAGGAGGCAGAGAGGGGGGGTCAACGGGTGCTATTCGGATTGGCGGATGGTGACTAGTGGAGTGCCCCAGGGGTCGGTGCTGGGGCCTCAGCTATTTACCATTTATATAGATGATCTGAAGGAGGGAACCGAGTGTATGGTGTCGAAATTTGCTGATGACACCAAGATTGGGGGAACGGCAAATTGTGCGGAGGGTGTGGAGAGTCTGCAGAAGGATCTAGATAGGCTGGGCGAATGGGCCAGGAACTGGCAAATGGAATTTAATGTTGGCAAGTGTGAGGTGGTCCACTTTGGTAGGAATAATGGTAGGAAGGACTATTACTTAAGTGGCGAAAAACTGCAGCAGGCGACGGTGCAGAGGGACCTCGGGGTCCTTGTGCATGAGTCACAAAAACCCAGCTTGCAGGTGCAGCAGGTGGTCAGGAAGGCAAATGGGATGCTGGCCTTCATAGCGAGGGGGATTGAATATAAAAGTAGGGAGGTCTTGCTGCGGCTGTATAGGGCATTGGTGAGGCCGCAGCTGGAGTACTGTGTGCAGTTTTGGGCGCCGTACTTACGAAAGGATATTTTGGCCTTGGAGGGAGTGCAGAGGCGGTTTACTAGGCTGATGCCGGAGTTGAGGGGGTTGAGCTATGAGGAGAGGCTGAATAAACTAGGCTTGTACTCGTTAGAGTTTAGAAGAATGAGGGGAGATCTCATTGAGACGTATAAGATGATGAATGAGATGGATAGGATAGAGGTGGAGAGACTCTTCCCGCTTAGAAAGGATAGTAGGACTGGAGGGCACAGCGTCAAGATAAAGGGGGTCGGTTTAGAATGGAGTTGAGGAAGAACTTCTTCACTCAAAGGGTGGTGAATCTCTGGAATTCTCTGCCCGTTGAAGTGGTGGAGGCTGCCTCGCTAAATATTTTTAAGACGCGGGTTGATGGGTTTTTGATAAGAGAGGGGATTAAGGGTTATGGGGAGAAGGCGGGAAAGTGGAACTGAGCCACGACAGATCAGCCATGATCTTATTGTATGGCGGGGCAGGCTCGAAGGGCTAGATGGCCTACTCCTCCTATTTCTTATGTTCTTAACCCCTTCGTCAGGTGAATGGAGAGTTCTGGCCTCAGACAGAGTGTATAAAGCACAGACAGTTTACAGATTACTGATTAGAATGCAAATCTTTACACCTAACCTGCTATTCATGTCTTAAAGTGACTAACACTGTGAGTGGAAGGAGCACTGATCACAGGTTAAAGAGATGTGTATTGTCTCCAAACCCCCACTTCTTGCCTTCAGACAACCATGCAACCTCAAACAGACCATTGTTCACAGCAAACTACCCAGCCTTCAGGAGAACAGTGACCACAATACCACACAACCCTGCCACAGCAACCTCTGCAAGACATGCCGGATCATCGACATGGATACCATCATCACACGAGAATACCATCCACCAGGTACACAGTAAATACTCTTGCAACTCGGCCAACATTGTCTACCTGCTACGTTGCAAGAAAGGATGTCCTGAAGCATGGTACATTAGGGAGACCATGCAGACCGTACGACAATCACCAGGCAAGACTGTTCCCTTCCTGTTGGCGAACACTTCAGTGGTCATGGGCATTCAGCCTCTGACCTTTGGGTAAGCATTCTCCAAGGGGGCCTTCACGACACACGACAGCGCAGAGTTGCTGAGAAGAGACTGATAGCCAAGTTCCGCACACATGAGGACAGTCTCAACAGGGATCTTGGGTTCATGTTGCACTATTTGTAACCCCCATGACTTGCCTGGGTTTGCAAAACGTCACTTACAGTACTGTCTGGAGACAATACACATCTCTTTAACCTGTGCTCAGTGCTCTTTCCACTCACATTGTTAGCCACTTTAAGACTCGAACAGCAGGTTAGGTGTAAAGATTCGCATTCTATCAGTAATCTGTAAACTGTCTGTGCTTTATATGCTCTGTCTGAGGCCAGAACACTCCATTCACCTGACGAAGGGGCTAACCTGAAAGCTTGTGAGTTTACTATCAAATAAATCGGTTGGACTGAAACCTGGTGTTGTCAGACTTTTTACTGTGCTGATTTCGCGCCAGTCTTAAGTCATAACTGATGTTGAGGTAAAGTTTACAGAGGCTGACAACTTCCCAATTCTGTACAAACTATTCCTTGAGCCAGGATGGAAAGGGCCAGGTGATGAAAGGTCACAACCTGAAACATTAACTCTGTTCCTTTCACCACAGCTGCTGCCAGATCTGAGCATTTTTTTGTTTTTATTTATGACCAAAAAAAGGAAAGAAACTTTGTGTTAACAAGTGTTAGCTGAACACCCAATATTCAATGGCGATGAAGAACAAAGTTTAAAGTTTATTTATTAGTGTCACAAGTAGACATACATTAACAACCAACTGCTTAGCATGACTTGTGTGGTGGGGAAGTTGCTGGAATCAATTGTCAACAATGACTGAGCATTTGGAAAAACAAAAGGCTGCGTTTGACAACTTCTACCCCTAATTGCTATAAAACAGCAATGACGTTACTGTGAAAATCCCTGAGTCGCCACGTTCTGGCATCCGTTCAAGTAAGGACACTAAGGGAGAATTTAGCCAATGCCATTAATCAGCACTAATTTCTTTCAGACTGGGAGAAAACCAGATAACCTAGAGGAAACCCACACAGACACGTGGAGAACATGCATACTCGCATAGACAGTGACCCAAGCTGCGAATCAAACTAGGTCCCTGGTACTGTGAAGCAGCAGTGCCAATCACTGTGCCACTGTACCACACAGGATTTCTGATGTTGATTTTAAAGATTGAATATAGCGTTCCCTCCCCCAATAAAAAAATCAAACCTAATATGCAGCTATTTTGTAATAACTAAAATGGTTGCGAGATGTGGGATTACAATTATAGGATGTTTTCAAGATATTCCTTTACAAGATTATCATCGGATCATACAGTGCAAAAGGACACCATTCAGTCTATTGTGTCAGTGCCAACCCTTTGAAAGAGCTAGCCAATTAGTACCACTTCCCCATCACCCTGCAATTTTTTGCTTTAAGAATTTATCCAATTCCAAAGAACAAAGAAAATTACAACACAGGAACAGGTCCTACGGCCCTCCAAGCTGCACCAACCATGCTGCCCAACTGAACTAAAGCCCCCCTACCCTTCTAGGGACCATATTCCCTCTATTCCCATCCTGTTCATGTATTTGTCAAAATGCCCCAGAAACTATATCCCCCGGCAGCGAGTTCCAGGCACCCAACACCCTCTATGTAAGAAAACTTGCCTCGTACATCTCCTTTAAACCTTGCTCTTCGCACCTTAAACCTATGCCCCCTAATAATTGACTCTTCCATGCTGGGGAAAAAGCTTCTGCCTATCCACTCTGTCCATGTCTCTTATAGTCTTGTAGTCTGAATCGTGCTGGGACCAGAGTGTTGGCGAATCGAGTAAAGAGGACTGTAGACAGGGCTTTAAACTAATTAGGGGGGGGGAGGGTGCGAGGGTAGGTGACGCTACGAGGTCTAAAGTTAAGGATAGGGTACAGGTAAGGGAAGAGGCCGAGGATGTCCCAATTGGTGGCGTTACGGCAAATAGGGTCCAGGTGAAGGCTGGGATGAAAGCGCTTTATCTGAATGCACGAAGCATTCGGAATAAAGTGGATGAGCTGGTGGCGCAGATCGACACAAATGGATACGATCTGGTGGCCATTACAGAGACGTGGCTGCAAGGTGACAGGGACTGGGAGATGAATGTACAGGGCTATCAAGTGTTTAGGAAGGATAGGCAGGAGGAAAGAGGGGGTGGCGTAGCTCTGCTGATTAAGGATAGTATCAAGGTGGTAGCAAGGGATGATATCGGAGCCAAAGAGCAGAACGTGGAATCGTTGTGGGTGGAGATTAGGAACAGCAAAGGGAGGAAGACGCTGGTGGGTGTCGTCTATAGGCCCCCGAATAATGATCTGGAGGTGGGGCGGGCTGTTAACACGCAAATAAGTGCGGCGTGCAGGAATGGGACGGCAGTAGTTATGGGAGATTTCAATCTGCATATTGATTGGTCGACCCATGTTGGACGAGGTGGGCTCGAGGAGGAGTTCTTGGAATGCTGCCGGGATAATTTCCTTGAACAGTGTGTGTTGGAGCCGACGAGGGAGCGAGCTATCTTGGATCTGGTGCTATGTAATGAGGCGGGTAGAATTAGGGACCTTGCGGTGAAGGATCCTCTTGGAGAGAGTGATCATTGTATGGTGGAGTTTCTGGTGCAGATGGAGGAGGAGAAAGTGGGTTCCCGGACACGCGTCCTTTGTTTGAATAGAGGGGAGTATGGTAGGATGAGAGAAGAATTGGCGAATGTGGACTGGGGGAGCGCGTTGGAAGGTAGGTCTGCTGAGGAGCAGTGGAGGATCTTTAAGGAGATCTTTCTTGGTGCTCCGGAAATTTATTCCGATGGTTAAAAAGGACAGTAGGAAGAGAGGTAATAAGCCGTGGATAACGAAGGAGGTGAAGGAAAGTGTTAAATTAAAAGCGGAGGAATTTAGAGTAGCTAAGAGCAGTGGGCGAGAAGAGGATTGGGAAAGATTTAAATGTCAACAAAGATTGACAAAGAAGTTGATAAAGGAGGGTAGGAGAAGCTATGAGGCTGGGCTAGCACTTAATATAAAAAAGGATAGCAAGAGTTTTTATAAATATATAAAAAGGAAGAGGCTGGCTAGGGTGAACGTTGGTCCTTTAGAGGATGAGAAAGGGGAGCTAGTGGTAGGGGATGGGGATATGGCTAAGGTCTTGAATAACTTTTTTGTTTCTGTCTTCACGGAGGAGGACGTGAATAATTTGCCGGGTGTTAGAGACGGAAAGGTGGTAGGAATGGAGGGTCTTAATGACATTACTGTTACTAGAGAGGTGGTGCTCGACAGACTGGAGGGGCTGATTGTGGACAAGTCCCCAGGACCGGATGGAATGCATCCGAGGGTTCTGAAAGAAATGGCGGAGGTTATAGTGGATGCCTTGGTGGTTATTTTCCAGACGTCGCTGGATTCCGGGGAAGTGCCGGAAGATTGGAAAACGGCTAATGTTACGCCGTTGTTTAAGAAGGGTGCCAGGCAAAAGGCGGGGAATTATAGGCCGGTTAGTTTAACGTCGGTGGTAGGTAAAATGTTAGAATCCGTCATTAAGGAGGAAATTGCGAGGCATCTTGAAGGGAATTGCTTGATAGGGCGGACGCAACACGGTTTCATTAAAGGGAAGTCGTGTCTGACAAATTTACTGGAGTTCTATGAGGATGTGTCTAGGGCAGTGGTTAGAGGAGAGCCGGTGGATGTGGTCTTTCTGGATTTTCAGAAGGCGTTTGACAAGGTACCTCACAAGAGGTTATTGCAGAAGGTCAGGGGACATGGAGTTGGGGGTAGGGTGTTAGCGTGGATAGAGGATTGGTTGTCAAATAGGAGGCGGAGAGTGGGGGTCAATGGGTGCTATTCGGATTGGCGGTTGGTGACTAGTGGGGTGCCCCAGGGGTCGGTGCTGGGGCCTCAGCTATTTACCATTTATATAGATGATCTGGAGGAGGGAACCGAGTGCAGGGTGTCGAAATTTGCTGGTGACACCAAGATTGGGGGAAAGGCAAATTGTGCGGAGGGTGTGGAGAGTCTGCAGAAGGATCTAGATAGGCTGGGCAAATGGGCCAGGAAATGGCAAATGGAATTTAATGTTGGCAAGTGTGAGGTGGTCCACTTTGGTAGGAATAATGGTAGGAAGGACTATTACTTACGGGGCGAAAAACTGCAGCAGGCGACGGTACAGAGGGACCTCGGGGTCCTTGTGCATGAGTCGCAAAAACCCAGCTTGCAGGTGCAGCAGGTGGTCAGGAAGGCGAATGGGATGCTGGCCTTCATAGCGAGGGGGATTGAATATAAAAGTAGGGAGGTCTTGCTGCAGCTGTATAGGGCATTGGTGAGGCCGCAGCTGGAGTACTGTGTGCAGTTTTGGGCGCCGCACCTGTGCAAGGATATTTTGGCCCTGGAGGGAGTGCAGAGGAGGTTTACTAGGCTGATACCGGAGTTGAGGGGATTGAGCTATGAGGAGAGGCTGAATAAACTAGGCTTGTACTCGTTAGAGTTTAGAAGAATGAGGGGAGATCTCATTGAGACGTATAAGATGATGAATGAGATGGATAGGATAGAGGTGGAGAGACTCTTCCTGCTCAAAAAAGACAGTAGGACTAGGGGGCACAGCCTCAAGATAAAGGGGAGGCGGTTTAGAACGGAGTTGAGGAGGAACTTCTTCACTCAAAGGGTGGTGAATCTCTGGAATTCTCTGCCCGTTGAAGTGGTGGAGGCTGCCTCGCTAAATATTTTTAAGAAGCGGGTTGATGGGTTTTTGATAAGAGAGGGGATTAAGGGTTATGGGGAGAGGGCGGGAAAGTGGAACTGAGCCACAACAGATCAGCCATGATGTTATTGAATGGCGGGGCAGGCTCGAAGGGCTAGATGGCCTACTCCTGCTCCTATTTCTTATGTTCTTATGTTCTTATCATCCCTCAATCTTCATCGTCCCAGTGAGAACAAAGCAAGTTTCTCCAACCTCTCCTCATAGCTAATGCCCTCCATGCCATGCAACATCTTGGTAAATCTTTTCTGTACCTTCGCCAAAGCCTCCACATCGTTCTGGTAGTGTGGCAACCAGAATTGAACACTGCATTCCAAGTACAGCCTAATATTCTATAAAGCTGCAACATGACTTGCCAATTTTTAAACTCAATGCCCCAGCCGATGAAGGCAAGCATGCCATATGCGTTCTTGACTATCTTATCCACTGCATTGCTACTTTCAGTGACCTGTGTACCTGTACACCCAGAACCCTCTGCCTATCAGTACACTTAAGGGTTCTCCATTTACTGTATATTTCCTCTCTGTATTAAACCTTTCAAAATGTATTACCTCACATTTGTCCAGATTAAACTCCATCTGCCATCTCTCCA
Source organism: Carcharhinus amblyrhynchos (assembly GCF_965287045.1). Classification (NCBI taxonomy): domain Eukaryota; kingdom Metazoa; phylum Chordata; class Chondrichthyes; order Carcharhiniformes; family Carcharhinidae; genus Carcharhinus; species Carcharhinus amblyrhynchos. The sequence continues at coordinate 121,701,646 of NC_137330.1, read as the reverse complement.
CCCAAGTCTGCAACCGATCTATATCCTAATCTATCCTCCGATGGTCCTCATTGCTATCTGCAAATCCACCAACCTTTGTCATCCGCAAACTTAGTAATCAAACCAGTTACACTTTCCTCCAAATAATTTATATATATTACAAACAGCAAAGATCCCAGTACTGACCCCTGAGGAATGTCACTTGTCACAGCCCTCCATTCAGAAACACACCCTTCCACTACTACCCTGTCTTCTATGACTGAGCCAGTTCTGTATCCACCTTGCCAGCTCACCTCTGATCCTATGCGACTTCACTTTCTGCACCAGTTTGCTATAAGGGACCTTGCCAAAGGCCTTACTGAATTCCACGTAGACAACATCCACTGCCCTACCTTCATCAATCATCTTTGTCACTTCCTCAAAACTGGATCAAGTTAGTGAGACATGACCTCCCTTAACAAAACCATGTTGCCTCTCGCTAATATGTCCAGTAGGATTAAATCATAAGAACATAAGAAATAGGAGCAGGAGTAGGCCATCTAGCCCTTCGAGCCTGCCCCGCCATTCAATAAGATCATGGCTGATCTGTCGTGGCTCAGTTCCACATTCCCGCCCTCTCCCCATAACCCTTAATCCCTTTTCTTATCAAAAACCCATCAACCCGCGTCTTAAAAATATTTAGCGAGGTAGCCTCCACCACTTCAACGGGCAGAGAATTCCAGAGATTCACCACCCTTCGAGTAAAGAAGTTCCTCCTCAACTCCGTTCTAAACTGCCCCCCCTTTATCTTGAGGCTGTGCCCCCTAGTCCTACTGTCCTTTCTGAGTGGGAAGAGTCTCTCCACCTCTATCCTATCCATCCCATTCATCATCTTATACGTCTCAATGAGATCTCCCCTCATTCTTCTAAACTCTAACGAGTACAAGCCTAGTTTATTCAGCCTTTCCTCATAGCTCAACCCCCTCAACTCCGGCATCAGCCTAGTAAACCTCCTCTGCACTCCCTCCAAGGCCAAAATATCCTTGCGTAAGTACGGCGCCCAAAACTGCACACAGTACTCCAGCTGCGGCCTCACCAATGCCCTATACAGCCACAGCAAGACAAAGAACAAACAACAACCCAGCACGGGAAACAGGCCCTTCGGCCCAACAAGCCCGCGCCGCCGCATCACCCTACACCTATTCTACCCTGCGTATCTACAAATAGAACCCCTGACTTAGCCAGACTCAGGGGAGAATAGTGTCAATTTGGTAAAACCAATCAGCCTAAGAGCACATCTTTGGGGTGTGGGAGGAAACCGGAGCGCCCGGAGGAAACCCACGCAACCACAGGGAGAATGCACAAACTCCCACAGACACAGGCCCAAATCCATGTATCTGCACAGCTAGCAGTGCTAGTCACCGAGCTGTTGCGGCGCCCGTCTACCGGTCCAGGATCAAGCACACACACCGACACGAAGTACTAGGCCACTCCCGGAACCTCCAGGAGCAGCCCACGCACGACCCACCGTGTGCGTGCCCCTCGTTTGACAACGAGGTGGACCTCCACCTGCGGAGTGAAAAGACAAAAACGTTAATCACAAGCCTGCCTTTCCGGTGTCTCCCGAGGTTCTAACCCTTATTCAATAACCCCTACCATAACCCTCCATCCTCGTTTCACTCATGTGCCTATCTAACTGAACCTTAAATGAGTCCAACGTTCCCGCCTCCACCACCCCACTCGGTAGCGCGTTCCATACCCCCACTACTCTCTGCGTAAAGAACCTTCCTCTCATATCCAAATTATACCTCTCCCTCCTCACCCTTAAATCATGTCCTCTTGTATGCGTAACCAATCTAGGGAGCAGTCTCTCACTATTGACCCTGTCTATTCCCTTCAGTATCTTATATACCTCTATCATGTCACCCCTCAATCTCCGTCTTTCCAAAGAGAACAGTCCCAGTTTCTCCAACCTTTCCTCGTAACCCAACCCCTCCATGCCAGGCAACATCCTGGTAAACCTCCTCTGCACCCTTTCCAGAGCCTCCACGTCCTTCCGGTAGTAAGGTGACCAGAACTGGACGCAGTACTCCAAATGCGGTCTAACCAACGTTCTATACAACTGAAGCATTAGACGGCAGCTTTTAAACTCTATACCTCTTCCTATAAAGGCTAGCATTCCATAAGCCTTCCTGACAACATTCTCCACTTGTGTCACAACCTTCATGGATTTGTGAACCTGCACTCCCAGGTCCCTCTGTGTTTCTATACTCCTAATTTGTCTACCTTTAATCACATAGCTCCTCTCTACATTATTCCTTCCAAAATGCATCACCTCGCATTTGTCAGGATTAAATTCCATCTGCCACCTATCTGCCCAATGCACCAACCTATCTATATCCTGTATCTATCTGTATCACCTGACAATCCACTTCAGTACCCGCCAACCCTGCCATCTTGGTGTCATCAGCAAACTTGCTGATCACACCACCTACGCTCTCTTCCAAGTCATTTATGTAGACTACAAAGAGGAGAGGTCCCAGTACCGAGCCCTGCGGCACACCACTGGTCACTGGCCTCCAGCTGGACAAAGTCCCCTCCACAACTACCCTCTGTCTCCTATTGCCCAGCCAGTTCTCAATCCACCTAGCTACCTGACCCCGTATCCCATGCGCCTTAACCTTTTCTACCAGCCTACCATGAGGGACTTTGTCAAACCTCCCTACTTTTATATTCAATCCCCCTCGCTATGAAGGCCAGCATCCCATTTGCCTTCCTGACCACCTGCTGCACCTGCAAGCTGGGTTTTTGCGACTCATGCACAAGGACCCCAAGGTCCCTCTGCACCGTTGCCTGCTGCAGTTTTTCGCCACGTAAGTAATAATCCTTCCTACCATTATTCCTACCAAAGTGGACCACCTCGCACCTGCCAACATTAAATTCCATTTGCCATTTCCTGGCCCATTCGCCCAGCCTATCTAGATCCTTCTGTAGACTCTCCACACCCTCCGCACAATTTGCTGTTCCACCAATCTTGGTGTCATCAGCAAATTTCGACACCATACACTCGGTTCCCTCCTCCAGATCATCTATATAAATGGTAAATAGTTGAGGCCCCAGCACCGACCCCTGGGGCGCTCCACTAGTCACCATCCACCAATCCGAATAGTACCCATTGACCCCCACTCTCTGCCTCCTATTTGACAACCAATCTTCTATCCACGCTAACACCCTACCCCCAACTCCATGTCCCCTGACCTTCTGCAATAACCTCTTGTGAGGTACCTTGTCAAACGCCTTCTGAAAATCAAGAAAGACCACATCCACCGGCTCTCCTCCATCCACCGCCCTAGACACATCCTCATGAAGAATCCTCTCCAATAATTTCCCTACCACTGACGTAGGCTGACCAGCCTGTAATTACCTGGATTATTCTTGCTACCCTCCTTAAAGGAACAATGTTGGCTATTCTCTAATCCTCTGGGATCTCCCCTGTAGTAGAGATGTTGATGTTGGACTGAGGTAAGCGCAGTAAGAAGTCTCACAATACCAGGTTAAAATCCAACAGGTTTATTTGGTAGCACAAGCCACCAGCTTTCAGAGCGCTGCCCCTTCATCAGGCGAATGGGAGTTCTGTTCACAAATAGGGCGTATAAAGACACAAATTACAAAATAATGGTTGGAATGCGAGTTTTTACAGGTAATCAAGTCTTAAAGGTACAGACAATGAGTGGAGAGAGGGTTAAGCACAGGTTAAAGAGATGCCGTTTGTCTCCTGCCAAGACAGCTACTGAGATTTTGCAAACCCAGAGGTTACAGATAGTGTGACATAAGAAATAGGAGCAGGAGTAGGCCATCTAGCCCTTCGAGCCTGCCCTGCCATTCAATAAGATCATGGCTGATCTGAAGTGGATCAGTTCCACTTTCCCGCTTTCTCCCCATAACCCTTAATTCCCTTGTCTGTCAAAAACCTATCTACCCATGACTTAAATATATTTAGCAAGGTAGCCTCCACCACTTCAACGGGCAGAGAATTCCAGAGATTCACCACCCTTTGAGTGAAGAAGTTCCTCCTCAACTCTGATCTAAACTGCACCCCCCCGCCCACTTATCTTGAAGCTGTGCCCTCTCGTCCTGCTATCCTTTCTAAGCGGGAAGAATCTCTCTACCTCTACCCCATCCATCCCCTTCATTATCTTATATGTCTCTTTAAGATCCCCCCCATCCTTTTAAACTCCCAACGAGTACAGACCCAGTCTATTTACTTTCTCTTCATAGTCCAACCCCCTCATCTCCGGTATCAGCCTAGTGAACCTCCTCTGCACTCCCTCCAAGGCCAATATATCCTTCCGCAAGTGCGGCGACCAAAACTGCACACAGTACTCCAGCTGCAGCCTCACCGGTACCCTGTACAGTTGCAGCAAGACCTCCCTACTTTTATATTCTATCCCCCTCCCTATAAAGGCCAACATTCCATTCGCCTTCTTGATCACCTACTGCACCTGCAGACTGGGTTTTTGCGACTCGTGCGCAAGGACCCCCAGGTCCCTCTGCACCATAGCATGCTGCAGCTTTTCGCCTTTTAAATAATAATCCCTCCGACTATTATTTCTGCCAAAGTGGATAACCTCACGCTTGCTAACATTTATACTCCATCCCAAGATCCCAGCCGAATGCCCATGACTGCTGAAATGTTTCCCAACAGGAAGAGAAAACTCTTGTCTGTTGATTGTCGGGCAGTGTTCATCTTCAGGTTAGCGTTCTCCAAGGCGACCTTCAGAACACACCACAACGCGGATTCACTGAGCAGTGACCGGTAGCCAAGTTCCCCACACGAGGACAGCCTCAACCGGGATCTTGGGTTCACGTCACACTATCTGTAACCCCCATGACTTGCCTGGGCTTGTAAAATCACACTAACTGTACTGGCTGGAGACAATATACATCTCTTTAGCCTGTGCTTAACCCTCTCTCCACTCACATTGTCTGTACCTTTTTGTCTTGATTACCTGTAAAGACTTGCATTCCAACCATTATTTTGTTATTTGAATTTGTGTCTTTATATGCCTTGTTTGTGAACAGAACTCCCACTCACCTGATGAAGGGGCAGGACTCCGAAAGCTTGTGCTATCAAATAAACCTGTTGGACTTCAACCTGGTGTTGTGAAACTTCTTACTGTGTGTATTTCCCCTGTAGCCAGCGATGGTACAAAGATTTCTCTCAAGGCACTAGCAATTTCCTCCTTCGCCTCTCTCAGTATTCTGGGGTATATCCCATTAGGTCCTGGGGACTTGTCTATCTTAATGTTTCTCAAGAACCCCAACATTTCCTTTTTAAACTCAACATGACTCAAGCTATCTACACACCCTTTCTCCGACTCATCATCCACCAAGTCCTTTTTGGTGAATACTGATTCAGCACAGTAATACAATGGTTAGCACCGCTGCCACACACTGCTAGGGACCCGGATTCGATTCCCGGCATGAATCACTATGTGTGGGGTTTGCTGATACTGGAGATGAGGGGGTTGGACTATGAAAAGAGACTAAATAGACTGGGTCTGTACTCGTTGGGAGTTTAAAAGGATGAGGGGGGGTCTTTTAGAGACGTATAAGATAATGAAGCGGATGGATAGGGTAGAGGTAGAGAGATTCTTCCCGCTTAGAAAGGATAGCAGGACGAGAGGGCACAGCCTCAAGATAAGTGGGGGCGGGGGGGACAGTTTAGATCGGAGTTGAGGAGGAACTTCTTCACTCAAAGGGTGGTGAATCTCTGGAATTCTCTGCCTGTTGAAGTGGTGGAGGCTACCTCGCTAAATATATTTAAGTCACGGGTAGATAGGTTTTTGATAGACAAGGGAATTAAGGGTTATGGGGAGAAAGTGGGAAAGTGGAACTGATCCACTTCAGATCAGCCATGATCTTATTGAATGGCGGGGCAGGCTTGAAGGGCTAGATGGCCTACTTCTGCTCCTATTTCTTATTGCACTTTCTCCCTGTGTCTGTATGGTTTTCCTCCGGGTGCTCTGGTTTCCTCTCACAGTCTGAAAGACATGCTGATTAATTGCATTGAAGCAAATAGGTGCCAGCGTTTGGCGAGTGGGGCAATTACACAGTAGCTTCATTGGTGTTAATGTAAGCCTTACTCGTATCTAATAAATAAACTTTTTTAACTTATTATTAAACCTGTGTCCGCAATTCTTTCAAGTAATGTATTTAAAATGGTAACATCATGCTGCATAAAAGAAAGTGGAGTCATTCTCTGCCCAACACCACGCAACTGCCCTAAATCTTTGTCCTCTGATTACTAACCCTACATATTTTTAAAATTAATTTTTTGCATCTGCGTTCAGTGTGGAGCAGAACGATGTAGGCATAGAAATCAGGAAGGAGGTCTGTGATACAAGTTACAAAATACAAATAGATTTGGGAGGGAGGAGATATTGGCAATTTTAACAGTTTAAAGGTGGATAAATCTTCAGGCCTAAATGAGATATAATCCAGGCTACTGTGGGAGGCAAGGGAGGAGATTGCAGGGACTCTGACTCTAATTTTCAAATCCTCTTTGGCCACAGGAGAGGTACTAGAGAACAAAGACAATGTGGTACCATTATTCAAGGGAAGTAGGGTAGTTACATACCAGTGAGTCTCACATCAGTGGAAAGGAAATTATTGGAAAAAATTGAGGGACAGAATTAATCCCTAGATGGAGATGCAATAATTAATCAAGAATAGTCAACGTAGCTTTGTTGGGAGATCATGCCTAACAAATTTAATTGAATTTTATGAGATGACCAGTTGAGTAGCTGAGGGAGCTTGTTGATGTAATCTACTTAGACTTCAGTAAGGCTTTTGACCAGGTCCCACATGGGAGACTGGTCGAGAAGGTAAGAGCGCATGGGATTCGCAGCAAATTGGATCTAAAATTGGCTTAGTGACAAGTGGCAGACGGTGATGGCTGAAGGTTCTTTTTGAAACTGTTCATTGATGTACCGCTGATCGGTGCTTGGTACCTTTGCTATTTGTAGTGTACATTCTTGATCTGGAATGTGAATGTGATCAGTTAGTTTGCAGATGACATGGAAATTCGTGGTATGGTAAGTAACAAAGGGGAACATGCAAGATTAAAGAGTGAAAAAGACAGGTTGGTCAGATAGGCAGAACAGTGATAAATGGAATTTAACCCAGATAAGTGTGAGGTGCTGTCATTTTAGGGACAAGTAAGGCAAGGGAATACAAAATGAAAAGTAGAATACCAGAAAGTACAGAGGATGAGAGGGAGCTTGGGATGCATATCCACAGATCCCCAAAGGGCAGCTGAGTAGGTTGATAAGTTGGTTAAGAAGGTATATGGGATACCTTTCTTTGTTAGCTGGGGCATAGAGTATAAGACAATGATAGGTAGTATAGGCTGGTGAATGGGCCACATGAGTGGCCCTCCTTCATCTCAGTGTGCCGCAAGATTGAAATCAGATTTGTTCACTTAACTATGACCCCATGAATAATATTTAACAAGTTATAGAAAATACTTAATCATTATATATTAATAGAATTATCATCAGTTTCAAGTGGAAAATAAAATAAATGTTTACAATTTGGATGCAGAGAGGGTGGAAGGCTCTCACAGTCAATGTTGTGTACAATCAGCATGCACTTAATTCCTTTGCCCTTACTTTACACGTATATCACTTCAGTCATACCAGGGGGAGGAAAAGTTACATAGATGGAGATTGGAGGAATGTAGTAACCCTGCACATGTTAAACATTGAACAAAATGCCTTGTAGACCGCCCCTACTACCTGCCGTAGGAGTCCATCTCTTATTTTGACAGCAGTTTACATCCCACCCCATGCAGACATGAAGACTGCACTGGATGAAATATATACCACTACAAATAACCTTGAGATGAAACATCGTGGCCGGAGACTTCAACCAAGCCAAGATCAAGAGTGCCCTACCAAGATATCACCAACACGTCTCTTCTCCCACTAGAGACCCAAACATCCTCAAGCACAACCACACAAACGTCAAACATGCCTACCGGTCTATCGCTCATCTACACTTTGGCAAATCAGACCAAAAGACAGTGCTCATGCTCTCAGCTTACAAGCAAAAACTAAAGTGGGAGAATCTGATAAAGTCATGCAATGTTGGCCTGAGGCATCGGATGATCTCCTATGCGACTGCTTATGGTCAGTGGACTGATCAATATTTAAAGGACTCAGTGACCAACCTGAATGAGTACGCCACTACAGTCATTTTCACAGATTTTATTGATAAGTATGTAGAACACTGTGTGCCAAAGAAGCAAATCCATGTGTTTTGCAACTGGAAACCATGGATGAACAGGGACATCTACTGCTTACTGAAGCCCAGGTTTGAGCATTCAAGTCAGTAACCCTGACCAAGAAGTCCAGATACAATGTATGGAGAACAATCAAAGATGCTAAGAGACAGGACCAGACCAAGCTAGAGATCAGGCTAGCCACACAAACACCACCAATTATGGCAAGGTCCACACAACAGATTACAAGGTGAAGGTGTGTAGAATCACCGGCAGCAATGCACCCCTTCAGATAAGCTCAGTGCATTCTATGCCCGTTTTGAGCAAGAGGTCAATGAGAGAACATCATTTGCCCCGTAAGCCTCAGCCAAACTGGTATCCAAGGTCACCATCGCAGACATCAGATCGGCCTTCTTGAAAGTTAACCGCAGAATAGAATAGAAACCCTACAGTGCAGAAAGAGACCATTTGGCCCATCAAGTCTGCACCAACCACAATCCCACTCAGGCCCTACTTATTTACCTGCTAACCCCTCCAACCTCCACATCTCAGGACACTAAGGGGCAATTTTAGCATGGTCAATCAACCTAACCAGCGTAATAAGAAGTCTCACAACACCACATTAAACTCCAATAGATTTATTTGGTAGCATGAGCTTTCAGAGCACTGCCTCTTCATCAGGTGAGTGTTACAGCAGGGAGGTTATGATGGAGCTGATAAAATGCTCCATCAGCTACAGCTGGAATATTTGGTACGGTGCTGGTCACTAAACTGTGGGAAGGATGTGATTGCACCAGAAAGAGTGCCGAGGAAATGCAGCAGGATGTTGCCTGGGCTGGAACGTTTCAGCTGTAAAGAGAGGCTGGTTAGATTGGGGTTGCTTTCCTTAGAGCAGAGAAAGCTGAAGGATGACTTACCTGATAGTAGTAATTATGAGATAGGGTAGATAGGAAGGGAGTTTTCCCTGAGTAGAGGGGTCAATACAGTAAAAAGTCTGACAACACCAGGGGGCATAGAATTAAGATGAGAGACAGGGGATTTGAGAAAAATATTTTTCACCCAGAGTGGTGGGAGTCTGGAATTCATCGCCTAAAATAATGGTAGAGGTGGGAACCTCATTACATTTAACAAGCATTTAGATGAATACACAAAACACCTCAGCATACAAGACTGCAAACTAAGGGTTGAAAAATGGAAATAGAATAAATAGGTGCTTGATGGCTAGCACCGACATGATGGACTGAATGGTTCTTTCGGTGCTGTAAAACTTTGACTCTATGACTATGACATTACCAATGGAAATTGTTTCTTCCCAAGTACTCTGTACTGAGGCACTCATACATAAAGCAGTTCCAGAAAAGAAGAATACATAATATCAGAGGCTTGGAAGGAGAGAAACTTGTTGAGTGTATTCAGGAGGAATTTCTCATTCAATATGGATGGCCCGACTAGACAGGGGCAAAACTTGACCTCTCCTTGGAAAACAAGGAAGGCAGGTGACAGCAGTATTAGTAAGGGATCACTTTGGGACCAGTGACCATAATTCCATTTGTTTTAAAATATCTATGGAGAATAATAGGTCTTGCCCGAAAGTTAAAATTCTAAATTGGGGTAAGGCCAATTTTGATGGCATTAAACACAAACTTTTTAAAGTTTATTGGGGGAGCCTGTTAGCAGGCAAAGGGACAGCTGGTAAGTGGGAGGCTTTCAAAAGTATGTTAACCAGGGTGCCGGGTAAGCACATTCCTTTTGGAGTGAAGGACAAGACTGGTGGGAGTAGGGAGCCCTGGACAACTCGGGATATTGAGGCCCTGGTCAAAAAGAAGGGGGCATATGACATGCATAGGCAGCTGGGATAAAGTGGATCCCTTGAAGAGTATAGAGGGTGTAGGAGTAGAGTTGAGAGAAATCAGGAGGACAGAAAGGGACACAAGTTGCTTTGGCTAATAAAGCAAAGGAGAATAAAAGAGTTTCTACAAATTCACAAAGAGCAAAAGAGTAACAAGGAAGAGAGTAGGGCCTCTTAAGGATCAGAAGGTCATCTACATGTGAATCCACAAGGGATGGGTGAAATTCTAAATGAATATTTCTCATCAGCATTTACTGTTGAGAAAGACATGAATGTTAGGGAACCGTGGAAATAAATAGTGATGTCTTGAGAAATGTACATCTTGCAGAAAAGGAGGTGCTGGAAGTCCAAAAGCGCATCAAGGTAGATAAATTCCTGGTACCTGATGAAGGATATCCCAAGACTTGTGGGAGGCTAGGCGGGAAATTGTGGATCCCCTAGCAGAGATATCTGAATAATCGACAGCCATTGGTGGGGTGCCTGAAGACTGGAGAGTGGCAAATGTTGTGTTTTTGTTTAAAAAGGGCTGCAGGGAAAAGCCTGGGGACTTCAGGCCGATTAACCTAATAGATAGAGTCAATAGTGAGAGGCTGCTCCCTAGACTGGGTACAATTATGAGAGGTCATGATCTAAGGGTGAGGGGGGAGAAGTATAATTTGGATGTGAGAGGAAGGTTCTTCACGCAGAGGGTCGTGGGGGTATGGAACGCGCTACCAAGTAGGGTGGTGGAGGCAGGAACGTTGGACTTGTTTAAGGTTTACTTAGATAGACACATGAGCTAAACAAGGATGGAGGGTTATAGTAGGGGGTATTAAATAGGGTCAGAGCCTCGGGAGACACCGGAAATGCAGACTTATATGTTAACGTTTTTGTCTTTTTATTCCGCAGGTGGAGGTCCACCTTGTTGTCAAACGAGGGGCATGCACATGGTGGGTCGTGCGTGGGCTGCTCTTGGAGGTTCCGGGAGTGGCCTAGTACTTCGTGTCGGTGTGTGTGCTTGATCTTGGACCGATAGACGGGCGCCGCAACAGCTCAGTGACTAGCACTGCTAGCTGTGCAGATACATGGATTTGGGCCTGTGTCTGTGGGAGTTTGCGCATTCTCCCTGTGGTTGCGTGGGTTTCCTCCGGGCGCTCCGGTTTCCTCCCACACCCCAAAGATGTGCTCTTAGGCTGATTGGTATACCAAATTGACACTATTCTCCCCTGAATCTGGCTAAGTTAGGGGTTCCACTCGCAGACACGCAGGGCAGGGTAGGTGTAGGAGGAAGCGGCGGCGTGGGCTCGTTGGGCCGAAGGGCCTGTTTCCCGTGCTGGGTTGTTCTTCGTTCTTTGTATCTGTGGTTGGTAAGTTGTTAGAGCATATTCTGACAGACAGGATCTGTAGGCATTTAGAGAGGCAAGGATTCATTAGGGACAGTCAGCATGGCTTAGTGGAAAATCGTATCTCACAAATTTGATTGAGTTTTTTTGAAGGGATAACCAAGAAGGTAGATGAGGACAGTGCAGTTGATGTTAAACTCCATGTAGACAACAAGGCCTTTTACAGGTAGTTGTTGCATGAGATTAAATCCTACCCTTCATAACATTTAACAAGCAATTATCACAAGAGGGATAGAGTATAAAACAGGGTGGTCTTGCTGCAATTGTACAGGGTACTGGTGAGGCCACAGCTGGAAGACTGTGTGCAGTTTTGGTCCCCTTATTTAAGAAAGGATATATTGGCTTCGGAGGGGCACAGAGAAGATTCACCAGGTTGATTCCAGAGATGAGGGAGTTAGCTTATGAGGAGAGATTCATTAGACTGGGCCTGTACTCATTGGCGTATAGAAGGTTGAGGGGAGATCTTATAGAGACATTTAGGATTATGAAGGGGCTAGACAGGGTAGAAGCAGCGAGGTTATTTCCACTTAGAATGGAAACAAGAACTAGGGGGTACAGCCTCAAAATACGGGGGAGTCAATTTAGAACAGAGTTGAGGAGGAACTTCTCCCAGAGGGTAGTGAATCTTTGGAATTCTCTGCCCATTGAAGCAGTAGAGGCTACTTTTTTAACCAACAAGAGAATTAAGGGTAATGGGGAGTTGGCGGGTAAGTGGAACTGAACCACTATCAGATCAGCCATGATCTTAGAGCAGGCTCAAGGGGCTAGATGGCCTACTCCTGCTCCTATTTCTTATGTTCTTATCCATGTGCAGATTAAAATTGCCCATAATTACAGATGTTCCTTTAATGCCTATAATCACAGACGTTCCTTTAGCATCTCTGATTTCCTGTCTACTGTTTTTCCCAACATTACCACTACAGTTTGATGGTCTGTATACCACTCCCATCAATGTTTTTTGCCCCTTGTTGTTTCTTAATACATAGAACATGCAGAACAGGCCCTTCGGCCCACGATGTTGCGCTGACCAGTTACCAAACAATGACCCACTAACCTAAACCAATCCCTTTTCGTCCATAAACCTATCCACGGATCTCTTAAACGCCCCCAAACTAGGCGCATTTACAACTGCAGCAGGCAGGGCATTCCAATCCCTCACCACCCTCTGGGCAAAGAACCTACCCCTGACATCTATCCTATAACTACCCCCCCTTAATTTAAAGCCATGCCCCCTCGTGCTAGATTTCTCCATCAGAGGAAAAAGGCTATCACTATCCACCCTATCTAAACCTCTAATCATCTTATATGTTTCAATAAGATCCCCTCTTAGCCGCCTTCTTTCCAGCGAAAACAACCCCAAATCCCTCAGCCTCTCCTCATAGGACCTCCCCTCCATACCAGGCAACATCCTGGTAAACCTCCTCTGCCCCCTCTCCAAAGCCTCCACATCCTTCCTGTAATGTGGGGACCAGAACTGCACACAGTACTCCAAGTGTGGCCGCACCAGAGTTGTGTACAGTTGCAACATAATGCTGCGACTCCTAAATTCAGTTCTCCTACCAATAAACGCCAAGACACCGTATTGCCTTCTTAACAACCTTATCTACTTGATTCCCAACTTTCAGGGATCTATGTACACATACACCTAGATCCCTCTGCTCATCCACACTATTCAAAGTCCTCCCGTTAGCCCTATACTCGACACATCTGTTATTCCTACCAAAGTGAATTACCTCACACTTCTCTGCATTAAACTCCATCCGCCACCTCTCGGCCCAGCTCTGCAACCTGTCTAAGTCTTCCTGCAAACTATGACACCCTTCCTCACAATCTACCACACCTCCGACTTTGGTGTCATCAGCAAATTTACTAATCCACCCAACTATACCCTCATCCAGATCATTAATAAAAATTACAAACAGCAGTGGCCCCAAAACAGATCCCTGAGGCACACCACTCGTAACCGAACTCCATGATGAATATTTACCATCAACCACCACCCTCTGTCTCCTATCCGCTAGCCAATTCCTGATCCAATTCCCTAGATCACCCCCAATCCCATACATCTGCATTTTCTGCAGAAGCCTACCATGGTGAACCTTATCAAACGCCTTACTAAAATCCATATACACCACGTCCACTGCCTTACCCCCATCCACCTCTTTGGTCACTTTCTCAAAAAACTCAATAAGGTTAGTAAGGCACGACCTACCCGCCACAAAACCATGCTATCTCCAATATCTCCAAATATCTTTCCTCAATATTGTATTGATTTCTTCTTTAATCAATAATGCAACTCCATCATCTTTTACTTTTTGTCTGTCCTTTCTAAGCATTGAATAGCCTTCAATGTTTAGTTCTCATCTTTGGTGACTTGGAGCCATGTCTCCATAATGCCAACTATATCATACCCCTTTACATCTATCTGTGAAACTAATTCATCCATTTTGTTTGAATGATCTGAACATTCAGGTACAAAACCTTTAGGTGATCCCTTTTAACATTTCTTATTCCTTTACTACTACTTTTTATTCTGGTGCTTGATTTCTCTGCCTATCGCTTTTCTTATTCTCTTTACTGTCTTTTCTTGTTCTTAATTTTCCCTGCTATGAATCCTTGCATAGGTTCCTGTCCCCCTGCCATATTAGTTTAAACCTCCCCAACCACTCTAGCAAATACCCCCACAAGGACATCAGTCTCGGTCCTGCCCAGATGTAACCCATTCAGTTTGTACAGGTCCCACCTCCCCCAGAACTGGTTCCAATGCTCCAAGAATCTGAAACCCTCCCCCTCATACCATCTTCTCAGCCACATATTCATCCTATGTATCCTTCTGTTCTACTCTGACTAACACATGGTACTGGTAGTAATCCTAAGATCACTACCTTTGAGGTCTGACTTTTCAGTTTGCTTCCTAGCTCCCTATGTTCTGCTTTTAGAACCTTATCCATTTTTTTACCTACGTTGTTTGTACTATGACCGCTGGCTGTTCACCCTCCCCCTTCAGAATGTCCTGCTGCCTCTCCAAGACATCGTTGACCCTAGCACCAGGGAAGCAACGTAGCATCCTGGAGTCTCACTTGAGGCCACAGGAATACCTATCTGTCCCCTACACAATTTAATCCCCTATAACAATTGCATTTTCACAATTTTTACTCCTTCCCTCTGCAGCAGAACCAGCTGTAACTGTAGAGCAACAGATTTGCCTGTTGCTGTTTTCCACTGCAAAGTCATTCCCCTCGATAGTATCCGAAACGTGCAGGTCCCATTGTATACCATCATTTCCCAATCTATCACCACTTAAATAATACTCTGCCTTTTTATTTTTCTACTAAAGTGGGTAACTTAACACTTAACCATGTAATATGGATCTCCAATGCATTTACCCTATTGTCTCAACTTGTTTAAATAGCCTTGAAGCCTAACATCCACCTCACCAGTCACATTTCTTCATATTATCAGCACTGGGCGAATGGGCCAGGAACTAGCAAATGGAATTTAATGTTGGTAAGTGCGAGGTGGTCCACTTTGGTAGGAATAATGGTAGGAAGGACTATTACTTACGTGGCGAAAAACTGCAGCAGGTGACGGTGCAGAGGGACCTCGAGGTCCTTGTGCATGAGTCGCAGAAACCCAGCCTGCAGGTGCAGCAGGTGGTCAGTAAGGCTAATGGGATGCTGGCCTGCATAGCGAGGGGGATTGAATATAAAAGTAGGGAGGTCTTGCTGCAGCTGTATAGGGCACTGGTGAGGCCGCAGCTGGAGTACTGTGTGCAGTTTTGGTCGCCGCACTTACGCAAGAATATTTTGGCCTTGGAGGGAGTGCAGAGGAGGTTTACTAGGCTGATGCCGGAGTTGAGGGGGTTGAGCTATGAGGAGAGGCTGAATAAACTAGGCTTGTACTCGTTAGAGTTTAGAAGAATGAGGGGAGATCTCATTGAGACGTATAAGATGATGAATGGGATGGATAGGATAGAGGTGGAGAGACTCTTCCCGCTCAGAAAGGACAGTAGGACTAGGGGGCACAGCCTCAAGATAAAGGGGGGGCAGTTTAGAACGGAGTTGAGGAGGAACTTCTTCACTCAAAGGGTGGTGAATCTCTGGAATTCTCTGCCCGTTGAAGTGGTGGAGGCTGCCTCGCTAAATATTTTTAAGACGCGGGTTGATGGGTTTTTGATAAGCGAGGGGATTAAGGGTTATGGGGAGAGGGCGGGAATGTGGAACTGAGCCACGACAGATCAGCCATGATCTTATTGAATGGCGGGGCAGGCTCGAAGGGCTAGATGGCCTACTCCTGCTCCTATTTCTTATGTTCTTATTATATTTGGTTCTTGCATCCAAATCATTTCTCAATATTGTGAATAGCTGGGGCCCGAATACTGATCCCTGTGGCAATCTATGACCACATGCCACTGAAAAAGACATATTTATTCCTGCTCTCTCTTTCCTGTCTGCTAACCATTTTTCAATACTTGCAATAGATTACCCCAATCCTATGCACTTTAATTTGCATTTTTTATGGGAGACTTTATTAAAAACCTTCTGAAAATCCAAATACTCCAAATTCACTGGCTCTTTTTTATCTATTCTCCGAGTTACATCCTCAAACTTCAGGAGATATTTGTCAAACATGATTTCCTGTCATAAATCCATGCTGACTTTGTCTAATCAAACAAAGAACAACCCAGCACGGGAAACAGGCCCTTTGGCCCAACGAGCCCGCACCGCTGCATCGTCCTACACCTACCCTGCCCTGCGTGTCTGCGAGTGGAACCCCTAATGTAGCCAGATTCAGGGGAGAATAGTGTCAATTTGGTAAACCAATCAGCCTAAGAGCACATCTTTGAGGTGTGGGAGGAAACCAGAGCGCCCGGAGGAAACCCACGCAACCACAGGGAGAATGCACAAACTCCCACAGACACAGGCCCAAATCCATGTATCTGCACAGCTAGCAGTGCTAGTCACTGAGCTGTTGTGGTGCCCGTCTACCGGTCCAGGATCAAGCACAGGCATGAAGTACTAGGCCACTCCCGGAACCTCCAAGAGCAGCCCACGCACAACCCACCATGTGCATGCCCCTTGTTTGACAACAAGGTGGACCTCCACCTGCGGAATAAAAAGACAAAAACGTTAACATATAAGTCTGCATTTCCAGTGTCTCCCGAGGCTCTGACCCTATTTAATACCCCCTACTATAACCCTCCATCCTTGTTTAGCTCATGTGTTTATCTAAGTAAACCTTAAACGAGTCCAACGTTCCTGCCTCCACCACCCTACTTGGTAGCGTGTTCCATACCCCCACGACCCTCTGCGTGAAGAACCTTCCTCTCACATCCAAATTATACTTCTCCCCCCTCACCCTTAGATCATGACCTCTCATAATTGTACCCAGTCTAGGGAGCAGCCTCTCACTATTGACTCTGTCTATTCCCTTCAGTATCTTATATACCTCTATCATGTCTCCCCTCAATCTCCATCTTTCCAAGGAGAAAAGTCCCAGTTTCTCCAACCTTTCCTCGTAACTCAGTCCTTCCATGCCAGGCAAATCCTGATAAACCTCCTCTGCACCCTCTCCAGAGTCTCCACGTCCTTCCAGTAGTAAGGCAACCAGAACTGGACACAGTACTCCAAATGCGGTCTAACCAACGTTCTGTACAACTGAAGCATTAGACAGCAGCTCCTATATTCTATACCCCTTCCTATAAAGGCTAGCATTCCATAAGCTTTCCTCACAACCTTCTCCACTTGTGTCGCAACCTTCATAGACTTGTGAACCTGCACTCCCAGGTCCCTCTGTATTTCTATACTCCTAACCGGTCTACCTTTTATCACGTAGCTCTTCTCTGCATTATTCCTTCCAAAATGCATCACCTTGCATTTGTCAGGATTAAATTCCATCTGCCACCTATCTGCCCAATGTACCAACCTATCTATATCCTGCTGTATCACCTGACATTCCACCTCAGTAACTGCCAACCCTGCCATCTTGGTGTCATCTGCAAACTTGCTGATCACACCACGTACGCTCTCTTCCAAGTCGTTTATGTATACTACAAAGAGGAGAGGTCCCAGTACTGAGCCCTGCGGCACACCACTGGTCACTGGCCTCCAGCCCGAAAAGGTCCCCTCAACAATCCTGTTGATATTTTCTCAATGTCCTGTTATCACATTCTTTATAACTGTTGTTTAATTGGAATTACTAAAAAAAAAAATTCCATTCCACAATAGGGGGGGTTCTCCAGTGTATCTTTAGGGCCCCTCCCCCACCCCCCATTACAATGCCCAGAAGCTCCAAGTTTTAGACCATCAGACCATAGTATTTAAAAGCAATGCAAAATAACCAACATACTATCATGATGATGGAAAAAAAGCTAAGGAATTACACCTGAAATATTGGACTTTAAAAATGACAGTTCTTTTTAAACAGACACATCCCAAAAATGGCTGAAAATGTACAGTCAACCACTCAGAGCAACTGCCGCAAGGTGTTCCTCTAAGGGACAGTGGAATGTTTTCAGAAACGTACTTCTAAAAGCAGCCAGAAATGGATTACTATCTCCGGTAAAGATAATGGCCATCTCATTTCAAAAGATCCTGTCTGTGATGCCAACATGAAGTAGTGGAGTCTGTTTCCCATGTAAATGACATCCACTACTCGTCCTTCGTCGACTGTTTTTGTCACCTCCTCAAAAAATTCTACCAGATTCGTAAGGCACAACCTCCCCTTTACAAATCCATGCTGCCTATCACTAATCAAATTGCCACACTCTAAATGTTTATACATCCTATCTCTAAGAATCCTTTCCAACAACTTCCCTACCACTGACGTCAAACTCACTGGCCTATAATTACCCGGGTTATCCCTACCACCCTTTTTAAACAACGGTACCACGTTCGCTATCCTCCAGTCCTCTGGGACCTCACCTGTGTCCAAAGAAAAGACAGATTTGCGTCAGAGGCCCAGCAATTTCATCCCTCGTCTCCCTAAGCAGCCTAGGATAAATGCCATCAGGCCCCGGAGATTTATCAGTTTTAATACTACCAAAAACCATAACAGTTCCTCCCTCGCAATAGATATTTCCTCCAACGGGTCTACAACTCCCTCCAAGACAGTACCTGACAACAGGTCCCTCTCCTTCATAAATACTGATGCAAAGTATTCATTCAGGATCTCCCCCGTTCTCTCGGATTCTAGGCATAGTTCGCCTCCTCTGTCCCGAAGAGGACCAATTTCTCCTCTAACCACCCTTTTATTCCTAACATAGAAGTAAAATGCTTTTGGATTTTCATGTCCCCTTTTCGCTCTTCTAACTCCCCGTTTGAGCTCTCTCCTACTCTCTCTGTATTCCTCCAATGCTCTCTCCGTTCCCAGTTGCTTAGACCTAACATACGCCTCTCTTTTCCTCCTGACCAAGTCCTCAATCTCCCTAGTTATCCACGGCTCCCTGATCCTACCTTTCCCATCCTTCCTCTTAACCAGCACATGTCTTCCTTGCAACCATTTCAGCTGTCCCTTAAAAGACTCCCACGTGCCAAATGTGGACTTACCCTCAAACAACCTTTCCCAATCAGTATCTATAAGTTCCTGCCTAATCCGGCTGTATTTAGCCTTCCCCCAATTTAGCACCCTCCCCTTCAGACAGTATTCATCTTTTTCCATTAGTATGCTGAAGTAGACTGAATTGTGGTCACTGTTCGCCACATGTTCCCCTACTGCAACCTCGATCACCTGACGAGGCTCATTTCCCAGAACTAAATCCAGTACAGCCCCCTCTCTAGTCAGGCTAGTTACATACTGCTCCAAAGACCCTTCTAGTACACATTTTACAAATTCCTCCCCGTCCGGACCCCCAGCCCTAGGCACCTTCCAATCCACCCCAGGGAGATTAAAGTCTCCCACTACAACAACCTTATTTATTCTACACCTTTCCAGAATTTCTTTACACATCCTTTCTTCCACCTCCCGCAGGCTATTTGGTGGCCTATAGTATACCCCTAGCAAAGTGATTGCTCCCTTCCTAGTCCTGAACTCCACCCACAGCGACTCATTTCCCGACTCCTCTGAATTATCCTCCCTCTGCACCGCTATAATGTGATCCCTAACTAACAACGCCACTCCCCCTCCTCTTTTTGACCCTCCTCTGTCACGCCTGAAACACTTAGACCCAGGAATGAGAGTGGGGGTCAACGGGTGCTATTCGGATTGGCGGATGGTGACTAGTGGAGTGCCCCAGGGGTCGGTGCTGGGGCCTCAGCTTTTTACCATTTATATAGATGATCTGGAGGAGGGAACCGAGTGTAGAGTGTCGAAATTTGCTGATGACACCAAGATTGGGGGAACGGCAAATTGTGTGGAGGGTGTGGAGAGTCTGCAGAAGGATCTAGATAGGCTGGGCGAATGGGCCAGGAAATGGCAAATGGAATTTAATGTTGGCAAGTGTGAGGTGGTCCACTTTGGTAGGAAGAATGATAGGAAGGACTATTACTTACGGGGCGTAAAACTGCAGCAGGCGACGGTGCAGAGGGACCTCGGGGTCCTTGTGCATGAGTCGCAAAAACCCAGCTTGCAGGTGCAGCAGGTGGTCAGGAAGGCGAATGGGATGCTGGCCTTCATAGCGAGGGGGATTGAATATAAAAGTAGGGAAGTCTTGCTGCAGCTGTATAGGGCATTGGTGAGGCCGCAACTGGAGTACTGTGTGCATTTTTGGGTGCCGCACCTGCGCAAAGATATTTTGGCCTTGGAGGGAGTGCAGAGGAGGTTTACTAGGCTGATACCGGAGTTGAGGGGGTTGAGCTATGAGGAGAGGCTGAATAAACTGGGCTCGTACTCGTTAGAGTTTAGAAGAATGAGAGGAGATCTCATTGAGACGTATAAGATGATGAATGGGATGGATAGGATAGAGGTGGAGAGACTCTTCCCGGTCAAAAAAGACAGTAGGACTAGGGGGCACAGCCTCAAGATAAAAGGGGGGTGGTTTAGAACGGAGTTGAGGAGGAACTTCTTCACTCAAAGGGTGGTGAATCTCTGGAATTCTCTGCCCGTTGAAGTGGTGGAGGCTGCCTCGCTAAATATTTTTAAGACGCGGGTTGATGGGTTTTTGATAGGAGAGGGGATTAAGGGTTATGGGGAGAGGGCGGGAAAGTGGAACTGAGCAGCGACAGATCAGCCATGATCTTATTGAATGGCGGGGCAGGCTCGAAGGGCTGGATGGCCTACTCCTGCTCCTATTTCTTATGTTCTTATGAATATTTAGCTGCCAGTCCTGCCCTTCTTTTAACCACGTCTCTGTCACTGCAACCACATCTAAATTCCTTGTAAACATTAAGGCCTTAAGTTCATCCATTTTACCCATTACGCTCCTCGCGTTAAAACAGACGCACTCCAGACCTCCGGGCCCAGGCCCACTCAGATCCTCCCTCTCCTGGATGATTTTCCTCTCATCTAATCTTACCCTGTCACCCCAACTCGCTCCCAATCCCAGTGCCTACTGAGCTATCGGTTTCATCCCCAGCCCCCCTCCACATTAGTTTAAACCCTGCCGAAACACTCCAGCTAACCTCCCAGCTAAGATATTCGTGCCCTTCCCATTTAAGTGTTCCCCATCCCTCCTATACAGGTGCACTTCTCTCATGAACACTTCCCAATGATTAACAAATGTAAAACCCTTTTTTTACACCCTTTGTTGACCCGTCTTACACCAATCCTTCAGCCACGCATTTAGCTGAAGGATCTCAGTATTCCTAACTCGACCGTCACTAGGCACTAGTAGCAGCCCAGAGATTGCCACCCTGGAGGCCCTGCTCTTCAGCCTGGCACCCAACTCCCTAAACTGCCTATGTATTTCCCCCCTGCTCTTCCTTCCTAAGTCCCTCTCACCTATATGCACAATTACGTCAGCTTGGTTCCCTTCACCCTTCAATATCCCTTCTATAGAACATAGAACATAGAACATTACAGCGCAGAACAGGCCCTTCGGCCCACGATGTTGCGCCGACCAGTTACAAAAACAATGACCCACTAGCCTATACCAATCCCTTTTCGTCCATAAACCTATCCAGAGATCTCTTAAACGCCCCCAAACTAGACGCATTTACAACTGCAGCAGGCAGGGCATTCCAATCCCTCACCACCCGCTGGGTAAAGAACCTACCCCTGACATCCGTCCTGTAGCTACCCCCCCTTAATTTAAAGCCATGCCCCCTCGTGCTAGCTTTCTCCATCCGAGGAAAAAGGCTATCACTATCCACCCTATCTAAACCTCTAATCATCTTATATGTTTCAATAAGATCCCCTCTTAGCCGCCTTCTTTCCAACGAAAACAACCCTAAATCCCTCAGTCTCTCCTCATAGGACCTCCCCACCATACCAGGCAACATCCTAGTAAACCTCCTCTGCACCCTCTCCAACGCCTCCACATCCTTCTTGTAATGCGGGGACCAGAACTGCACACAGTACTCCAAGTGCGGCCGCACTAGAGTAGTGTACAGTTGCAACATTACACTGCGACTCCTAAATTCAATCCCCCTACCAATAAACGCCAAGACACCGTACGCCTTCTTAACGACCTTATCTACTTGATTCCCAACTTTCAGGGATCTATGTACACACACACCTAGATCCCTCTGTTCATCCACACTATTCAAAGTCCTCCCGTTAGCCCTATACTCGACACATCTGTTGCTCCTACCAAAGTGAATTACCTCACACTTCTCCGCATTAAATTCCATCCGCCACCTCTCAGCCCAGCTCTGCAACCTATCTAAGTCTCCCTGCAGACTATGACACCCTTCCTCACAATCTACCACACCTCCAATTTTGGTGTCATCAGCAAATTTACTAATCCACCCAACTATACCCTCATCCAGATCATTAATAAAAATTACAAACAACAGTGGCCCCAAAACAGATCCCTGAGGCACACCACTCGTAACTGTACTCCATGATGAATATTTACCATCCACCACCACCCTCTGTCTCCTATCAGATAGCCAATTCCTGATCCAACTTCCTAGATTACCCACAATCCCATACATCTGCATTTTCTGCAGAAGCCTACCATGGTGAACCTTATCGAACGCCTTACTAAAATCCATGTATACCACGTCAACTGCCTTGCCCCCATCCACCTCTTTGGTCACCTTCTCAAAAAACTCAATAAGGTTAGTAAGGCACGACCTACCCGCTACAAAACCATGCTGACTATTTCTAATCAATTCATTACACTCCAAATAACTATAAATCCTATCCCTAATAATTTTTTCTAAAACCTTGCCCACAACAGAAGTAAGACTCACCGGTCTATAATTCCCGGCAAAGTCTCTGTTCCCCTTCTTAAACAATGGGACAACATTCGCTATCCTCCAATCCTCCGGGACTACACCAGAGACCAATGACGACCTGAAGATCTGAGCCAGAGGCTCTGCAATCACCTCTCTAGCCTCCCAGAGAATCCTAGGGTAGATCCCATCCGGACCAGGGGACTTATCTATTTTCAGCCCCTCAAGAATTTCCAGCACATCCCCTTTATCAACCGTAATACTGTCTATTTTACACCCCTGCAACCCAATGTCCTCCTCAGCTATATTCATGTCCCCCTGCGTGAACACCGAAGAGAAATATTGGTTCAATACTTCTCCAATCTCCTCCGGTTCCACACACAACTTCCCCCTGCTGTCTGTAACTGGCCCTAATCTTGCCCTGACCAACCTTCTGTTCTTGACATACCTATAGAACGCCTTAGGATTCTCCTTAATCCTATCAGCCAAAGTCTTCTCATGTCCTCTTTTAGCCCTTCTCAACTCACTCTTCAACTCCCTCCTAGCCAATCTAAAGCTTTCTAGTGCACTATCTGAGCCCTCCAATCTCATCCGAACATAAGCCTCCTTTTTCTTTTTAACCATCGACTCAACTCTTTTAGTGCACCACGGTTCCCTAGATCTACCAAATCCACCATGCCTGACAGGGACATACCTATCAAGGACTCGCAGTAGCTGCTCCTTGAAAAAACTCCACATTTCAGACGTTCCCAGTCCCTGTAATCCCCTAATCCAATCCATGCTTCCTAATTCACTCCTGATAGCCTCATAATCGCCCTTACCCCAGCTAAAATTGCTGACCCGAGGTTCATGGCTATCTCTTCCCATCACTAAGGTGAACGTAACCGAATTGTGGTCACTATCACCAAAATGCACACCAACTTCCAAGTCTAGCACCTGGTCTGGCTCATTTCCCAGCACCAAATCCAATATAGCCTCACCTCTAGTTGGCCTGTCTACATACTGAGACAAAAAACCTTCCTGCACGCTTTGTACAAACACTGACCCCTCTAGCGAGCTAGAACTATAGCAACTCCAATCAATATTCGTAAAGTTAAAGTCCCCCATAACAATTACCCTATTACTTTCACTCCTAACCAGGATTGTCTCCGCAATCCTTTCCTCAACCTCTCTAGAACTTTTAGGAGGTCTATAAAAGACTCCCAACAGGGTGACCTCTCCTCTCCTATTTCTAATCTCCGCCCATACTACCTCAACTGACAAGTCCTCATCAAACTTTCTCTCCGACACTGTGATACAGTCCTTGACTAGCAATGCTACCCCACCCCCCCTTCTACCTTCTTCTCTACTCCGACTAAAGCATTTGTACCCCGGAACCTGCAACATCCATTCCTGACCCTGCTCTATCCATGTCTCAGAAATGGCCACAACATCAAAGTCCCAGGTACTGATCCACGCTGCAAGTTCATCCACTTTATTGCGAATACTCCTCGCATTAAAGTACACGCATTTCAAACCCTGCTCTGCCCCACCCCCACTATGCCGTGCCTTGCATTCCCCAACTATGCCCCCCTCACTTTCACCCCCTTTCCTCACTATCCCTCCCCCCCTCCGAATCAGTTTAAACCTTCCTGCATCGCTTTTGCAAATTTACCCCCCAGGATATTGATTCCCCTCTGGTTCAGGTGTAGACCATCCCTCTTATAGAGGTCCCACCTTCCCCAGAATGAGCCCCAATTGCTCAAGTACCTGAACCCCTCCCTCCTGCACCATCCCCTCAGCCACGAGTTCAAACTTTCCCTCTCCCTATTCCTCTCCAAACTATCCTTTCAGAAACATCCTGTACCCCTGCTCCAGGGAGGTAGACTACCAATCAGGTACTCTGGTGCTCACAGATTTGAAAACATTTCTTGATGGCAACACTGCTGGAATGTCCTCAAGTAATCCATATGTTTACGAAGGATCAGTTCCTCCAAGTCTATTGGGTACTATAGGAGTTCAGTCTCAGAAACAATAATTTCAAGGTCTAGCTTGATCTGTGACTGAAATTTCATATCATGACATATAAGAACATAAGAAATAGGAACACGAGTAGGCCATCTAGCCCGAGCCTGCCCCGCCATTCAATAAGATCATGGCTGATCTGAAGTGGATCAGTTCCACTTTCCCGCTTTCTCCCCATAACCCTTAATTCCTTTGTCTATCAGAAATCTATCTACCCGTGACTTAAATATATTCAATGAGGTAGCCTCCACCACTTCAATGGGCAGTGAATTCCAGAGATTCACCACCCTTTAAGTGAAGAAGTTCATCCTCAACTCTGTTCTAAACTGCCCCCCCCTCTCTTATTTTGAGGCTGTGCCCTCTAGTTCTGTTTTCCTTTCTAAGCAGGAAGAATCTCTCTACCTCCACCCTATCTAGCCCCTTCATTATCTTGTAAGTCTCTGTAGGATCCCCCTCAGCCTTCTAAACTCTAACAAGTACAGACCCAGTCTATTCAATCTCTCTTCATAAGCTAACCCCCTCATCTCCGGTATCAGCCTGGTGAACCTTCTCTGTACTCTCTCCAAGGCCAATATATCCTTTCGCAAATAAGGGGACCAAGACTGTACACAGTACTCCAATTGTGGCCTCACCAGTGCCTTGTACAGTTGCAGCAAAACCGCTCGACAGACTGGAGGGGGCTGATTGTGGACAAGTCCCCAGGACCGGATGGAATGCATCCGAGGGTCCTGAAAGAAATGGCGGAGGTGATAGTGGATGCCTTGGTGGTTATTTTCCAGACGTCGCTGGATTCCGGGGAAGTGCCGGAAGATTGGAAAACGGCTAATGTTATGCCGTTGTTTAAGAAGGGTGCCAGGCAAAAGGCGGGGAATTATAGACCTGTTAGTTTAATGTCTGTTGTAGGTAAAATGTTAGAATCCATCATCAAGGAGGAAATAGCAAGGCATCTTGAGGGGAACTACTTGATAGAGCAGACGCAGCACGGTTTCGTTAAAGGGAAGTCGTGTCTGACAAATTTACTGGAGTTCTATGAGGATGTGTCTAGGCCGGTGGATAGAGGAGAGCCGGTGGATGTGGTGTTTCTTGATTTTCAGAAGGCGTTTGACAAGGTACCTCACAAGAGGTTATTGCAGAAGGTCAGGGGGCATGGAGTTGGGGGTAGGGTGTTAGCGTGGATAGAGGACTGGTTGTCAAATAGGAGGCAGAGAGTGGGGGTCAATGGGTGCTATTCAGATTGGCGGATGGTGACTAGTGGAGTGCCCCAGGGGTCGGTGCTGGGGCCTCAGCTATTTACCATTTATATAGATGATCGGGAGGAGGGAACCGAGTGAAGGGTGTCGAAATTTGCTGATGACACCAAAATTGGTGGAAAGGCAAATTGTGCGGAGGGTGGGGAGAGTCTACAGAAGGATCTAGATAGGCTGGGCGAATGGGCCAGGAAATGGCAAATGGAATTTAATGTTGGCAAGTGCGAGGTGGTCCACTTTGGTAGGAATAATGGTAGGAAGGATTATTACTTACGTGGCGAAAAACTGCAGCAGGCGACGGTGCAGAGGGACCTCGGGGTCCTTGTGCATGAGTCACAAAAACCCAGCTTGCAGGTGCAGCAGGTGGTCAGGGAGGCGAATGGGATGCTGGCCTGCATAGCGAGGGGGATTGAATATAAAAGTAGGGAGGTCTTGCTGCAGCTGTATAGGGCATTGGTGAGGCCGCAGCTGGAGTACTGTGTGCAGTTTTGGGCGCCGTACTTACGCAAGGATATTTTGGCCTTGGTGGGAGTGCAGAGGAGGTTTACTAGGCTGATGCCGGAGTTGAGGGGGTTGAGCTATGAGGAGAGGCTGAATAAATTAGGCTTGTACTCATTAGAGTTTAGAAGAATGAGGGAAGATCTCATTGAGACGTATAAGATGATGAATGGGATGGATAGGATAGAGGTGGAGAGACTCTTCCCGCTCAGAAAGGATAGTAGGACTAGGGGGCACAGCCTCAAGATAAAGGGGGGGCAGTTTAGAACAGAGTTGAGGAGGAACTTCTTTACTCGAAGGGTGGTGAATCTCTGGAATTCTCTGCCCGTTGAAGTGGTGGAGGCTACCTCGCTAAATATTTTTAAGACGCGGGTTGATGGGTTTTTGATAAGAGAGGGGATTAAGGGTTATGGGGAGAGGGCGGGAATGTGGAACTGAGCCACGACAGATCAGCCATGATCTTATTGAATGGCAGGGCAGGCTCGAAGGGCTAGATGGCCTACTCCTGCTCCTATTTCTTATGTTCTTATGTTCTTATATTCTATCCCCCTCACTATAAAGGCCAAAATTCCATTCGCCTTCTTGATCACCTGCTGCACCTGCAGACTGAGTTTTTGCGATTCGTGCACAAGGACCCCCAGGTCCCTCTGCACTGTAGCATGCTGCAGCTTTTCACCCTTTAAATAATAATCCCTCCCACTATTATTTCTACCGAAGTGGATAACCTCACATTTGCTAACATTATACTCTATCTGCCAGGTCGTCACCCACTCACTGAGATCTCTCTTCAGACTTTCCGCACCCTCCACGCAATTTGCTTTTCCACTCATCTTTGTGTCATCAGCAAATATTGTTACCCTACACTCGCCCCCTCCTCCAGATCGTCTATGTACATGGTAAACAGTTGAGACCCCAGCACCGATCCCTGCAGCACTCCACTAGTCACCAACTGCCAACCAGAAAAGCACCCATTGATTCCAACTCTCTGCTTCCTGTTAGATAACCAATCCTCAATCCACACTAACACTTTACCCCCAACTCCGTGTACCCTAACCTTCTGCAGCAACCTTTTGTGAGACACCTTATCGAACGCCTTCTGGAAATCTAAAAACACATCCACCGGTTCCCCTCTGTCTACTGCACTAGTCACATCTTTATAGAAATCCAATAAATTCGTTAAAACACGACTTCCCCTTCATGAATCCGTGCTGCTTTCACGGATCCGTGCTGCACCATATCATGTTATGTACTTAACATAGGTTTTCTTAAAATTGTTGCAGTGGTGATACCTCATTGATGAGGTATTGAGTGAGGCTTGTGTATCCAAACATAGATACTTTCATTGGTAGGCTTTAACTATGTATAGTTCCAAATATGGTCTTGCTTAGAGCTGTTCCACACTACCTTACTACTTTCTTATGACCATTTCAGCAATCTTGTTCTGGCACGTAATCTGAGTTTTCTTTTTGTCTAAATTGCTGATTCTGCTGTCAATTTCACTGTTTTTACCTCTTCAGTTAATTTCTCACTGTCAAGCTTCATTTCTTCAAGCTCTCATTCTCCTGATCCAATTCTTCACCAGACTTGCTTTTATCTTCTGGTTGTTCTTCATTGAATTCAACTTATTCTCTATTGTCTTAATAATTTCTCAACTTTATTTTGTACATTTTTGCAATTTTATTTTTCAAGCCTACTCAGTCATTTTGTCTTGTTTTGTTGTCTTCTCTAGAGTTTTATTTCTTTTTACTGATGCCTCTTGATGTTCAGTAGTTCCTAATTTCATTTGAACATTTTTTCTGAGGGAAATCCATCATGTTCTTACTGGCCAAATACATTTCACAAATAGAATCTTCTTTTCTACTTGTCTCCACTTCAACTATACCCTTTTTGATTTCACTGTTGGTCACATCCGTTCTGGTAAAGTGTTGACTTGGTTCCATAAGAACATAAGAAATAGGAGCAGGAGTAGGCCATCTAGCCCCTTGAGCCTGCCCCGCCATTCAATAAGATCATGGCTGATCTGATCGTGGTTCAGTTCCACTTACCCGCCTTCTCCCCATAACCTTTAATACCCTTAGTGTTCAAAAATCTATCTACCTGTGACTTAAACACATTTAACGAGGTAGCCTCCGCTGCTTCAATGGGCAGAGAATTCCAAAGATTCACTACCCTCTGGGAGAAGAAGTTCCTCCTCAACTCTGTTCTAATTTGACTCCACCTTATTTTGAGGCTGTGCCCTCTAGTTCTTGTTTCCATTCTAAGTGGAAATAATCTCTCTGCTTCCACCCTGTCTAGCCCCTTCATTATCTTATATGTCTCTATAAGATCTCCCTTCAGCCTTCTAAACTCCAATGAGTACAGGCCCAGTCTACTCAATCTCTCCTCATAAGCTAACCCCTTCATCTCCAGTATCAACCTCGTGAGCCTTCTCTGCACTCCCTCCAAAGCTAATATATCCTTTCTCAAATAAGGGGACCAAAATTGCACACAGTACTCCAGGTGCAGCCTCACCAGTATCCTGTACAATTGCAGCAAGACCTCCCTGCTTTTATATTCCATTCCTCTCACGATGAAAGGCCAACATTCCATTTGCCTCCTTGGTCATCTGCTGCACCTGCAAACTGAGTTTTTGTGATTCATGCACAAGGATCCCTGGGTCCCTCTGCACAGTAGCATGTTGTAATTTATCACCATTTAAATAATAGTCCATTTTACTATTATTCCTTCCAAAGTGGATAACCTCACACTTGCCAATGTTATATTCCATCTGCCAGATCCTCGCCCATTCACTTAGCCTATCCAAATCTCCCTGCAGACTTTGTGTTCTCCACGCAGTTTGCTTTCCCACTCATCTTTGTGTCATCTGCAAACTTTGTTACACTACACTCGGTCCCCTCCTCCAGATCATCTACGTATATGGTAAACAGTTGAGGCCCTGGCACCGATCCCTGCGGCACGCCGCTAGTCACCAATTGCCAAGCGGATTATTCCGACTCTCTGCTTTCTGTTAGATAGCCAATCCTCAATCCACGCTAACACTTTACCCCCAACTCCGTGTACCTTAATCTTATGCAGCAACCTTTTGTGATGCGCCTTTTTGAATGCCTTCTGGAAATCTAAAAACACCACATCCACCGGTTCCCCTCTGTCAACCGTACTCATTAGATCTTCATAAAAATCCAGTAAATTTGTCAAACATGACTTTCCCTTCATGAATCCATGTTGTGTCTGCTTGTTTGAACCATTCTTTTCCAGGTGTCCTGCTATTTCTTCCTTAACGATAGATTCCAGTATTTTCCCAACTACAGATGTTAAGCTAATTGGTCTACAGTTACCCCCTCTTTTGTCTACCTCCCTTTTTAAACAGTGGCATTACATTAGCTGTTTTCCAATCAGCTGATACCTCCCCAGAGTCTAGCAAATAGCTTCCATTCTGCAATTGTCTCATTATCCTTTATTTGGTCATTTGTTGCCTATGGAAATTTTTTAAGAATTGCCCTCTATTCGGAGTCTTCTCCATTTTTCTTGTCCATTGCCCTCAGTTTCTTCTTGTGGTTGCTATTTTAAATACATTGCCACATTTAAAGTGGTAATGCATTCAATGCATTGCCTTATTAAAGGCATTATCACTTTAAGACTGTCATCTTTTTTACCTGTCAGCAAAAGCTGATTCTCTCTATGTACTTTTCCAGTGCTTTAGAAGTTTTGGCAGGAATTTTGGCTACTCCTTTTTCAACATTTTTAAAATTTCTCTCCTATTAGTAGAAAGCCCACCTCATGATCTCTGCAGCTTTTTTTTTGGCTCATGGAGAGTCCATTCATCCTCCTCTCCCTGATGCTAGTTTCCCTTATCAATTTCAACGGGAAATTCAGAGCCATCTTCTAAAACCTTTTGAACTTTTTTAAACAGTTTGGGAACTTCTCCCCAAAATGTTGGAACTTTGCTGCCTTGAGTCCTTCAGTGCAGGTATTGCGAGCTCTGCTGTGATGGAGCCCTAGCAATGTCACATCTTCAATTTCCCCCGCTTTTTAAAAACTTGATGCAGCTTCTTGGGGTATTTTTCCCATTTCAATTTGAACACTGCTCTCTGTACTCTGCTTTCTCTTTTCTTCAAAACACAACTCTGCAGAAACTTTTTTTTAAACTTGTTCCACTTTTCCTCAAATTCAAACTCACAACTCTTGTTTCTGAAGATATGGAGATGCTGGTGTTGGACTCAGGTGGGCAGAGTAAGAAATCTTACAACACCACAGGTTTATTTGGAATTATGAGCTTTCGACACACTGCTCCCTCACTCACCTGATGGACTTCTTACCTTGCTTCTAAAGATTATTTTCTCTTGATATTTTTCTTCTACAGATTTCTAAACTTTTGATTGCATCAGCCAATTCAGGTATACACAAGCCACCCCCTGTCCGTCCATCCCTCAGTGTTTAGCAATATCTGAAAATCTCAGATGGTCTATTTGCCCAAAGGCAGGCATTTGGGTGAATATTTCTTTTTTCAGACTTTTATTCAAACAAGATACTCACAGGTATCATCGGGCCAGAGGCAGTATCATCAATAATCCATCTTATCCTTAATTTGGAGTTGCCAGCATTGCATTGGGGTAGGCACAGTAAATAGTCTCACAACACCAGGTTAAAGTCTAACAGGTTTATTTGGTAGCACAAGCTTTGGGAGCATTGCCCCTTCATCAGGTGAGTGAAGAGTTCAGTTCACAAACCAGGCATATATAGACAAACTCAATTACAAGATAGTGTTTGGAATATGAGTCTTAACAAGTAATCAAATCTTTTCACATGCAGACAATGTGAGTAGAGAAAGGGTTAAGCATAGGGATAAAGAGGTATTAATTGTCTCCAGCCAGGACAGTTAGTGAGATTTTGCAAGCTCAGGCAAGTTGTGGGGCTTACAGATCGTGTGACGTGAACCCAAGATCTCAATTGAGGCTGTCCTCATGTGTGCAGAACTTGGCTATCAGTTTCTGCTCAGCAACTCTGCGTTGCCATGTGCCATGAAGGCCGCCTTGGAGAACGCTTATACGAAGATCAGAGGCCTAATGTCCGTGACTGCTTAAGTATTCCCCAACAGGAAGGGAACACTCCTGCCTGGTGATGGCCGAGCAGTGTCCATTCACTCATTGTCAATGTACCATGCCTCGGGACATCCTTTCCTACAGCGTATCAGGTAGACAATGTTAGCCAAGTCACAAGAGCATGTACCGTGTACCTGTTGGATGGTGTTGTCATGTGAGATGATGGCATCCATGTCGAAGATCCAACACATCTTGCAGAGATTGCTGTGGTAAGGTTATGTAGTGCCGTGGTCACTGTTCTCTTGAAGGCTGGGTAGTTTGCTGCGTACAATGGTCTGTTTGAGGTTGCTTGGTTGTTTGAAGGCAAATAGTGGGGATGGCCTTGGCGAGATGTTTATCTTCATCGATAACATGTTGAAGACTCTGGAGAAGATGTCATAGCTCCTCCGCTCCAGGGACGTACTGGACGACGAAGGGTATTCTGTTTGCCGTGTCCCATGTTTGTCTTCTGAGGAGGTCTGTGAGGTTTTTCACTGTAGCGCATTGGAATTGTTGCTCGATAAGTTGAACGCCATATCCTGTTCTTACAAGGGCGAGTTTCAGCATTTGTAGATGTCTGTTGCGATCCTCCTCATCTGACTCGGCCAACATTGTCTACCTGATCCGAGGCCTCATACATTGGCAAGAACATGCAGATGCTACAACGAACAGAACCACTCGACAATCACCAGGCAGAAGTGTTCCCTTCCTGTTGGGGAACACTTCAGTAGTCACGGGCATTCAGCCTTTGATCTTCAGGTGAGCGTTCTCCAAGGCAGCCTTCACGATACATGACAATGCAGAAAAGAATTGCTGAGCAGAAACTGATCGCCAAGTGCCACACACGTGTGTGACATTTTGGATACATGTCACACTATCTGTAGCCCTCATGACTTGCCTGGGCTTGCAAAAATCTCATTAACTGTCCTGACTGGAGACAATTCACACCGCTTTAACCTATGCTTAACCCTTTCTCTACTCACATTGTCTGCACCTGTAAAGACTTGATTACCTGTTAAGATTGGCATTCCAATCATTTTCTTGTAATTGAGTTTGTGTCGACATATGCCTCTGTGAATTGAACTCTTCACTTACCTGATGAAGGGGCAAAGCTCCGGAAGCTCGTGCTACCAAATAATCATGCTGGACTTTAACCTAGTGTTGTGAAACTATTTACCATCTTATCCTCCATGTCAACGTATTGATGCACACTTACAGACTTTGTCAGGAACACAAGGAGAAACTGTACAGCCCCTGGCTGCCCTGGAACATCCCCAGTCCCTAAATGTCTTCAACTCTCTTCTGCCTATGAGAGGATTCCACCCCTTGACATGGAACTCCACAGGATTCCACCAACACTCTGTCCTAGTTGGTCCTGCAAGCCAGATGACTCTGTTTTGCTTTGCCCTCAAAGGGACAATCACCACACCTGGTTAAATTGGCTCATTTTTAAACATAACTATTGGGTCTCAGAAAGGTTCCCACAGGAAAGAACACCTTGTTAGGTTAAAATCTTGTGACTACCAGCAGATGGAATTGAATAAAAAGAGCCAATTCATTCTCCCTCACCCTGGTTTGTAACAATTTGGTGGAATCCAGCCAGACAGTGACAAATTGAGGGGTCTTTCCTGGATCAACAAAATTGGGGAATTTCACCTGTGGTCGTTGTAACAACACCCTACCAAAAAATCTAACAGGCTGGTGTGTGCTTTAAGTTCTACTTACAATTGTAATCCGATTGAAAATAGATTTGCTGTCACCATGTGGATAGAAGCATGCATTGCACCAACATTTAGTTGTTACTTCAGTATTGCAGTGGGACTTGGCCCGAGCATCAGACATATAAGAGCACAAGAGAAATTCCATCCCTGGATTTAACAGGAAGGTGTGGAAGTCTTAACAATGCACTTAGAAAATCAACGTGGTTTTACGAAAGGGAAATCATATTCACTTACGTGGCGTAAAACTGCAGCAGGCGACAGTGCAGAGGGACCTCGGGGTCCTTGTGCATGAGTCGCAAAAACCCAGCTTGCAGGTGCAGCAGGTGGTCAGGAAGGCGAATGGGATGCTGGCCTTCATAGCGAGGGGGATTGAATATAAAAGTAGGGAGGTCTTGCTGCAGCTGTATAGGGCACTGGTGAGGCCGCAGCTGGAGTACTGTGTGCAGTTTTGGTCGCCGCACTGACGCAAGGATATTTTGGCCTTGGAGGGAGTGCAGAGGAGGTTTACTAGGCTGATGCCGGAGTTGAAGGGGTTGAGCTATGAGGAGAGGCTGAATAAACTAGGCTTGTACTCATTAGAGTTTAGAAGAATGAGGGGAGATCTCATTGAGACATATAAGATGATGAATGGGATGGATAGGATAGAGGTGGAGAGACTCTTCCCACTCAGAAAGGACAGTAGGACTAGGGGGCACAGCCTCAAGATAAAGGGGGGGCGGTTTAGGACGGAGTTGAGGAGGAACTTCTTCACTCAAAGGGTGGTGAATCTCTGGAATTCTCTGCCCATTGAAGTGGTGGAGGCTGCTTCACTAAATATTTTTAAGACGCGGGTTGATGGGTTTTTGATAAGCGAGGGGATTAAGGGTTATGGAGAGAGGGCGGGAAAGTGGAACTGAGCCGCGACGGATCAGCCATGATCTTATTGAATGGCGGGGCAGGCTCGAAGGGCTAGATGGCCTACTCCTGCTCCTATTTCTTATGTTCTTATGTATATTTGATAAATTTCAGGAAGAGGACCCAGTAAATGTATGCTGTGGGATATCTGGATTTCCAAAAGGCATTCAATAAAGTGCCTCACAAAATATTAACACAAAAGATCATGGCTCATAAAGTTGGGGTAATATATTAGCATGAATGGAGGATTGGCTAACAAACAGAAAAAGATAAATGGAGCATTTTGATGCATTTTCAGCAGGCTGTGAATAGCCTGAGTTCCCCAGGAATAAGTACTGGGGTTTCAGCTATTTACAATCTATATTAATGACTCAGATGAAGAGAGAGAAATAATGTCAAGAGGAACACAAGCTGCAATGAGGACACAAAGATATAGATAGGTTAAGGAAGTGAGCAAATTGGTGGCAGATGACATATAATCTTGTTAAATGTGTGGTTATGATGCACTGCAGCAACCCAATGCTCTTTCAACAGCACCTTCCAAACCCATAGCCTCTCCCACCTAGAAGGACAAGGGCATCAGACACCTGGAAACCACCTGCAAGTTCTGCTCCAAGTCACACACCATCCTAACTTGGAAAAATATTGCCATTCTTTCACTGACATATAAGGAGTATCTGAGGATTCTGGGTCTATAGTTAATGGAGTTTAGGAGGATGAGGGGAGATCTCATTGAAACTTAAAGAATAATGAAAGATCTGGATAGAGTAGATGAAGGGAAAATATTTCCATCAGTAGGAGAAACTACAACATGAGGGATGACCCTTTAGAACTGAAATAAGGAGGAATTTCTTCAGCCAGAGGATGGTGAATCTATGGAATTCATTGTCTGGAGGCCAGATCATTGAGTATATTTAAAACAGATAGATAGATAAGTTCTTGATTGGTAAAGGGACCATGGGTTACAAGGAAAATGGGGCTAAGAAACTTATCAGCCATGATTGAGTGGCAAAACAGACTCCATGGGCCAAATGGTCTAATTCTGCTCCTATATCTTATGGTCTAACTGTTGCTGAGTCAAAATCCTGGAATTTCCTTAAAAGCACTATGGGAATATTTACCACCACATAGACTTAAGTGGTTCAAGGTCAATCTTCTCAAGGGCAATTAGTGATCACGTTACCAGTGATGCCTTCCTCCCGTGATACTTTGAATTCTGGGCTGTTTGATCCACTATTACCAATTCTCATCGTGTTACGGATGTTGGCTGCAATGCAAATCCCCCTCCTGCATGCATGGGGATGTGTGAAACATACCCAGCACTTCACCTGACTGTTCAATCAAGTATATGCGTGTGCCATATATAAGTATTAACACATACCTCCTGCAGGGAATGCTGAAGGACCTCAGTTGCTGGTCCCACCTGAGTCAAAATCTGTTCATTCGATAGTAAAAAGGTTATAACCACATACATTCATTATAGCGGTCTCTACAACTTTTGCCTTACAATCAAATACAATTGTCGATCGATGTCAGGTAATAATACAGCTTGTTTACAAAACTTGCACAATCACCACACAATACTTCGCACGTGCTCGTGACTTGCTTCTGCATTGGAGGATGTCTGATTGATCTTGATTGGAACAATGCCTTGATATCATTGTTATAGAGCTCCAGATTTCTTCTGCTAGCATGTAATCTGTAATATAATTCAGATAGCCTTATGGCCTTAAAATTAGCAATCAGAATAAACTCGATTTAACCAGATTCTTTCTATTTCTATTATTATAATAAATTATTCAGTTGCTGGGTCAAGTTCGCTATGTCCCTGTGAAGGCAACTTAGGAGTCCTTTCTCCCGCCAACTTAGTCCAATCTCAGTGTTGCTATTGCGTGATCGCCTGCTTTTTGAGAAAATGCAGATGGTCTATTAGATCCTTCATACACTGAAATACTGTGCATCAGCTTATTTTTAATTCTTCTCCACCTGGAACTATGTCATCTGGGAGGCGCATTGTTATTTGTTATCAGCTCAAGAGGGGTTAATCCTGTTCAACAAGCAGGAGTAGCCCTTTAATGCAATAATATTGCTGGCAAGGTCTGCACCCAATTATTTTCTCCTTCTTAAATAGCCTTGGCCATATTGTTCTTTCGTGTTCGATTCATCCTCTCCACTATCCCTGATCTCCGAGGGTGATATGGTACATGGAACCTCTGCTTTATTCCCAACATTCGACAGACCTCTTTCAAAACTGTCCCCATGAAAATGAGTTCTCTGATCAGAATCTAGCTGAAGAGGCATTCCCCACCTGGGAATTATCTCATTTGCTACTGTTGTAGCTGTGGCATCTCTACATGGGAATGCTTCAACCCATTGAGTAAACTGGTCTACAATTACTAAACAGTATGTTTTTCCCTGCAATTGGGAGCAGCTCTGTAAAATCCATTTGTAAATTCTCCCAGGGTCCTTTGGGTCTGAGTTGACTTTCTATTTTAATCTTGCAGGGATGTCCTGGCTCCACTAGGGTGCACTGCTGACATCTCTGACAATACTTGGCTGCCTCCATCCCATCTCTTTCCAATACCAACCTGTCTTCAATAAATTAAGCATTCTGTCCCTGCTTGCGTGTGTTATTCCGTGATGAATCTTCAGGAGCGAGTGCTGTACTACTTTAAGAACCATTATTTCCCCTTTTCTCCTCCATATTCCATCATGACCTTTCTGCCCTCCGTCTTTTTTCCGTTGCTCCTTTTCCTCTTTATCTGCATGTTCCTGCACTTGTTTTACATCGATATCTGGACTGTCCTCAACTGCTACAGCTGCCAACCCTACAGGCTGTGTCCACTCTCAATCCTGTTCCACTAAGGCTTTTGCTGCCTGGTCGGCAAAATAATTTCTTTGCTTACTTTATTCTCAATTTTCCTGTGAGCTTGAACTTTTATTACTGCTGCTTCTAAAGGAACACTAGCTGCCTGGAGTAAATTCCTGATTGAAGTCTCATGTTGTATATGATCCCTATTCTAAGTCACAAAACTATGTCTGCCCCAGGCTGCCATATAATCGTGCACAACTCCAAAAGCATATTGGTTGTCTGAAAAAACATTAACCCTTTTTCCCTCTGCTCCAATCTAAAGCTTTAGTTAAAGCTATCAACTCTGCTAGTTGTGCTGAATCAATTCCCAGAATCTGCTCCCCTGCTATCACTTTTCTCTCCTCATTCCCCACTGCCCATGCTGCACAGGGCTTCACGTACTTCTTTGCACCATCTGCGTATAAGTTAATTACCCCTTCACCTACCAGTGGCTCTTCCACTAATGATCTGGAGGTGGGGCGGGCTATTAATGCGCAAATAAATGCGGCGTGCAGGAATGGAACGGCGATAATTGTGGGGGATTTCAATCTACACGTTGATTGGTCGACCCATGTTGGACGCGGTGGGCTTGAGGAAGAGTTCTTGGAATGCTGCCAGGATAGTTTCCTTGAACAGTGTGTGTTGGAGCCGACGAGGGAGCGAGCTATCTTGGATCTGGTGTTATGTAATGAGGCAGGTAGAATTAGGGACCTTGTGGTGAAGGATCCTCTTGGGAAGAGTGATCATTGTATGGTGGAGTTTCTGATGCAGATGGAGGAGGAGAAAGTGGGTTCCCAGACCTGAGTCCTTTGTTTGAACAGAGGGGAGTACGATAGCATGAGAGAGGAATTGGCGAATGTTGATTGGGGGAGCGCATTGGAAGGTAGGTCTGCTGAGGAACAGTGGAGGATCTTTAAGGAGATCTTTCTTGGTGCTCAGCAGAAATTTATTCCGATGGTTAAAAAGGATCGTAGGAGGAGAGATAATCAGCCGTGGATAACGAAGGAGGTAAAAGAGAGTATTAAAAATGTTTAGAGTAGCTAAGAGTGGTGGGCGAGAAGAGGATTAGGAGAGGTTTAAATATCAACAAAGAATGACGAAGAAGTTGATAAAGAAGGGTAGGATAAACTATGAAGCTGGGCTAGCACTAAATATAAAAAAGGATAGTAAGAGTTTTTATAAATATATAAAAAGGAAGAGGCTGACTAGGGTGAATGTTGGACCCTTAGAGGATGAGAGGGGGGACTTAGTGGTAGGGGATGGGGAAATGGCTGAGGCCTTGAATAACTTTTTTGTTTCGGTCTTCACAGCGGAGGACGTGAATAGTTTGCCGGGTGTTAGTGATGGAAAGATGGTAGGAGTGGAGGGCCTGAATGACATTATTGTTACTAGAGAGGCAGTGCTCGACAGACTGGAGGGACTGATTGTGGACAAGTCCCCAGGACCGGATGGAATGCATCCAAGGGTTCTGAAAGAAATGGCAGAGGTGATAGTGGATGCCTTGATGATTATTTTCCAAATCTCGCTGGATTCCGGGGAAGTGCCAGAAGATTGGAAAACGGCTAATGTTACGCCATTGTTTAAGAAGGGTGGCAGGCAAAAGGCAGGGAATCATAGGCCGGTTAGTTTAACGTCTGTTGTAGGTAAAATGCTTGAATCCGTAATCAAGGAGAAAATAGCGAGGCATCTTGAGGAGAATTGTTTGATAGAGCAGACGCAGCGTGGTTTCGTTAAGGGGAAGTCACGTCTGACGAATTTGTTGGAATTCTATGAGGATGTGTCTAGGGCGGTGGATAGAGGACAGCCGGAAGATGTGGTGTTTCTTGATTTTCAGAAGGCATTTGATAAGGTGCCTCACAAGAGGTTGTTACAGAAGGTTAGGGGGCATGGAGTTGGGGGTAGGGTGTTAGCGTGGATAGAGGATTGGCTGTCAAATAGGAGGCAGAGAGTGGGGGTCAATGGGTGCTATTCGGATTGGCAGTTGGTGACTAGTGGAGTGCCCCAGGGATCAGTGCTGGGGCCTCAGCTATTTACCATTTATATAGATGATCTGGAGGAGAGAACCGAGTGTATGGTGTCAAAATTTGCTGATAACACCAAGATTGGTGGAACAGCAAATTGTGTGGAGGGTGTGGAAAGTCTGCAGAGGGATCTAGATAGGCTGGGCGAATGGGCCAGGAACTGGCAAATGGAATTTAATGTTGGCAAGTGTGAAGTTGTCCACTTTGGTAGGAATAATGGTAGGAAGGACTATTACTTACATGGCGAAAAACTGCAGCATGCTACGGTGCAGAGGGATCTCAGGGTCCTTGTGCATGAGTCGCAAAAACCCAGCCTGCAGATGCAGCAGGTGGTCAGGAAGGCGAATGGGATGCTGGCCTTCATAGCGAGGGGGATTGAATATAAAAGTAGGGAGGTCTTGCTACAACTGTACAGGGCACTGGTGAGGCCGCAGCTGGAGTACTGTGTGCAGTTTTAGTCGCCGCACTTACGCAAGGATATTTTGGCCTTGGAGGGAGTGCAGAGGAGGTTCACTAGGCTGATACCGGAGTTGAGGGGGTTGAACTATGAGGAGAGGCTGAATAAACTAGGCTTGTACTCGTTAGAGTTTAGAAGAATGAGGGGAGATCTCATTGAAACGTATAAGGTAATGAATGGGATGGATAGGATAGAGGTGGAGAGGCTTTTCCCACTCAGAAAGGACAGTAGGACTAGAGGGCACAGCCTCAAGATAAGGGGGGGCAGTTTAGAACGGAGTTGAGGAGGAACTTCTTCACTCAAAGGGTGGTGAATCTCTGGAATTCTCTGCCCGTTGAAGTGGTGGAAGCTGCCTCACTAAATATATTTAAGACGCGGGTTGATGGGTTTTTGATAGGCAAGGGGATTAAGGGTTATGGGGAGAAGGCGGGAAAGTGAAACTGAGCCACGACAGATCAGCCATGATCTTATTGAATGGCGGGGCAGGCTCGAAGGGCTAGATGGCCTACTCCTGCTCCTATTTCTTATGTTCTTATGTAATCCTTCACTTGCTTCTTTTCTAGTTCTGCTGCATATTCATGTTCTATGCCCTGTACAGTCAATCCCACTGCTGGGTTTTCCCTGACATCTCTGCTGATCACTACATGCTTATCTCCCGGTAAAAGATTC
>NC_137330.1:120453949-120461357 GCF_965287045.1 Carcharhinus amblyrhynchos | reverse complement strand
ATTGGTAAAAGTTATACTCATTCTTTTTGTTATAATTTAACTGTGTTCTTAAATAAACATTTGATAAAAGCTCCCTAGTGGGTGAATTGACTCGTACCTGGAGTGAATTACTTCCCACTCACCAATGCCAAAATCAAATGTAACTTCACAAATCACCTTGGAGTTTCCGACCTGCGTCTTAACACCTTCTGAAAGGCCGTTAAGGATGGGTAATAAATACTGGCCTAGCCAGC
The DNA here is from genome assembly GCF_965287045.1 of Carcharhinus amblyrhynchos. Lineage (NCBI taxonomy): Eukaryota > Metazoa > Chordata > Chondrichthyes > Carcharhiniformes > Carcharhinidae > Carcharhinus > Carcharhinus amblyrhynchos. The sequence goes on along the minus strand of NC_137330.1, from coordinate 120,461,124 downwards.
AATGTTCACAGCTCATGAATGAATTTTAAGAAGAGAACTCTCTACTCTGCAGGATGCGTCCTGCCAGGCTAACAGAACACAACAGGGCAGTGACGTGAAGCCTCTAAGCTTGTTTAAGCTGCAGGGTTATCGGGGATATAAGGAGGCTGCTGCCAGCTCCAAACTCAAACACTGGCAGCCAGTCAAAGAGTTCAGAGCTTCCCTGCCAGAGAGATTACACGAGTGTTAGCGATACAGGCGTGCACCATCTTCCTGCTTTCTCAGCAAGATAGGGAAGGAGAGAGAGGAGGAGAGCGGAGGGGGAGGAGAGGGAGGAGAGTGGAGGGGAAGGAGGGAGAGGGAGGGGGGAGAGAGGGAGGGAGGGGCATGGGGAGGGAGAGAATGCAGGGGGGTGGGAGGGAGAGAGGGAGTGGGGGGAGAGAGAGGAGTGGGGGGAGGGAGGGAGGGGAGGGAGGGAGAGGAGGAGTGGGGGGAGAAAGAGGAGTGGGGGGAGGGAGGGAGAGGAGGAGTGGGGAGAGGGAGAGGAGGAGTAGGGAGGAGGGAGGGAGGGGACAGAGGGAGAGGAGGGGTGAGGGGAGAGGGAGGAGGAGTGGGGGGAGAGGAGGAGGAGTGGGGAGGGAGGGAGAGGAGGAGTGGGGGGAGGGAGGGAGAGGAGGAGTGGGGGGAGGGAGGAGGAGTGGGGGGAGGGAGGGAGAGGTGGAGTGTGGGGAGGGAGGAGGAGTGGGGAGGGAGGGAGGGAGGGAGGGAGGAGGAGTGGGGGAGGGAGGAGTAGGGGGGAGGGAGGGGAGGAGTGGGGGGAGGGAGGGAGAGGAGGAGTGGGGGAGGGAGGAGGAATGGGGGAGGGAGGGGAGGAGTGGGGGGAGGGAGGGAGAGGAGTGGGGGGAGGGAGGGAGAGGAGGAGTGGGGGAGGGAGGGAGAGGAGGAGTGGGGGGAGAGGAGGAATGGGGAGGGAGGGGAGGAGTGGGGGGAGGGAGGGAGAGGAGTGGGGGGAGGGAGGGAGAGGAGGAGTGGGGAGGGAGGAGGAGTGGGGGGAGGGAGGGGAGGAGTGGGGGAGGGAGGGGAGAGGAGGAGTGGGGAGGGAGGAGGGGAGAGCCATGGGGGGTTCAGAGCGTACTCTCTGGATTTAACCATGTAGCAGTGTGTGTGTGTGAGAGACACTCTATCTCCAACAGCAAAGTGTGATTTATTACAGAATCTACAGCAGAAATGAAATACAGATTTCTCACCGGAGAAACTGCTTCGCTGTTAACCCTTTCCTCCCCTCTGCTGGGAGAACATTCACTGGGGCACTCTGGGTTCTCAGCACACTGGCAGTGAACCAGGGCTCCAGACAGACAGACCAGCCTTATCGCTGAGAGAATCAGAGAATTCCCTCAGTGCAGAAAGAGGCCATTCGGCCCATCGAGTCTGCACTGACTACAATCCCACCCAGGCCCTATGCATAACCCCATGCATTTACCCTAGTTAGTCCCCCTGACACTAAGGGGCAATTTAGCGTGGCCAATCCACCTAACCTGTGCATGTTTGGACTGTGGGAGTCCAAACACGCACAAGTTAGACCCAGAGGAAACCCACGCAGACATGGGGAGAATGTGCAAACTCCACACAGACAGTGACTCAAGGCCAGGAATTGAACCCGGGTCCCTGACACTGTGAGGGAGCAGTTCCAACCACTCTGCCACTGTGCTGCCCCCTGTCAACTCCTGTTTTCCAAGTGGGGATTCCTGGAACAGGATGAGGACTCTGAACGCCGGCTGACATCATTTCACCATTCTGTACTCCACGTTCACCGTGATCACCTGTAGAACTTCACACCAACCTGTCTACGATAAGCTGGTTCTGGGATTGTTAAGTGCGTACAGTTCAGCATTCCACTGAAGACTGAGGTTAATCATTTGCCAATGAGACTTGCTGCTGCTCCAGTTGACTTTACAATCTCTATCCGATATTTGGGATTGATGTAGAGGGTGTGGGGAAACTGCTCACTGAGTGGCCACTTTCTGTGCTGCAAACACGTGTAATGTCCCTGTTTGGGATTTTACTTGTGTGGAGCCTGCACATTCTCCCCGTGTCTGCGTGGGTTTCCTCCGGGTGCTCCGGTTTCCTCCCACACTCCAAACTGGGTGGGTTAGGTGGACTGGCTGTGCTAAATTGGCTGTTAGTGTCCCGGGATGTGTAGGTTAGAGGGGTTAGCAGGGTGAATATTGGGGTGACGGGTATGGGCCCTGGTCGGTACAGGCTCGATGGGCTGAATGGCCTCTGTAGGGTTCTATAATTGTAAGCTGACAAGTACTGGCAGTGTTTTCACTTTCTATTTTACCTTCCAGCATCCACAGTATTTTACTTAGTAGACATCCCCATTATAAGGTTTTCCCGTTTGATGTGGCAGTAATTTGTTTCAGGTTCAGTGCTGGTCGCTCATTTCATATCTTTATTTTTATTTTCGATGAATTGGAAAGTATTTTCCAAGGAGCCTGTTTGTTGATGTTTAAAAATCACACTGCTTCCCAATACTCTTTTTGAAACACCAATCAAATGGAACAAAGTAAAATAATCTACATCCCAGATTTCCACACGGTTCGGGTGAGGCTTGAGACCAAAGGAGAAGAATTAGGCCACTCGGCCCATCGGGTCTGCCCCGCCTTCCAATCCTGGCTGATTATTTTCTCACCTCCATAACCCCTGATCCCCTTATTAATCAAGAACCTATTTATCTCTGCCTTAAAGACACTCGATGACCTGGCCTCCACAGCCTTCTGCGGCAAAGATTCCACAGATTCACCACTCTCTGGCTGAAGAAATTCCTCCACATTTCAGTTTCAAACAATCATCCCTTTAGCCTGAGGTTGTACCCTCTGGTCCTAGTTTTTCCTACTAGTGGAAACATCCTCTCCACATTCACTCTATCCAGGCCTCACAGTGTCCGCTAAGTTTCAATAAGGTCCCTCCTCATCTTTCTAAACTCCGAGTACAGATCCAGAATCCTCAACTCTTCCTCGTACGACAAACTCTTCAATCCAGGGATCGTTTCTTGTGAACCTCCTCTGGACCCTTTCCAAGGCCAGCACATCCTTCCTTAGATATGGGGCCCAAAACGGTTCACAATACTCCAAATGGGGTCTGACCAGAGTCTTATACAGCCTCAGAAGTACATCCCTGCTCCTGTATTCTACCCCTCTCGACATGAATACTAACATTGCATTTACCTTCCTAACTGCTGACTGAACCTGCACGTTAATCGTGAGAATCTTGAACAATGGTTCCCAATCCCTTTGTGTTTCTGATTTTCCAAGCATTTTCCCATTTAGAAAATAGTTTATACCTCCATTCTTCCTTCCAAAGTGTAGAAGCTCACACTTTCCACATTGTGTTCCATCTGCCACTTTTTTGCTCCTGACCTGTCCAAGCTCCTCCTGCTTCCTCAATACTACCTGTCCCTCTACATATCTTTGTATCTTCTGCAAACTTACAGATAGCTGTCCATCTATTTTGAGGCCTGTTGGGACATTGACCCAGGCAGTCCTTGGGCCACTAAAGGGGGGGACCTTCTCCCCAAGTCCCACACAAGGCAGTGGTGGGGGTCGGGGGTCAGGGGTGGGGGGTGGGGGGAAGGGGGGGGCGGTCGCTGGAGGTCAAGTTAAAAATCTAGCCTCTGAATCTGTTCTGGTTCAGTCTAACATTGCAAAGCACAAAAAAGGGAAGAAGATGTATTGCCAGAGATTCGCTCCAGTGCCTGAAGTTTTGGCACCAGTTACGTGTCGCTAGCTTATCAAGATCTTTGCTACGATTCCCCAGGGAACCACAAGTCCCAACTAAACCAGCCAGAGTGCAGAATTGTCCAGCTCAGGAGGAATGTCTCTGTTTTTACAAGCAACGGAAGATATTTTCTCCCGGAGGAATGAGCAGTCTGAAATAACAAAGATGACACAAAATTCAGGGGGTAAGCAGATCCCTGGAACACCCCCCCCCCCCACCCCCCACCCCGCCTCGCCCCAGCCCAGCCGCTGGGTGTGTGTCGCTGCTGTTTGTGGATCTTGCTGTGTGTAAAATGGTGACTGTGTTTGCTGACCTCACAACAAGAGGTCAACTTCAAATGGGAGATTTTCAGAGCAGCGTCACCCGCTGTATAAATCAAGCCTGCTATTCCCAATCCCACGTTGGCTCCCGTCCGGAGAATACTGCACCGATTTAACATCCACATTCCCAGCTGTATAAAACACCAGGCTGCCTGTATGTACCCCCACCGGGTGTGCTTTTGACAGTGGGGGCAGATTAAATAGGATGGGGTGCTTGCTCCACCACCTCCCCACCCACCCGGATCTCACCCTGGTAACACAGCGGGGTGGGGAAGGAGAGGGCCGGCTGCCATCCCCCATTTTTCAATAATCAGCCATCTATTGTTTTTCTGATAGGGTAGGGTAATCATAGAATCCCTACAGTGCAGAAAGAGGCCATTCAGCCCATCAGGCCTGCACCAGGATCTATCCCACCCAGGCCCTATCCTTGTAACCCCATGTATTTACCCGAGCTAATCCCCCTGACACTAAGGGGCAATTTAGCATGGCCAATCAACTTAACCCACACATCTTTGGAGTGTGGGAGTGTGGCTTATGGTATGTTAGCCTTTATAGGAAGGGGTATAGAATATAAGAGCTGGAGTCTAATGTTGCAGTTGGACAGAACGTTGGTTAGACCACATTTAGAGTACTGCGTCCAGTTCTGGTCACCTTACTACTGGAAGGACGTGGAGATTCTGGAGAGAGTGCAGAGGAGGTTTACCAGGATGTTGCCTGGTATGGAAGGACTGGGGTATGAGGAAAGATTGAAGAAATTGGGGCTCTTTTCCCTTGAAAGACGCCGACTGATGGGGGGATCTAATAGAGGTGTATAAGATTATGAAGGGTATAGATTTGTTGGGCTGAAGGGCCTGTTTTGTCAGGCTGAAGGACCTGTTTCCTGTGCTGCGTTGTTCTTTGAAACCAGAGCACCCGGAGGAAACTCAAGCAGACACAGGGAGAACGTGCAGACTCCACACAGACAGTGAGCCGAGCTGGGAATCGAACCTGGAGCTGTGAGGCAGCAATGCTAACCATGGTGCCGCCCATCACCTGGGGCTCCCCTTTGTGGAACATGGTGCGGGACACCCAATCCATTACTCAAACCAGTCTCCCATCCATTGACTCCGTCTACACTTCCCGCTGCCTCGGAAAAGCAACCAGCATAATCAAGGACCCCCACGCACCCCAAACATTCTCTCTTCCACCTTCTTCCTTTGGGAAAAGACTACAATAGTCGGAGAATACATACCAGCCAATTCAAGAACAGCTTCTTCCCTGCTGCCTTCAGACTTTTGAATGGACTTACTTCACATTAAGTTGATCTTTCTCGACACCCGAGCTATGACTTTAACACTACATTCTGCACTCTCTCCTTTCCTTCTTCATGTACGGTATGCTTTGTCTGGGTGGGTTTCCTCCAAGAGGACACAGGTTTAAGGTGCTGGGGAGCAGGTACAGAGGAGATGTCAGGGGGAAGTTTTTCACTCAGAGGGTGGTGAGTGAGTGGAATCGGCTGCTGTCGGTGGTGGTAGAGGCGAACTCACTGGGGTCTTTTAAAAGACTTCTGGATGAGTATATGGGATTTAGTGGGATTGAGGGTTATAGGTAGGCCTGGTAGGTAAGGACATGATCGGCACAACTTGTGGGCCGAAGGGCCTGTTTGTGCTGTAGTTTTCTATGATTCTATATGGTCTGGCTCCCTCATCAAAAGATGTGTGTGTCAGGCTGATTAGCCCTGCTAACTTGCCCCTTAGTGTCAGGGGGATTAGCAGGGTCAATGTGTGGGGTAAAAGCAAATTACTGCAGCTGCTGGAATCTGAAACCAAAAGAGGAAATGCTGGAAAATCTCAGCAGGTCAGGCAGCTTCTGTAAGGGGAGGAAAGAGCTGATGTTTCCAGTCAGATGACCCTTTGTCAAAACTTTGGCCCCCACCTGGACTGGAAACATCAGCTCTTTCCTCTCCTTACAGAAGCTGCCAGACCTGCTGAGATTTTCCAGCGTTTTCTCTCTAAATGATGGGGATAGGGACTGGGTGGGTGCAGACTCGATGGGCTGAATGGCCTCTTTCTGCATGTGGGGATTCTAAGGTTCTTCTCTGAGCAGATTATTCGGTCACTCTGTCACCGTGGGATCTTGCTGTGTGTAAATTGAACATTTACGATAAAACTGTGACTATATTTTATAAGTAATTTGCTGCTCTGGGATGCCCTGAGGTTGTGAACAAATTAAAGAGAAATGTAAGCCTTGTTTTTCACTTTATAAACGCGTGCTGTATTTTTTGGTGACTTTGAGATTTTTTTGTATGAGCTGCGTTGAAAACAACAGATCTTTCAGCTGTGTTTCCTGTCAGGCCACTCCTGGAAAGTTAAACTCTCCAATCAAACATAGAATAGATGTTTCAGAGCCTTTAGCCATTTGTTTTCAGAATGGTTTCCACGTGGATGAGGAACTGTGAGAGCAGTGTGTCCGACTGTGCAGATGGCACTGTGGGGAGGGAGGTACAGTCAGTTGTGTGGGTAGGAAGGAGCAGCAGTTTACTCAGGGACACACTCACTGTCCCCGGGTGTGTGGATGACAAATATTACATTTTCATTTCATCGGCTGGACTCACCTCTGGCCCCCACTTTTAAAAGGCAGTCTCAGCTGTCGAAATGAAGGCATGCACTGAGCTAAGGTGGCTGCCACAGGTCACCTGACCCATTCCGCAAACATTGGTCAAGCTTCTGGAAGCTTCCAAAGCGGTTTGCAAACAGACAGGTCCAGACAACCCTCCTGGGGAAATTCCATACCTTCACTCCAAGAACACAACAGCAATATCGCCAGACCCTTGATTCACCCAGTTAAACAAAGACAGCTCCTAAAATTGGTTCTGCATAATGAAGCATCAGAAGCAATATTTGGAGGGGATTAGCTGTGAGGAGAGGTTAGATAAACTCGGTTTGTTCTCACTGGAATGACAGAGGTTGAGGGGTGCATAAGAAATAGGAGCAGGAGTAGGCCATCTAGTCCTTCGAGCCTGCCCCGCCATTCAATAAGATCATGGCTGATCTGAAGTGGATCAGTTCCACTTTCCCACTTTCTCCCCATAACCCTTAATTCCCTTGTCTATCAAAAACC
>NC_137330.1:120401449-120448949 GCF_965287045.1 Carcharhinus amblyrhynchos | reverse complement strand
TGAAACCATTGTCAGAAAAACCCATCTGGTTCACTAATGTCCTTTAAGGAAGGAAATAGCATCATAGGATGATAGAAAACCTACACTATTCAGCACATCTAGTCTGCACTGATAACAATCCCACCCAGGCCCTATCCCCGTAACTCTCTGTACTTATCCTGCTAACCTGCCTGACACTAAGAAGCAATGTAGCCCGGCCAATCCACCTAACCTGTACATCTTTGGATCTGTTGTCCAAATTTGAAATCTGCTGTCCTTACCCGGTCTGGTCTATATGTGACTCCAGAGCCACAGCAATGCAGTTGACATTTAACTTCATTCTGAAATGGCCAAGCAAGTCACTCAGTTCAAGGGCAACTAGGGATGGGTAATAAACGCTAGCCCAGCCAGTGACGCCCATGTCTGTTTGGAACTTTGACCTGCCAATTTGAGAAGTCTGTGAGAAAACCTCAATCCACAAATCCCTTTGGAAAACCTCGATGCTTCTGCAAGCTGTTTAAATCCAGTTTATACACTGTTAGTTCCATCATATCACAATCCAACTAAATATCATCCCGCAGTTTATCTACTGAATGGGTTAGGACTTGAAATGATATGAAGGTGTGAAAATGACTAGTGTGTACCCTTTGTACAAGTCCTCACAGACACAACTGATCCCCGCAGAGTGAGTCAGATCCCAGACAGCAGGCTGTGGTTGAGAATTTATTGAGTGAGTTGGAGACTGCTGGACGCGCCTGGGCAGAATGAGGAAGATGTTAGGGCTTGCACTTACTTTGATATCATCTCAAGATATAAAGAGACAAACAAACCAGCAGAACCATTGAGGGATAGCAGTACTAGCCAGAACAGAACGCCCCTATCTTTATTACTTCATGGGCTGTGGGCTTCACTGGAAAGGTCAGAATTTATTCCCATCTCTAACTACCCTTGAACCCCCACCTCCTGAATCTCTGCAGTCCACCTGTTGCTGTGGCTCTGGAGTCACGTGTAGGCCTGGCCAGGTAAGGACAGCAGATTTCCTTCCCAGAAGGACATCAGTGACCCAGACAGGATTTTGTGACAATCGACAATGGTTTCACGGTCATCAGTAGGCGTTTAATTCCAGATTTTTTAATTGAATTCAAATTCCACCGTCTGCCGTGGCGGGATTCGAACCCTGGGTCTCCAGATTACCAGTCCAGTGACAATACCACTTTGCCACCATTTCCGTCAGAAGGAGCACAGAAGGAGGCCGTTCAGCCCATCATGTCTGCAAAGTCTCTCCGAATGAGCATTGTGACTTAGTGCCATTCCCCTGTATTTGCCCTGAACTCCTTCACACTGTTTCTATTCGAGTAATCATCTAATATCCTCTCGATTGAACCATAATTACATTTCCAGGCAGTGCATTCCTGACCTGAATCACTTGCCGTGTGAATTTTGTTTTTCCTATCAGATTTGCTTTCTCTGTAAATCATTAAACCTGTGCTCTTGCTCTGTCGATCTTTTATGAGCAGGAACAGTTTCTCCCTCTCTATGCTGTCCAGCTCACTCACAATTTTGAACGTCTCTATTAAATCTCCTCTTAACCATCTCCTCTCCAAGGAGAACAGTCCCAACCTCTCCAATCTGTCCTCATAACTGAAGTTTCTCATCCCTGGAACCATTCCTATAAACCTCTCCTACACTCACATCCTTCCCAAAGTGTGGCACCCACAACAGTACACAATATTCCAGCTCAGGTCTAACTATTGTCTTGTATAAGTTCAGCATAACCTCCCTGCTCTTGTACTCTATGCTCTTATTAATAAAGCTCAGAATACTCTATTAATACTCTCCCCACCGATGATCTATGCACAGATACATCCAGATCCCTCTGTTCCTGCACCCATTTTAGAATTGTATTCCTGAGTTTATAATCTCCACGCTCTTCCCACCAAAATGCATCACCTCACATTTTCCACACTGAACATCACCTGCCATCCCCCTGCCCATTGCACCAACTTGTCTCCGTCCTTTTGAAGTTCTACCCTGTAGTCTTCACAGTTTACAATACAGCAAAGTTTCATGCCATCCGGAAACGCTGGAATTGTCCCCTGCACATCAAGGTCCAAATCATTTAGGTATAGAAAAACTAGAAAAAAAACCACAGCACAAACAGGCCCTTCGGCCCACATATCTCAGGAAGGGCAAGGGTCCCAATACCAATCCCTGGGGAACACCAATACAAACATTCCTTCAGCCTGACCGTTACTCTCTGCTTCCTGTTACTCAGCCAATTTTATATCCACATCCCTTTAATTCCATCAGCTGATTTGAAAGTCTATATACACCACATCAACAGCACTCCCCTCATCCACACTCGCTCGTACCTCTTTGGAAAAGCTCTCACAAGTCAGTGAAACACGATTTTCTTTGAAGAAATCAGCACCAGTTTTCCTTAATGAACCTGTATTTGTCCATTAGTTATGCTCCAAATCACAGTGGTTAGCACTGCTGCCTCACAGCACCAGGGACCCAGGTTCGATCCCCGGCTTGAGTCACTGTCTGAGTGGGGTTTGCGCGTTCTCCCCGTGTCTGCATGGGTTTCCTCCTGGTGCTCCAGTTTCCCCCCACAGTCTGAAAGACATGCTGGTTAGGTGGATTGACCCAAACAGTCGCCAGAGTGTGGTGACTAGGGGAATTTCACAGTAACTTCATTGCAGTGTTAATGTAAGCCTTACTCATGACCAATAAATAGACTTTTAAAAAGTTGCCGGGGTGACTGTTACATCCTTTTTCAAACAAGGCTGTAATGTTTGTCTCCGGTCTTCTGGAACTTTCCAGAGGAAAGCTCAGTTGAGGAGGAACTTCTTCACTCAAAGGATGGTGAATCTCTGGAATTCTTTGCCCGTTGAAGTAGTGGAGGCTGCCTCGCTAAATATATTTAAGTCACAGGTAGGTAGGTTTTTGATAGACAGGGGAATTAAGGGTTATGGGGAGAGAGCGGGAAAGTGGAACTGATCCACTTCAGATCAGCCATGATCTGAGGAGAGGTAATAAGCCGTGGATAACGAAGGAGGTGAAGGAAAGTGTTAAATTAAAAGTGGAGGCGTTTAGAGTAGCTAAGAGTAGTGGGCGAGAAGAGGATTGGGAGAGGTTTAAATGTCAACAAAGATTGACAAAGAAGTTGATAAAGAAGGGTAGGAGAAACTATGAATCTAGGCTAGCGCTTAATATAAAAAAGGATAGCAAGAGTTTTTATAAATATATAAAAAGGAAGAGGTTGGCTAGGGTGAACGTTGGACCCTTAGAGGATGAGAAGGGGGACTTAGTGGTAGGGGATGGGGAAATGGCGGAGGTCTTGAATAACTTTTTTGTTTCTGTCTTCACGGAGGAGGATGTGAATAATTTGCCGGGTGTTAGCGATGGAAAGGTGGTAGGACTGGAGGGTCTCAGTGACATTACTGTGACTAGAGAGGCAGTGCTCGACAGACTGGAGGGGCTGATTGTGGACAAGTCCCCAGGACCGGATGAAATGCATCCGAGGGTTCTGAAAGAAATGGCGGAGGTTATAGTGGATGCCTTGGTGGTTATTTTCCAAACGTCGCTGGATTCTGGGGAAGTGCTGGAAGATTGGAAAACGGCTAATGCTACACCGTTGTTTAAGAAGGGTGGCAGGCAAAAGGCGGGGAATTATAGGCCGGTTAGTTTAACGTCTGTTGTAGGTAAAATGTTAGAATCCGTCATCAAGGAGGAAATAGCGAGGCATCTTGAGGAGAATTGTTTGATAGAGCAGACAGGATATCCACCCCATTATCAACCTGTAATCCCTCATCTTTCATCGTGTCCTGGGCAGCATCAACCTTCTTGATGAAGACAAATACAAAGTATTCACTGACTGCCTCCGCCATGCACTCACCCTCCATGTGGAAATCCCCTTTCTGGTCCCCAACTGGCCCTACTCCTTCCACTATTTATATATCCATAGAAGACTTCGGGAATCTGCTGTCACTGAGGGGGGTAGATGGTACACACTGCTGTCACTGAGGGGGGTAGATGGTACACACTGCTGTCACTCGGGGGGGGGGAGATGGTACACACTGCTGTCACTGAGGGGGGTAGATGGTACACACTGCTGTCACTGAGGGGGGTAGATGGTACACACTGCTGTCACTGAGGGGGGTAGATGGTACACACTGCTGTCACTGAGGGGGGGGGGAGATGGTACACACTGCTGTCACTCAGTGGGGTAGATGGTACACACTGCTGTCACTGAGGGGGGGAGATGGTACACACTGCTGTCACTGAGGGGGGGAGATGGTACACACTGCTGTCACTGAGGGGGGGAGATGGTACACAATGATGATGAATGGGGTGTCAAAAACAACAGAGGAAATGAGATCCGAGTACAACCTGTACTGCAGGCAGCGGTTACAATGGGGGCTTTAATTATAGACTGGGATAGTAGCAGTGTGAAGGGCAGAGTGTTCAAGAGTTAGAAGCAGAATGTCTAAGTATTACAAATTTTGATCACTTCAACTTGATAATAACCTTGTTTTCGGGCTGGATATATTGCCTGATGCTTGTGTAATTTTTGGAATCAGTGATTGTGGTTTTGGATGGATGTGCAGGGTAGTCTGAGTTTCCGCTCTGTCTACAGTCCAGGCCTTAGTGCTGTGGACAACTGGGTTTAATATACAACATCCTCCTTTTCTTTTATTCATTCGTGGGACATGGGCATCGCTGGTTGGCCAGCATTTATTGCCCATCCCTAGTTGCCCTCGGAGGATGTTTGAGAGTCACATTGCTGTGGCTCTGGGTCACAGGTAGGCCAGGCCGGGTAAGGACAGCAGATTTCCTTCTCCTAAAGGACTCAGTGAACCAGATGGGCTTTTCCAACAATTGACAATGGTTTCATGGTCATCAGTAGATTTTTAATTCCAGATTTTTTTACTGAATTCAAATTTCACCATCTGCAGTGGTGGGATTTGAACCCAGATCCCCAGAACAATAGCTGAGTTTTTGGATTAACACTCGTGATAATACACTTGGCCATGACATCTCCCCATTGGTTACTACATTTCCCAGCTATGTCCGAACTGTAAGGGTTGAAATGAAGCACCTTACACCTAAATCCAGATCATTAACCTCTTATAGAGCTTAATACCAGCCCCTGGGATGGCACAGTGGCACTGCTGCCTCACTGTGCCAGGGACCCGGGTTCGATTCCTGGTTTGGGGCAGAGTCTTTGCGTTTTCCCCTGTCTAGGTGGGTTTCCTCCAAGTGCTCCGGTTTCCCCCCACAGTCCGAAAGACATACTTGTTAGGTGAACTGGCCATGTTAAATTCTCCCTCAGTGCACCCAAACAGGCACCAGAATGTGGTGACTAGGAGATTTTACAGTAACTTCATTGCAGTGTTAACGTAAACGTCCTCCTGTGACTTGTGATACTAATAAATAAACTTCAAAAACTTTAAACTTTTCTCCTCCATTTCTCACTGTTCCACCCATCAGTCCATTGACATCTTCCTGCAGTCCACAGCTTTCCTCCTCACTATCAACCAGATGGCCAAGTATTCTGCATCATCTGCAAACTTATTAATCATGTGATTTGATTTATTATTGTCACATGCAGTGAAAAATATTATTTCTTGAGCACTATATAGACAAGGCACATCATTCATAGAGAAACAGAGTCATAGAGTCATAAAGGTTTACAGCATGGAAACAGACCCTTTGGCTCAACTTGTCCATAACATCCCTTTTTTTAAGACCCTAAGCTAGTCCCAATTGCCCGCGTTTGGCCCATATCCCTCTATACCCATCTTACCCATAAAACTGTCTAAACGTTTTTTAAAAGACAATATTGTACCCACCTCCACTACTACCTGTGGCAGCTTGTTCCAGACACTCACCACCCTCTGTGTGAAAAGATTGTCCCTCTGGATATTTTTATATCTCTTCCCTCTCACCTTAAACCTATGCCCTCTAGTTTTAGACTCCCCTACCTTTGGGAAAATATATTGACTATCTAACTGATCTGTGCCCTTCATTATTTTATAGACCTCTATAAGATCACCCCTAAGCTTCCTACGCTCCAGAGGAAAAAGTCCCAGTCTATCCAGCCTCTCCTTATAACTCAAACTATCAAGTCCTGGTAGCATCCTAGTAAATCTTTTCTGCACTCTTTCTAGTTTAATATCCTTTCTATAATAGGGTGACCAGAATTGCACACAGTATTCCAAGTGTGGCCTTACCAATGTCTTGTACGACTTCAACGAGATGTCCCAACTCCTGTATTCAATGTTCTGATCGATGAAACCAAGTATGCCGAATGCCTTCTTCACCACTCTGTCCACCTGTGACTCCACTTTCAAGGAGCTATGAACATGTACCCCTAGATCTCTTTGTTCTGTAACTCTCCCCAACATCCTACCATGAACTGAGTAAGTCCTGCCCTGGTTCAATCTACCAAAATGCATCACCTCTCATTTATCTAAATTAAACTCCATCTGCCATTCGTCAGCCCACTGGCCCAATTGGTCAAGATCCTGTTGCAATTGGAGATAACTTTCTTCACTGTCCACTACACCACCAATCTTGGTGCCATCTACAAACTTATTAACCACGCCCCCTATATTCTCATCCAAACCATTAATATAAATGACAAAGAACAGTGCATTCAGTGGAAAGGACGGAGTGCAGAATGTAATGTTACAGTCATAGCTAAGGTGTAGGGAAAAATCAACTTAATGTAAGTCCACTCAAAAGTCTGACAGCAGCAGGGAAGAAGCTGTTCTTGAGTCAGTTGGTATGTGACCTCAGACTTTTGTATCTTTTTCCCAATGGAAGAAGGTGGAAGAGAGAATGTTCGGTGTGCGGGAGGCCATTAATTATGCTGGCTGCTTTTCCAAGGCAGCAGGAAGTGTAGACAGTGTCAATGGATGGGAGGCTGGTTTGGGTGATAGACTGGGCTACATTCATGATCTTTTGTAGTTCCTTGCAGTCTTGGGCAGAGCAGGAGCCCATACCAAGATGTGACACAACCAGAAAGAATGCTTTCTCTGGTGCATCTGTAAAAGTTGGTGAGAGTCATAGCTGACATGCCAAATTTCCTTAGTCTTCTGAGAAAGTGGGTTTTCTTAACTATAGTGTCGGCATAGGGGGTCCAGGACAAGTTGTTGGTAATCTGGACACCTAAAAACCTGAAGCTCTCTCGATCATTTCTACTTCGTCCCTGTTGATGTAGACAGGGGCATGTTCTCCTTTACACTTCCTGAAATCGATGACAATCTCCTTCGTTTTGTTGACATTGAGGGAGAGATTATTGTTGCTGCACCAGTTCACCAGATTCTCTATCTCATTCCTGTACACTGTCTCATCATTGTTTGAAATCTGATGGTGATGTCATCAGCAAACTTGAAAATCGAATTAGAGGGGAATTTGGTCACACAATCACAGGTGTATAAGGAGTATAGTAGGGGGCTGAGAACACAGCCTTGTGGGGCACGGCGGGGATCATGAATCCTATATTCAAGCTTTTGAACAATTGATAAATACCACAAACACCACCTTGTAAGAACATAAGAACATAAGAAATAGGAGCAGGAGCAGGCCATCCAGCCCTTCGAGCCTGCCCCGCCATTCAATAAGATCATGGCTGATCTGTCGTGTCTCAGTTCCACATTCCCGCCCTCTCCCCATAACCCTTAATCCCCTCGCTTATCAAAAACCTATCAACCCGCTTCTTAAAAATATTTAGCGAGGCAGCCTCCACCACTTCAACGGGCAGAGAATTCCAGAGATTCACCACCCTTTGAGTGAAGAAGTTCCTCCTCAACTCCGTTCTAAACCGCCCCCCCTTTATCTTGAGGCTGTGCCCCCTAGTCCTACTGTCCTTTCTGAGCGGGAAGAGCCTCTCCACCTCTATCCTATCCATCCCATTCATCATCTTATACGTCTCAATGAGATCTCCCCTCATTCTTCTAAACTCTAACAAGTACAAGCCTAATTTATTCAGCCTCTCCTCATAGTTCAACCCCCTCAACTCCGGCATCAGCCTAGTAAACCTCCTCTGCACTCCCTCCAAGGCCAAAATATCCTTGCGTAAGTACGGCGCCCAAAACTGCACACAGTACTCCAGCTGCGGCCTCACCAATGCCCTATACAGCTGCAGCAAGACCTCCCTACTTTTATATTCAATCCCCCTCGCTATGAAGGCCAGCATCCCATTCGCCTTCCTGACAACCTGCTGCACCTGCAGGCTGGGTTTTTGCGACCCATGTCATTCTCCCTCCTATCTCTCAGGCAGGCTTGTAATGTTTAGGCCAATCTGCCATATGGAATATTGTCAAAAGTCTCATGAAAATCCACAGAGTACATCAAACACCAGCTACTGTCATCAGGAGGCCGTGCTGGTATCGTGGTAATATCATTGGACTCGTAATCCAGTGACTCAGGATAAATATTTCAGCCTGTCTAATATTTCACCCTCTCCCTCCTCCATTATAATCTCAGTATCGCCCCCTTCATTAGTGAATCCACACGCAAATAATTCACTGAGAGCCACCGCCACACCCTCTTCCTCCAAACACAAACCCCCACTTTCTGCTCCCTAATCAGCCTTACTCTTTCCTTAATCCCTTTCTTTCCCTTGTTGTATTGATGAAGCACCTTTGGCTTTCCCCCTGGATTGGACTTGTCAACATTGATTGGCAGTCCTCGGTGACACTGCAGCTGTAGGGGGCGCACTCTCTGTCATTGTAGAGCCAATGGCGGCTCAGGCAGCCGCCTGTGTCAAACCTGGTGGAACAAAAACCCAGCTGCAGAGAAACCAGAACCTGAACTGGAATTACAATAAACCCTCTTCTGTATAAAAACATTATTGTTTTCAACTGAAATGGACAGTATGCAGTTTTACTGTGTCCCTAAGCCTTTCTGTAGCTTTCCTGCGATTGTGTGATGGAACAATGTACCCAGCAGGAAATGGGAAATAACTAATGGCAATTTTCAAATCAGAATCACTGGAAAAGCTCCATAAATGGTGTCCACAGCTGTGACAGGGGGCAGCGAGGGCTTAGGAAAGTGGCAATGAGAGAATGGGGGCTAGGGCTGCTGCCAGTGTGCACTGCAGGGGTGGGGGGAGAGGAGCAGTGAGAGAGGGGGGCAGTGAGAGAGGGGCAGTGAGAGAGGGGGGACAGTGAGAGGGGGGGCAGTGAGGGAGGGGGGGACAGTGAGAGAGGGGGGGACAGTGAGAGACGGGGGGCAGTGAGGGAGGGGCAGTGAGAGAGGGGGGCAGTGAGAGAGGGGGGCAGTGATGGAGGGGGGGACAGTGAGGGGGGGGGGACAGTGAGAGAGGGGGGGCAGTGAGGGAGGGGCAGTGAGAGAGGGGCAGTGAGAGAAAGGGCGCAGTGAGGGAGGGGGGCAGTGAGGGAGGGGCAGTGAGGGAGGGGCACTGTGAGAGGGGCAGTGAGAGAGGGGGGGCAGTGAGGGAGGGGCACTGTGAGAGGGGGCAGTGAGAGAGGGGGCAGTGAGAGAGGGGGCAGTGAGAGAGGGGTGGTAGTGAGGGAGTGGGGCAGTGAGGGGGGGGCAGGGAGAGAGGGGGCAGTGAGGGAAGGGGCAGTGAGAGAGGGGGCAGTGAGAGAGGGGGCAGTGGGGGGGGCAGTGAGGGGGGGCAGTGAGGGGGGGGCAGTGAGGGGGGCAGTGAGGGGGGGGCAGTGAGGGGGGCAGTGAGAGAGGGGCAGTGAGAGGGGGGGCAGTGAGAGAGGGGGCAGTGGGGGGGGCAGTGAGGGGGGGCAGTGGGGGGGGCAGTGAGGGGGGGCAGTGAGGGGGGGGCAGTGAGGGGGGGGCAGTGAGGGGGGCAGTGAGGGGGGGCAGTGAGGGGGGGCAGTGGGAGAGGGGGCAGTGAGAGAGGGGGCAGTGAGAGGGGGGGCAGTGAGAGGGGGGCAGTGAGAGGGGGGGCAGTGAGAGGGGGGGCAGTGAGAGGGGGGGCAGTGAGTGGGGGGGCAGTGAGGGGGGGGCAGTGAGAGGGGGGGCAGTGAGGGGGGGGGCAGTGAGAGGAGGGGCAGTGAGAGGGGGGGCAGTGAGAGGGGGGGCAGTGAGAGGGGGGGCAGTGAGAGAGGGGCAGTGAGAGAGGGGGCAGTGAGGGGGGGGCAGTGAGAGAGGGGCAGTGAGAGAGGGGGCAGTGAGGGGGGGGCAGTGAGAGAGGGGGCAGTGAGAGAGGGGGCAGTGAGAGGGGGCAGTGAGGGGGGGGGCAGTGAGAGGGGGGGCAGTGAGTGGGGGGGCAGTGAGGGGGGGGCAGTGAGAGGAGGGGCAGTGAGGGGGGGGCAGTGAGAGGGGGGGCAGTGAGAGGGGGGGCAGTGAGTGGGGGGGCAGTGAGGGGGGGGCAGTGAGAGGGGGGGCAGTGAGGGGGGGGGCAGTGAGAGGAGGGGCAGTGAGGGGGGGGCAGTGAGAGGGGGGGCAGTGAGAGGGGGGGCAGTGAGAGGGGGGGCAGTGAGAGAGGGGCAGTGAGAGAGGGGGCAGTGAGAGAGGGGGCAGTGAGGGGGGGGGCAGTGAGAGAGGGGCAGTGAGAGAGGGGGCAGTGAGGGGGGGGGCAGTGAGAGAGGGGGCAGTGAGAGAGGGGGCAGTGAGAGGGGGCAGTGAGAGGGGGGGGCAGTGAGAGGGGGGGCAGTGAGTGGGGGGGCAGTGAGGGGGGGGCAGTGAGAGGAGGGGCAGTGAGGGGGGGGCAGTGAGAGGGGGGGCAGTGAGAGGGGGGGCAGTGAGAGGGGGGGCAGTGAGAGAGGGGGCAGTGAGGGGGGGGGCAGTGAGGGGGGGGCAGTGAGAGGGGGGGCAGTGAGAGGGGGGGCAGTGAGAGGGGGGGCAGTGAGAGAGGGGGCAGTGAGGGGGGGGCAGTGAGGGGGGGGCAGTGAGAGGGGGGGCAGTGAGGGGGGGGGCAGTGAGAGGAGGGGCAGTGAGGGGGGGGGCAGTGAGAGGGGGGGCAGTGAGAGGGGGGGCAGTGAGAGGGGGGGCAGTGAGAGAGGGGCAGTGAGAGAGGGGGCAGTGAGGGGGGGGCAGTGAGGGGGGGGCAGTGAGAGGAGGGGCAGTGAGGGGGGGGGCAGTGAGAGGGGGGGCAGTGAGAGGGGGGGCAGTGAGAGGGGGGGCAGTGAGAGAGGGGCAGTGAGAGAGGGGGCAGTGAGGGGGGGGGCAGTGAGAGAGGGGCAGTGAGAGAGGGGGCAGTGAGGGGGGGGGCAGTGAGAGAGGGGGCAGTGAGAGAGGGGGCAGTGAGAGGGGGGGGCAGTGAGAGGGGGGGCAGTGAGTGGGGGGGCAGTGAGGGGGGGGGCAGTGAGAGGAGGGGCAGTGAGGGGGGGGGCAGTGAGAGGGGGGGCAGTGAGAGGGGGGGCAGTGAGAGGGGGGGCAGTGAGAGAGGGGGCAGTGAGGGGGGGGCAGTGAGAGAGGGGGCAGTGAGAGAGGGGGCAGTGAGAGGGGGGGCAGTGAGAGGGGGGGCAGTGAGAGGGGGGGCAGTGAGAGAGGGGGCAGTGAGGGGGGGGGCAGTGAGAGAGGGGCAGTGAGGGGGGGGGCAGTGAGAGGGGGGCAGTGAGGGGGGGGCAGTGAGGGGGGGGCAGGGAGGGGCAGTGAGGGGGAGGCAGTGAGAGGGGGGGCAGTGAGGGGGGGGCAGAGGGGGCTCAGACCAGCAGGCTGTGGGCAGTGCAGGGATAATCTGTTGCCACTGGGCCATCCAGTGTTTCCACACTGGCAGAAAGCAGACAATAGGCAGTGAGCAGAGTGTGAGCTGACAGTACGTACACATGTGTCCTTGGTGCCTGGTCAGGTACTATCAGCAGTTACTGTGGGATTTTCCAAGGCCTCTCTTTGCTTTCTGATTTTCCTTTTTTAACATCACTTTCTATCCTGTGGTTAGCTGAGTATCCAGCTCTGTGTGTCTGCCAGCTATACTGTGACATCTGAGTATGGGGTGGGGTGGAGGGGGGGCTCTGGGTTTGTTAGTCCCACCCCCCTTCTCCGTGTGGGAAGAGAGTTGGTGTGTACCCTCACTCCCTCTATCCCCTCCCCAATGCTCCGACACTGACTGACCTTCTGATTACTGTTTGCAATCCACTTTTCCCAAATCCCAGCTCAGTAAAATTGGCCTTTCCCCAACAGAACTTTAACCCTTAGTCTCACTTCATCCGTTTCCATAACGACCTGAAACCAACTGAATTCTGATCACTCCCTTTCCCCGTGCCCTCCCAGCCCCTTCCACCCTCACCCCTTTAACACTGAGCCCCTGGGGCGTGCTGGGTACTGCCCAATGAACTGTACCCAGGACACACTTTAAGAATTCTGCACTCACTATACCTTTCACACTGATTTGATCCCAGTGAATACTTTTTGTTACTGAAATCCACCACTAAGTAAGTTCTCCTCATCTCTGTTTTCAATCTGCTCGTCCCGTATCCCTGCTGTTCCAGCAAGTTTTTGATTTGATTTGATTTATTGTTGTCACATGTATTAACATAACAGTGAACAGTATTGTTTCTTGCACGCTGTCCAGACAAAGCATACTGCTCATAGAGAAGGAAAGGAGACAGTGCAGAATGTAGTGTTATAGTCATAGCTAGGGTGTAGAGAAAGATCAACTTAATGCAAGGTAAGTCCATTCAAAAGTCTGACAGCAGCAGGGAAGAAGCTGTTCTTGAGTTAGTTGGTTCGTGACCTTAGAGCTCTGTATCTTTTTCCTGGCGGAAGGAGGTGAAAGAGGGAGTGTCTGGGGTGGGTGAGGTTTTTAATTATACTGGCTGCTTTTCCAAGGCAGGGGCAAGTGTAGACAGGGTCACTGGATGGGAGGCTGGTTTGAATGATGGACTGGGTTTCGTTCACGACCCTTCGTAGTTCCTTACGGACAGGAGTTTCTCTCTGATGGGGGTCAATGACTGACCCCTTTTTTGTCCCTCAATTCAGTTCAGCTATAAACACCCCTTTTTATTAAACGTGGGTAACATTAAATGTGAACTGGATAAATGTTGAAGGGGAGGGGGCTACAATTGTAGGGTCTGTAGGGGGAAGATCGGGGTTAGCCTCTAAAACAGCAATGATCTCCTTCAATGCGTTCAAAAATCCCCAGAACACAATGAGTGTGTTGAATGTAACTAACATACATGAGATAGAGAGGACACAGACAGCAGCATCGCTCTGACACTGGACTGAGCAATATTTAAATGCAGATATTGCGAAAAGACACACGCACACACACACACACAGGCACTTACTTTGGTATCCGGTAAGTCTGGATCCAGATAGCTCTCCCCTCGTCCCCACATCACCCGGGCCAGCTCCGGCTGGAAGAAATAGAGGAAAGCGGCCAGGCAGCCAAGGCTGGCCAGGAGGAGAGTTTCCGATCTGCAGGACAGCCTCCTCCTCTTCAACATTATCCCCTCTTTTCACAGAAGGAAAATGCACAGCAGAAAGATCAGCTAGAGCAATGACAGAGGGAAGTGTACATGGACACTGCTCCCAGCACAGCTGCCAAGTCCTGCCAGCCTACTGCATTTACAGCATGGATCTTCCTCAGTCTCAATATCATGCCCCCTAGTTATTATTTCCAGCTCATGCCGGGGGCTGTGCCCAGCACCTCCCGGCTGATCAGCTCTCTCTCTCTCCTCCCCCCCATCTCCCTGCCCGTGGGCTGGCCCGCAGAGTCAGTGAGCCGGCCGCCTGTCTGGAAAGCAGCCCACTTCCAGATCAGCTCCTCTCACTGACTGAGAGAGAGAGAGAGAGCGCCTTAACCCTGCTCAGCACCCCCTACAGAGCACTGTACATATACACAGCTCCTCTAACACCACTCACACCATCAGGAACAGATACACAGCACCCCCTCCAATTCAACACTCCCCCTAACCCCCCATCGAATCTCTCACACTCTCTCCATCTCCACTTTCCTCCCACCAGTGCTAAGAGAAATGCTGGGTCAATTAGGAATGATGTGGAGATGCCGGCGTTGGACTGGGGTAAACACAGTAAAAAGTCTGACAACACCAGGTTTAAGTCCAACCGATTTATTTGATAGTAAACTCACTAGCTTTCGAGGTTACCCCCTTCGTCAGGTGAATGGAGAGTTCTGGCCTCAGACAGAGCATATAAAGCACAGACAGTTTACAGATTACTGATTAGAATGTGAATCTTTACACCTAACCTGCTGTTCAAGTCTTAAAGTGGCTGACAATGTGAGTGGAAGGAGCACTGATCACAGGTTAAAGAGATGTGTATTGTCTCCAGACAGGACAGTTAGTGAGATTTTGCAAACCCAGGCAAGTCATGGGGGTTATAGATAGTGCGACATGAACCCAAGATCCCGGGTGAGGCCATCCTCGTGTCTGCTATCAGTCTGTGCTCAGCAACAGTGCAGAGTCGCTGAGCAGAGACTGATAGCAAAGTTCCACACACATGAGGACGGTCTCAACAGGGATCTTGGGTTCATGTCGCACTATCTGTAACCCCCATGACTTGCCTGGGTTTGCAAAACCTCACTTACTGTACTGTCTGGAGACAATACACATCTCTTTAACCTGTGATCAGTGCTCCTTCCACTCACATTGTCGGCCACTTTAGGACTTGAACAGCAGGTTAGGTGTAAAGATTCACATTCTAATCAGTAATCTGTAAACTGTCTGTGCTTTATATGCTCTGTCTGAGGCCAGAACTCTCCATTCACCTGACGAAGAGGGTAACCTCGAAAGCTAGTGAGTTTACTATCAAATAAATCGGTTGGACTTAAACCTGGTGTTGTCAGACTTATTACTGGGTCAATTAGGATCCATGGGTCTTTTCAATGAAGGAAGTGAATCAGGGAGTTGCTATGCAGAGTGTTTTCAGTACAAGTGAATACAATTGAAAATGAGTTGCTGGTACCAGCTTTTCTCAGTACAATAGTAAGTAAAAACTTCAATTTACTGGGAGTAGCTGCTGCTCTGGGCTGACTTTGTTGATCTGGAGTTGAAGTTATTGTTTCAATGTTTGAGTGTTAACCTCCTTGGTGTTTGAGTGTGCTCCTTGGTGTTATAAATTTCTTTGTTGATGATCTGTTTTTATTGCTTGGATAACACAGGCTTCAGTTAGTCATAAAATGGACTTTCTTTTTCAGTGGGATCTGCCATGTTTGCCTCCCTTGTATGACCTTGAGCTCAGCCTGCAGTTTGGCTGCTAATGCCACACTCTGTTTCTTCACATGCACTTGTGCCTCTCTGAGTTTGCCTTGGGGAGTTGCTGATCACTTCTCCCCTATCCTTGGATATTGCTTTCCTTGCCCTGGGTCTCCTTGCTTTGTGCTTTATGTTTGTTACTTTATGAGCTGGACTGTCAGGGGTCACAGTTTGACTTCACCACACAAAATGATTCAGCTTTGCTGACCTCCGATTGTTTGATGATTTGGGTGGTGTTTTCCAAAATCAGGTCTTCTTTAGATTGGAGTACTTACAAAGAAATATTCAGCACTCCCACTACAATCTGGTTTCTCACAAGCCTAAACATAACATCACTATGTCACAGCCTTCAGCCAATCTGTATGATTTATTCATCAAAGAATCCACAGGCTCCCTGGACTTTTGGAATCTCTTGTTAAATTTTGCCAGGTCCAAACTTTCATTGCTTCTTAGGTTAAAGGAGGTTTCAAAGGACTTCACAACCTCTTCAAGGTTATCAGAAGATGTATTTATTCCTTGACTGGTAATTAGTCAGTTATTGGACCTTCTGAATATAACACTGTATAAGAACATAAGAACTAGGAGCAGGAGTAGGCCATCTGGCCCCTCGAGCCTACTCCGCCATTCAATAAGATCATGGCTGATCTCTTTGTGGACTCAGTTCCACTTACCCACCTGCTCACCATAACCCTTAATTCCTTTACTGTTCAAAAATGTATTTATCCTTCCTTAAAAACATTCAGTGAGGTAGCCTCAACTGCTTCACTGGGCAGGGAATTCCACAGATTCACAACCTGTGTGTGAAGAAGTTCCTCCTCAACTCAGTCCTAAATCTGCTCCCCCTTATTTTGAGACTATGTCCCCTCGTTCTAGTTTCACCCGCCAGTGGAAACAACTTCCCTGCTTCTATCTTATCTATTCCCTTCATAATCTTATACGTTTCTATAAAATCTCCCCACATTCTTCTGAATTCCAATGAGTATAGCCCCAGTCTACTCACTCTCTCCTCATAATCCAACCCTCCCAACTCTGGAATCAACCTAGTGAATCTCCTCTGCATCCCCTCCAGTGCCAGTATATCCTTTCTCAAGTAAGGAGACCAAAACTGTACACAGTATTCCAGGTGTGGCCTCACCAGCACCTTATACAACTACAACATAATCTCACTGTTTTTAAACTCCATCCCTCTAGCAATGAAGGACAAAATTCCATTTGCCTTCTTAATTATCTGCTGCACCTGCAAACCAACTCCTTGAGATTCCTGTACAAGGACACCCAGGTCCCTCTGCACAGCAGCATGCTGCAATTTTTTATCGTTTAAATAAAAGTCCATTTTACTGTTATTCCTACCAAAATGAATGACCTCACATTTACCAACATTGGACTCCATCTGCCAGACCCTCCCCCACTCAGGTTATCTATATTTCTTTGCAGGCTTTCAGTGTCCTCTGCACACTTTGCTCTTTCACCCATCTGAGTGTCACCTGCGAATTTTGACACACTACATTTGGTCCCCAGCTCCAAATCATCTATGTAAATCGTGAACAATTGCAGTCCCAACACTGATCCCTGAGGGACACCACTAGTCACTAATCGCCAACCAGAAAAACACCCATTTACCCTCACACTTTGCTTTCTGTTAGTTAACCAATTCTCTATCCATGCTAATACATTACCTGTAACACTGTGCATCTTTATCTTATGTAGCATCTTTGGTGCAGCACCTTGTCAAATGCCTTCTGGAAATCCAGATACACCACATCCACAGGTTCCTCATTGTCTGCTGCACACGTAGTTTTCTCAAAAAATTCCACCAAATTAGTCAAACATGACCTGCCTTTCATGAACCCATGCTGCATTTTACCAATGGGACAATTTATATTATATTCACCAATTCAGCCTCTTTTTTTTTCCTTATTCAGGCCTGATGCTATCATATATCTTAGAAATCTTCTCCATAATGCCCAATATTGTTCCCGCCTGGCCCTTTCATCTGTTTGATTGTTGATTTAGCATCCATGGCTGTTTCCGACACATGGGGAATACAATTCTGTTTTTGTTTAAATGATGTAGCAGGAATTGGTTTGCTTTTGTGTCTCCTAGTGCTTGTTGGCATTTGGCAGCCTCCCATCCTGTTCTAGAGTCATTTTAAACTTCAGGGGTTTTCCAGAAAATCTTTCAAACAATTCATCTTGACTAGTCAGTTTCTTTGCTGCGATTGGAGAATTGAGTTGAAGCTGATTTTTTTGATCTGTCTTCTCTTTAATTTGGTTTTTAGTTGCTCACTGTGTGTTATGGTGCTGATTCTGGATCTGGGCTGTTGCATTCTTCAAGCTTATTCTTTAGTCTGCCAGCGCTGCTGGACCATGGCACCAAATTTCAAAGCTTATTTCAGCTTCCTTTTGGAGTTTGTTCACCCTTTGTTGATCCGGTTAGGTCCTTTGACTGTTTTGAGTCGGGTCTCACAATGGACTGCTACATCTCTGATAGAGTCCTTTTATTCTGCACAGTGGATCTTTCTTCTGCCCTTTGCTTCCACATCTGTAATGGAGCCTCTTAGGTGATCTCCAGCTGTGCATGTGAGGTCTTCACGTTAGGCACACTTCTCTTATGTCAGACTGCAGTTTCTTTATTTGCTCCTTCTTAGAGATTATGGTGTCCTTCACCCACTGCCACCATGTTGCAAAGTTGTATTTTGTCTCATAAAGAGACCTAGAGATTTGTATGGTTGAACAGTAACTGTTTATTAATAATACATAACTGTAACAATATATCCAGGATATATTGTTATCTCCCGATTTGGTGCTATCTTTAGGCTGACTTCAACCAGACTCACTCCTATTCTCTACAAATCCCATGTGACTGTCCACATCAGAATGTAGGGGTACTGCCCAAACACCCTGACACTACAGTCCCATGACACTATTTTGAAGATGATTGGAGAGTTCTCCCCGGTATCCTGTCAATAATTTTCTCTCAATCAATATCACATTAAGTAAATAGAACATAGAACATAGAACATAGAACACTACAGCACAAACAGGCCCTTCGGCCCACAAGTTGCGCCGACCACATCACCTACCAACCTACAGACCTATCTATAACCCTCAATCTCATTAAACCCCATATACTCATCCAGAAGTCTTTTAAAAGACCCCAGCGAGTTCGCCTCCACCACCACTGACGGCAGCCGATTCCATTCACTCACCACCCTCTGAGTGAAAAACTTACCCCTAACATCACTTCTGAACCTCCCTCCCCGCACCTTAAATCTGTGTCCTCTCGTAGCGACCATTTCAAACCGGGGAAATAACCTCTGAGAGTCCACCCTATCTATTCCTCTCAACATTTTGTAAACTTCTATCAGGTCGCCTCTCAACCTTTGTCTCTCCAGGGAAAAGAGTCCCAGCTCCCTCAACCTAACTTCATAAGGCATGCCTCCCAGTCCAGGCAACATCCTTGTAAATCTCCTCTGCACCCTTTCAATAGCTTCTACATCTTTCCTATAGTGAGGCGACCAGAACTGCGCACAATACTCCAAATGAGGCCTGACAAGGGTCTTATGATCTTAAATGATCATACTGTTGCTTGTGGGATCTTGCTCTGCACAAATTGTCCAAAGACATACAGGTTAGGATGTTTGGCCAAAAGGATGTATAGGTTAGGGGGATTAGCCATGCTAAATTGCCCCTTAGTGCCCCAGGATGTATAGGTTAGGGGGATTAGCCATGCTAAATTGCCCCTTAGTGTCCCAGGATGTATAGGTTAGGGGGATTAGCCATGCTAGATTGCCCCTTAGTGTCCCAGGATGTATAGGTTAGGGGGATTAGCCATGCTAGATTGCCCCTTAGTGTCCCAGGATGTATAGGTTAGGGGGATTAGCCATGCTAGATTGCCCCTTAGTGTCCCAGGATGTGTAGGTCAGAGGGATTAGCCATGCTAAATTGCCCCTTAGTGCCCCAGGATGTATAGGTTAGGGGGATTAGCCATGCTAAATTGCCCCTTAGTGTCCCAGGATGTATCGGTTGGGGGATTAGCCATGCTAAATTGCCCCTTAGTGCCCCAGGATGTATAGGTTAGGGGGATTAGCCATGCTAAATTGCCCCTTAGTGTCCCAGGATGTATCGGTTAGGGGGATTAGCCATGCTTAGTTGCCCCTTAGTGCCCCAGGATGTGTAAATTAGGGGGATTAGCCATGCTAAATTGCCCCTTAGTGTCCCAGGATGTGTAGGTTAGGTGGATTGGCTGTGCTAAATTGTCCCTTAGTGTCCCAGGATGTGTAGGTTAGGGGGATTAGCCATGCTAAATTGCCCCTTACTGTCCCAGGATGTGTAGGTTAGGGGGATTAGCCATGCTAAATTGCCCCTTACTGTCCCAGGATGTGTAGGTCAGAGGGATTAGCCATGCTAAATTGCCCCTTACTGTCCCAGGATGTGTAGGTCAGAGGGATTAGCCATGCTAAATTGCCCCTTAGTGCCCCAGGATGTGTGGGTTAAATAGTCTGGCTTCGCTAAATTGTCCCTTAGTGTCCCAGGATGTGTAGGTTAGGAGGGTTAGCAGGACAAATCTGTGGGGGTTACAAGAAAGGTCCTGGGTGGGATCCTTTGTCGGAGAGTCAGTGCAGACCCAATGGGCTGAATGGCCTCTGCACTGTGGGGATTCTGATTTTTAACATTACAGCTGAACTCTCTTTTTAGCCTCACCCCACCGACCCCCCCCCCACCCCACCACCACACCCCCCCCCCCCCACCCCACCACTTCCCCACCCCACCCTCCATCTACAGTCCCCCTCCCCAGGGTCAGTGCAACTATTAGGCAAATTAGGGGTAACAGTTGGGGGAGGGGCAGAAAACTGAATGAACTTTTGAAGAAACTAAGGAAATAATTAGTCTTCAGCAGTGGGAAGGAAGGGTCTCCATCCACATATACAGACACACAGGTGGTTTTCCATATATTTACATCGCAGCCTTTCCCAAGATGTCCTGTTATATCCCTTTTCTGTTTGTGCAACAATTTTACAAATGTGTAAATCTATATCCAAAACTGTGAACAAGTAAATACTATCAACAAACACTATTGAATCCATCATAATGATCATTGACTGCGGAAACTATCTACTAACTACTGCAGGAACACGCACGGCAGGACCCAATGCTGGAAAATCCCGCTCCAGATCAATGGACCTTCCCATTGTCCACCCCTCGCCCGCTCCGATTCCCATGGTGGGCGGGACAGTAGAATTCCAGCAATGGTGTTACATCATGTCATTCACAGTTTAACGTTCATTTCGTTTAGTACATACCCTGTGAAAAGTGTAGGTGGGGTGTTGGTCTTCATAGCGAGAGGATTCCAGTACAGGAGCAGAGATGTCTTGTTGCAGTGAAACCCAATACAGGGTCTTGTTGAGGGCCATTCCTGGAATATTGTGCTCCTTCCCTGAGGAATGGCCCCTTGGAGCCAACCTGCAGACACCTGGCTTCCTCGCCTCTCTGCCCTGTCTTCCACCTCAGAGGAGCTCCCAGCAGAGGAACAGACAATCCCCGTTAGCAGAGAAACAGAAAGCTGTCTGGAAGGTTCCACACGGTATAAATCCTCCAGGAGCCTTGGACACAGCCAGTCAGACCTGGAGTGAAGTTGGCAGCACAAAAACTGAAACTGAAAGGATAAGGCCTTCGCGTTTCACTAAGCAAACAGGAGTACACCATCTCCTCCAAGCCACACATTGTCCTGACTTGGAAACACATCAGTGTTCCTTCACAGTTGCTGGGTCAAAGTCCTGGAACTCCCTCCCTCATGGTATTGTGGATTAACCCCTAGTGCGTGGTCTGCAGTGATTCAAGAAGGCAGTTCACCACCACCTTCTCAAGGGCAACTAGGGATGGGCAATAAATGCTGGCCAGCCAGCGACACCCATGTCCCACGAATGAATAAAAAGTAACTCCTCACAATGGCGAAACTCCATAGGCTGACATTATGACAAATGTGGATTGTTTGCCTGAATGTTTTGCCTGTACGATGAGTGGAGGGAGAATCAGACAGGCAACTCAGAATCTTGGTCAATCAACTTTTTAATCAGTCTTTAATTATCAGCAGAATCAGCTGTAACTGCCTCCCCTCCACTGACCTTAATATTGTGCCCCGTGACAAGACACTGGCACCGTGCCAGCTCACAGATTGGGTTTGGAGCCACCCGACTGCAGATTGTAAAATTCCGGGAGCAATTAGTGCTGTAATATACTTACCCACTGCTCTAACCGATAACCTGGCCGAATGTTCTGGAGTGTGTTTCCACAGCACAAAACAGGGAATGACGTCTTCACGGAGTTTGAAAGCATCAGCCCATTTCCAAAAGGGAATAATCACCATGTAACACGTAACACATCGCAGGCACTTTACTTGTGATTTTAAATCATAACAAATTGGCAGATATATCTGATGTGTGTACGATGTATATAGGGTTTGGAGCAATAGGAAGTAGATCGATACAGGGTACCAAGGCAGATTTTTGGCTACTAATTCCACTTTGGTGCCCCTGGCACTGTAAGCATCCTTGGCACACAAATTTCTGGAGAAGCAACATTTCATCTCTTTTGGACTGGCTGCATCAGAAAAAAATCTCCTTCCAACATCTCAGTCCAACAATATACCTCCAGGCCAAAGTGGGGAAGCTATTCTCATTGTAGCAGTTTCCATTCCAGGCCCAATCCAATGGATTGTAGTGTGTTGTTTGATGGGAGGCAGATTAATTAGCAGGGTGAGATGATGGAGCGATGTGAAAATGTGAATGAGAATTTAAAATTGAACACATTCGTGGAATCCCTACTGCCCAAAAGGAGGCCATTTAGCCCATTGAGTCTGCACCAATTGTGTGACAGAGCATTCTGCCCAGGGCCTAACACATTTGCCATGGACAATCCACATAGCCTGCACTCCATGAGACTTTACCAGCATCGGTCAGTGAGAGCAGGGGTGAGAGGGGAACGCCCCATTGCTGTGAGTTAGGACACAGACTGCAGAGTTTCAGATGATCTAAAGGTTAAGAAGGGTAGGGAGTGTGGGACTCCAGGTTGTCACATCTGGAATTCATAAACGTTTGGGTGAAGGTTTCAGCAGATTTCAATGAAAAGATTTAATAATACATACACTGGGTTGGATTTTCCAGCCCTTCCTGCTGGTTGGATCTTCCAGTCCCGCTGAAGGCGACTTGCCCCATGGCAGGCTCCCCAGTGGCAGGACAGACAAGCCAAGAAAATACTCACAACAATTAGCAGGACTGGAAAATCCCACTGATAGCCAATGGCAGGCTACCTCTACCATCAGGGGTCTGGAAAATCCCGCCCACAGACATTGGGATCTGTACTACCTGACCCTTATGACTAGGGTGGCTCTGTGACACAGTGGGTAACATCCCAGCCTCTCAACCACGAGCTCTGTGCTCAAAGCCGACTCCAGGACTTGGGGGCAATGGAAGGTGCGTTCATAACGTGGCCAAACTGGCTGATTCTCAACTCGTAAATCCTTCAAGTATATCAATGGCGGCCAGTGAGAGGGAGAGAGTCTCCTGGTCAGATATACTTGATCAGAGTGGAGCCAATAACACTGATTAGCAATCTGCTGTAGGAAGGAAGCAGACACTCACAAGGACTCTTGGGTCACCAGCGATGTAAAGGAGATGTAAAGAAGGAAACTCTAAAAACAATTCAACATCAATTCAGAAGATAATGATACTTTCTGAGTGGATTGAGTTAATAAGAATGAAGAAGGAGTGCTTGAAAACAATAAGGGGCCTCAAAAAATATTTTGACCCCTGGCCCACTCCCCACACTGTCCTTTCCCCCCTCTGGGACTGGGTGTACAGTGGGTCACACACTGTCCTTTCCCCCTCCGGGACTGGGTGTACAGTGGGTCACGCACTGTCCTTTCCCCCCTCTGGGACTGGGTGGTACAGTGGGTCACACACTGTCCTTTCCCCCTCTGGGACTGGGTGTACAGTGGGTCACACACTGTCCTTTCCCCCTCTGGGACTGGGTGTACAGTGGGTCACACACTGTCCTTTCCCCCCTCTGGGACTGGGTGTACAGTGGGTCACACACTGTCCTTTCCCCCCTCTGGGACTGGGTGTACAGAGAGTCACACGCTGTCCTTTCCTCCTCTGGGACTGGGTGTACAGTGGGTCACACACTGTCCTTTCCCCCTCTGGGACTGGGTGTACAGTGGGTCACACACTGTCCTTTCCCCCTCCGGGACTGGGTGTACAGTGGGTCACACACTGTCCTTTCCCCCCTCTGGGACTGGGTGTACAGTGGGTCACACACTGTCCTTTCCCCCCTCTGGGACTGGGTGTACAGTGGGTCACACACTGTCCTTTCCCCCTCTGGGACTGGGTGTACAGTGAGTCACACACTGTCCTTTCCCCCTCCTAGACTGGGTGTACAGTGGGTCACACACTGTCCTTTCCCCCTCTGGGACTGGGTGTACAGTGGGTCACACACTGTCCTTTCCCCCTCTGGGACTGGGTGTACAGTGGGTCACACACTGTCCTTTCCCCCTCCGGGACTGGGTGTACAGTGGGTCACACACTGTCCTTTCCCCCTCTGGGACTGGGTGTACAGTGAGTCACACACTGTCCTTTCCCCCTCTGGGACTGGGTGTACAGTGGGTCACACACTGTCCTCAATTTGGATGAAAATGTAGATAGCTGGGTTAGTAAGTTTGCAGACAATACGAAGATAGGTAATGCTGTGGACAGTATATAATGTTGTTAAAGGACACAGCAGGATGTAGATCAGTTGCAGATATGGGCGGAGAAATGGCTGACGGAATTTAATCCTGGCAAGTATGAGATGCTGCACTTAGTGAGATCAATACTTTTTTATACATTAATATTATTAAAAGCCTTGATGTACAGCGAGCTTTTGTGGTTCAGATCCACAGCTCCCTGAAAGTGGCCACACAAGTAGATAGGGTGATAAAGAAGGTGTATGACATGCTTGCCTTTATTGGCTGGGGCACTGAGTACAAGAGTCAGGATGTCATGTCGCAGCTTTATAAAACTTAGGTTAGGCTGCACTTTGGAATATTGCATTCAATTCTGGTTGCCACATTACAGGAAGGATGTGGAGGTTCTGGTGAGGGTGCAGAAGAGGTTTACCAGGACGCTGTCTGGATTAGAGGGTATGAGCTGTAAGGAGAGGCTGGAGAAACTTAGGGTTGTTTTCTCTGGAGTGGTGGAGACTGAGGGGAGACCTAATAGAAGTCTATAAAATTATGAGAAGTACAGATAGGGTTGACAGCCAGAATCATTTTCCCAGAGTTGAAATGTTTAATACTAGGGAGCATACATTAGGATGAGAGGGGGAAAGTTCAAAGGAGATCTGAAGGGCAGGTTTTTTACAGAGTGGTAGGTGTCTGGAATGTGCTGCCAGAGTTAGCAGTGGAGGCAGATACAAGAGGGATGTTTAAGGGGCTTTTAGATAAAACATATGCAAAGAATAGAGGGATATGGACCAAAGGGCAGGCAGAGGGGATTAGTTTAATTTGATGTCATGTTCAGCACAACATTATGGGCTGAAGGACCTCTCCCTGTGCTGTAATGTTCTAAGCTCTGTGATTGCCTCAGTAAATCCACTTTACAGTCACTATGATCGAACTAGATTTTGGAAATTCTATAGATTTCATCTTGTGAAAGCTTTTCTGATGAATTTATCTTTTATCGGGAGCTTTTTTTAAAAAATGAAATGTTCCTATTGGCCCTTTTCCAAATTGTTTCACCAACAGCAGCGTACAGCTTGGATTATTGCGTCTCTTTGGATAAAATGTCACAGAAAACTACCAATACAAAATCAAACCAGTGGCATAGGCCTGGGTTTGTGACACAGTGGCACAGTGGTTAGCACTGCTGCCTCAGCGCTGGGGACCTGGATTCGATTCCCAGCTTGGGTCACTGTCTGTGCGGAGTCTGCACATTCTCCCTCTGTCTGCGTGGGTTTTCTCCGGGTGCTCTGGTTTCCTCCCACACTCCAAAGATGTGCAGATTAGGTGCACTGGCCATGTTAAATTGCCCCTTAATGTCGGGGGCTTAACAAGGTAATTGTGTGCGGTTATGGGAATAGGGCCTCAGTAGGATTGTAGTCGGTAGACTTGATGGGCTGAATGGCCTTCTTCTGTACTGTAGGGGCTCTATTTATCCATGAAAGCCAATGACTACCAAAAATGCGGTGCTAAGGGCCACTGAGATTCCAGGAATTTATGATACAGAAATTGTGTCAGTGCAAATCTCTTGGTAACTGATTGGAGTGTTGTGTTCTTCTGCACATCCAAACGATGAAGCTTCAAAGCGGAAATCACCTTTCCTTCCAATACATTGATGGGGTGACAGGATAAGCTCCATGAATTCCTTTCATATATCTTCAAACCAAAACGCCAGCCATGATTAACATCATCGTTCTGACATTGAAATCAAACCTAATCATCCTTCAAACTGCATTCTGCTCTGAGAAGAATCTCCACAACTGCCTCGGAACAGCAAACTTCCTTTAAAAGTAAGTAGTGACCAGAATCCACTGTGGAGGAGAAATGAAGAACATTGAGATGGTTCCTTTAATATTCAGCACTCAGTGATCCACATCTGTAAAATAACTTAAAAACTAAGCAGTCGCTAAAAATCGATCAAAGGACAAGATGTCTAATACGTCGCAACTAGATTAGACACATTCAGCAGCAAGCAGTTTAACTCACAGGATAAAAACCAAGTTCAAACATCATGGATTATAGTGCAGGACATTGTCAATGCTGGGAGATGGATAATAGATTATACAGCAAGACATTGTCAATGCTGGGTAATAGATAATAGATTATACAGCAGGACATTGTCAATGCTGGGAGATGGATAATAGATAATACAGCAGGACATTGTCAATGCTGGGGGATAGATAATAGATTATACAGCAGGACATTTATCCATCTCCCAGCATTGACATAGATAATACAGCAGGACATTGTCAATGCTGGGTAATAGATAATAGATTATACAGCAGGACACTGTCAATGCTGGGAGATGGTGAATAGATTATACAGCAGGACATTGTCAATGCTGGGAGATGGATAATAGATAATACAGCAGGACATTGTCAATGCTGGGGGATAGATAATAGATTATACAGCAGGACATTTATCCATCTCCCAGCATTGACATAGATAATACAGCAGGACATTGTCAATGCTGGGTAATAGATAATAGATTATACAGCAGGACATTGTCAATGCTGGGGGATGGATAATAGATTATACAGCAGGACATTGTCAATGCTGGGAGATGGATAATAGATTATACAGCAGGACATTGTCAATGCTGGGTAATAGATAATAGATTATACAGCAGGACATTGTCAATGCTGGGAGATTGATAATAGATTATACAGCAGGACATTGTCAATGCTGGGAGATGGATAATAGATTATACAGCAGGACATTGTCAATGCTGGGAGATGGATAATAGATAATACAGCAGGACATTATCAATGCTGGGTAATAGATAATAGATTATACAGCAGGACATTATCAATGCTGGGTAATAGATAATAGATTATACAGCAGGACATTGTCAATGCTGGGTAATAGATAATAGATTATACAGCAGGACATTGTCAATGCTGGGAGATGGATAATAGATTATACAGCAGGACATTGTCAATGCTGGGAGATGGATAATAGATTATACAGCAGGACATTGTCAATGCTGGGAGATGGATAATAGATGATACAGCAGGACATGTCAATGCTGGGAGATGGATAATAGATTATACAGCAGGACATTGTCAATGCTGGGAGATGGATAATAGATTATACAGCAGGACATTGTCAATGCTGGGTAATAGATAATAGATAATACAGCAGGACATTGTCAATGCTGGGGGATGGATAATAGATAATACAGCAGGACATTGTCAATGCTGGGTAATAGATAATAGATTATACAGCAGGACATTGTCAATGCTGGGTAATAGATAATAGATTATACAGCAGGACATTGTCAATGCTGGGAGATGGATAATAGATTATACAGCAGGACATTGTCAATGCTGGGTAATAGATAATAGATAATACAGCAGGACATTGTCAATGCTGGGTAATAGATAATAGATTATACAGCAGGACATTGTCAATGCTGGGAGATGGATAATAGATAATACAGCAGGACATTGTCAATGCTGGGTAATGGATAATAGATTATACAGCAGGACATTGTCAATGCTGGGTAATAGATAATAAATTGTACAGCAGGACATTGTCAATGCTGGGGGATGGATAATAGATTATACAGCAGGACATTGTCAATGCTGGGAGATGGTGAATAGATTATACAGCAGGACATTGTCAATGCTGGGAGATGGATAATAGATTATACAGCAGGACATTGTCAATGCTGGGAGATGGATAATAGATTATACAGCAGGACATTGTCAATGCTGGGAGATGGATAATAGATAATACAGCAGGACATTATCAATGCTGGGTAATAGATAATAGATTATACAGCAGGACATTGTCAATGCTGGGGGATGGATAATAGATTATACAGCAGGACATTGTCAATGCTGGGAGATGGATAATAGATTATACAGCAGGACATTGTCAATGCTGGGAGATGGATAATAGATTATACAGCAGGACATTGTCAATGCTGGGAGATGGATAATAGATTATACAGCAGGACATTGTCAATGCTGGGGGATGGATAATAGATTATACAGCAGGACATTGTCAATGCTGGGAGATGGATAATAGATTATACAGCAGGACATTGTCAATGCTGGGAGATGGTGAATAGATAATACAGCAGGACATTGTCAATGCTGGGGGATGGATAATAGATTATACAGCAGGACATTGTCAATGCTGGGGGATGGATAATAGATTATACAGCAGGACATTGTCAATGCTGGGGGATGGATAATAGATTATACAGCAGGACATTGTCAATGCTGGGTAATGGATAATAGATTATACAGCAGGACATTGTCAATGCTGGGTAATGGATAATAGATTATACAGCAGGACATTGTCAATGCTGGGTAATAGATAATAAATTGTACAGCAGGACATTGTCAATGCTGGGGGATGGATAATAGATTATACAGCAGGACATTGTCAATGCTGGGAGATGGTGAATAGATTATACAGCAGGACATTGTCAATGCTGGGAGATGGATAATAGATTATACAGCAGGACATTGTCAATGCTGGGAGATGGATAATAGATAATACAGCAGGACATTATCAATGCTGGGTAATAGATAATAGATTATACAGCAGGACATTGTCAATGCTGGGAGATGGATAATAGATTATACAGCAGGACATTGTCAATGCTGGGAGATGGATAATAGATAATACAGCAGGACATTATCAATGCTGGGTAATAGATAATAGATTATACAGCAGGACATTGTCAATGCTGGGGGATGGATAATAGATTATACAGCAGGACATTGTCAATGCTGGGAGATGGATAATAGATTATACAGCAGGACATTGTCAATGCTGGGAGATGGATAATAGATTATACAGCAGGACATTATCAATGCTGGGTAATAGATAATAGATTATACAGCAGGACATTGTCAATGCTGGGGGATGGATAATAGATTATACAGCAGGACATTGTCAATGCTGGGAGATGGATAATAGATTATACAGCAGGACATTGTCAATGCTGGGAGATGGTGAATAGATTATACAGCAGGACATTGTCAATGCTGGGTAATAGATAATAGATTATACAGCAGGACATTGTCAATGCTGGGGGATGGATAATAGATTATACAGCAGGACATTGTCAATGCTGGGAGATGGATAATAGATTATACAGCAGGACATTGTCAATGCTGGGAGATGAATAATAGATTATACAGCAGGACATTGTCAATGTTGGGAATTCTGTCATGGATTATAATGTCAGTAACTCTCAGGACAAGTTGATTGACTGATAATTGGGAGTGCTACGAGGTTTCAGCCTGGGGTTGATCACACAATACACTTGTTGGATGGTGTTTGCAGAATGTTATGAATACTGGAGTTGTAATACAGAGATGCGGGTCAATGCTTTGGGGACACACTGTAAATCAGATCGCAGCTGTTGGAGGAATATAATCTTAATGAATTGTGCTGCAATTTAAATGGATGTTCTCATGTTGAGCACACAATCTCAGTTGATCATTATAAAAACCACTTTTTGGAAATATCCTTCCTTCCTGGTCTGTGGATCTGGTTCACTGCTGATTCCAGACCCACAGTCATCTGGTCTGATTCTTTAATGCAATACTCAGTTAACTACTCAGTTATATAAAACTGCTATCCAATCTAAAATAATTGAAACCCAACAGATACCTGGCACTGGCCTCAGTATTGGTGTCGACAATAGCAAACTTTGCCCTGTCAACACTGCAACCTCCTCCTTACTAACGTAGATAGAACCATAGAACCCTACAGTGCAGAAAGAGGCCATTTGGCCCATTGAGTCTGCACCGACCACAATCCCAACCAGGCCCTACCCCCATATCCCTACATATTATACCCACTAATCCCTCTAACCGAAGCATCTCAGGATACTAAGGGGCAATTTTAGCATGTCCAATCAACCTAACCTGCACATCTTTGGACTGTGGGAGGTAACCGGAGAACCCAGAGGAAACCCACACAGATATGAGGAGAATGTGCAAACTCCACACAGACAGTGACCCAAGCCGGGAACCGAACCCAGGTTCCTGGAGCTGTGAAGCAGCAGTGCTAACCTCTGTGCTACCTATCTGGGGGTACAGTGGCACAGTGGCACTGTGCTAATGGTAGCACCTCTGGGGGTTTGTGCAAATTAGAGCTGTCTCACAGACTAATCAAATTATATCCTGACACAGTCATTCTCACAGATTCATACCTTCCAGATAAATTCCCAGAGGCCACTGTCAGTCCTGTTGGACTAATATGTCGGTTGGCCTTAAACCTAGTGTTGTCAGACTTCTTACCCAGTCCAACGCCGGCATATCCACATTATGTCCTGTCCCACAGGTAGAGCAGACCAGCAGATGTATACTTATATACTTGTATACTTTAATGCGAGGAGTATTCGCAATAAAGTGGATGAACTTGCAGCGTGGATCAGTACCTGGGACTTTGATGTTGTGGCCATTTCAGAGACATGGATACAGCAGGGTCAGGAATGGTTGTTACAGGTTGCGGGGTTCAAATGCTTCAGTCAGAGCAGGGAAGGAGGTAGAAGGGGGGGAGGGGTAGCATTATTAGTCAAGGATTGTATCACGATGTCAGAGAGGAAGTTTGATGAGGACTTGTCTGTTGAGGTAGTATGGGCGGAGATTAGAAATAGGAGAGGAGAGGTCACCCTGTTGGGAGTCTTTTATAGACCTCCTAAAAGTTCTAGAGAGGTTGAGGAAAGGATTGCAGAGACGATCCTGGTTAGGAGTGAAAGTAATAGGGTAATTGTTATGGGGGACTTTAACTTTACTAATATTGATTGGAATTGCTATAGCTCTAGCTCGTTAGAGGGGTCAGTTTTTGTACAAAGCGTGCAGGAAGGTTTTTTGACTCAGTATGTTGATAGGCCAACTAGAGGTGAGGCTATATTGGATTTGGTGCTGGGAAATGAGCCAGACCAGGTGCTAGACTTGGAAGTTGGTGTGCATTTTGGTGATAGTGACCACAATTCGGTTACGTTCACCTTAGTGATGGAAAGGGATAGGCATGAACCTCGGGACAGTAGTTTTAGCTGGGGGAAGGGTAATTATGAGGCTATTAGGAGAGAATTAGGAAGCATAGGTTGGACTAGGAGATTACAGGGACTGGGAACGTCCGAAATGTGGAGTTTTTTCAAGGAGCAGCTACTGCGAGTCCTTGACAGGTATGTCCCTGTCAGGCAAGGAGGAATTGGTCGAGCTAGGGAACCGTGGTGCACTAAAAAAGTTGATTCGCTGGTTAAAAAGAGAAAGGAGGCTTATGTTCGGATGAGACTTGAGGACTCAGGTAGTGCACTAGAAAGCTTTAGATTGGCTAGGAGGGAGTTGAAGAGTGAGTTAAGAAGGGCTAAAAGAGGACATGAGAAGACTTTGGCTGATAGGATTAAGGAGAATCCTAAGGCGTTCTATAGATATGTTAAGAACAGAAGGTTGGTTAGGGCAAGATTAGGGCCAGTTACAGACAGCAGAGGGAAGTTGTGTGTGGAACCGGAAGAGATTGGAGAGGCATTGAACCAATATTTCTCTTCGGTGTTCACGCAGGGGGACATAAATGTAGCTGAGGAGAACACTGGGTTACAGGGTTGTAAACTGGACAGTATTGCAGTTGATAGGGGGGATGTGCTGGATATTCTTGAGGGTTTGAAAATAGATAAGTCCCCTGGGCCGGACGGGATTTATCCTAGGATTCTCTGGGAGGCAAGAGAGGCAATTGCAGAGCCTCTGGCTCTGATCTTCAGGTCGTCGTTGGTCTCAGGTATAGTACCGGAAGATTGGAGGTTAGCGAATATTGTCCCATTGTTTAAGAAGGGGAACAGAGACTTCCCCGGGAATTATAGACCGGTGAGTCTTACTTCTGTTATGGGCAAGGTTTTAGAAAAAATTATTAGGGATAGGATTTATAGTTATTTGGAGAGTAATGAATTGATTGGAGATAGTCAACATGGTTTTGTAGCGGGTAGGTCGTGCCTTACTAACCTTACTGAGTTTTTTGAGAAAGTGACCAAAGAGGTGGATGGGGGTAAGGCAGTTGACGTGGTATATATGGATTTTAGTAAGGCGTTTGATAAGGTTCACCATGGAAGGCTTCTGCAGAAAATGCAGATGTATGGGATTGGGGGTAATCTAGGTAATTGGATCAGGAATTGGCTAGCAGATAGGAGACAGAGGGTGGTGGTTGATGGTAAGTATTCGTCATGGAGTTCAGTTACGAGTGGTGTGCCTCAGGGATCTGTTTTGGGGCCACTGCTGTTTGTAATTTTTATTAATGATCTGGATGAGGGTATAGTTGGGTGGATTAGTAAGTTTGCTGATGACACCAAAGTCGGAGGTGTGGTAGATTGTGAGGAAGGGTGTCATAGTTTGCAGGGAGACTTGGACAAGTTGCAGAGCTGGGCCGAGAGGTGGCGGATGGAGTTTAATACGGAGAAGTGTGAGGTGATTCACTTTGGTAGGAGTAACAGATGTGTTGAGTATAGGGCTAACGGGAGGACTTTGAATAGTGTGGATGAACAGAGGGATCTAGGTGTATGTGTACATAGATCCCTGAAAGTTGGGAATCAAGTAGATAAGGTTGTTAAGAAGGCATACGGTGTCTTGGCGTTTATTGGTAGGGGGATTGAATTTAGGAGTCGCAGCGTCATGTTGCAACTGTACACAACTCTGGTGCGGCCGCACTTGGAGTATTGTGTGCAGTTCTGGTCCCCACATTATAGGAAGGATGTGGAGGCTTTGGAGAGGGTGCAGAGGAGGTTTACCAGGATGTTGCCTGGTATGGAGGGGAGGTCCTATGAGGAGAGACTGAGGGATTTGGGGTTGTTTTCGTTAGAAAGAAGGCGGCTAAGAGGGGATCTTATTGAAACATATAAGATGATTAGAGGTTTAGATAGGGTGGACAGTGGTAGCCTTTTTCCTCGGATGGAGAAAGCTAGCACGAGGGGACATAGCTTTAAATTAAGGGGGGTAGTTATAGGACGGATGTCAGGGGTAGGTTCTTTACCCAGAGGGTGGTGAGGGATTGGAATGCCCTGCCTGCTGCAGTTGTAAATGCGCCTAGTTTGGGGGTGTTTAAGAGATCCGTGGATAGGTTTATGGATGGAAAGGGTTTGGTTTAGGTTAGAGGGTCATTGTTTTTTAACTGGTCGGCGCAACATCGTGGGCCGAAGGGCCTGTTCTGCGCTGTAATGTTCTATGTTCTATGTGGCATCACAGTGATATGCAGTCGGGAGGGAGTTGCCATGGGAGTTCTGAACATCAACTCTGGACCTCATGAAGCATCATGGCAATGAAAACTCCTGGTGATTACCAAGTACCATTCTCCTTCAGCTGACAAATCAGACCTCCTCCATGTTGCACACCATTTAAAGTTTCTTTAATAGTCCCAAGTAAGGCTTACAACTGCAGTGAATTTACTGTGAAGTTTACTGTGAAAACTGTGAGTTTGGAAGAAGTACTGAGGGTGGCAAGGGCGCAAGATGTACTCTGGGTGGGACTTCAACGTCCATCACCAAGAGTGGCTCAGTAGTGTCACCACAGACCAAGCGGGCTGGGTCCTAAATGACATTGCTGCTAGACTGGGATTGTGGCAGGTGGTAAGGGAACCAACGAGAGGGCAAAAACATACTCGACCTCATCCTCAGCAACCTGCCGGCCGCAGATGCATCTGGCCACCACAGTATCAGTAAGAGTGACCATTGCACAGTCCTGCCTTCACCATGAGAATAACCTCTCTCATATTGTGTGGCACCATCACCGTGCTACACGGGACAGACCTTGACCATCACCGTGCTACACGGGACAGATCTTGACCATCACCGTGCTACACGGGACAGACCTTGACCATCACCGTGCTACACGGGACTGATCTTGACCATCACCGTGCTACACGGGACTGATCTTGACCATCACCGTGCTACACGGGACAGGTCTTGACCATCACCGTGCTACACGGGACTGATCTTGACCATCACCGTGCTACACGGGACTGATCTTGACCATCACCGTGCTACACGGGACTGATCTTGACCATCACCGTGCTACACGGGACTGATCTTGACCATCACCGTGCTACACGGGACAGATCTTGACCATCACCGTGCTACACGGGACTGATTTTGACCATCACCGTGCTACACGGGACTGATCTTGACCATCACCGTGCTACACGGGACTGATCTTGACCATCACCGTGCTACACGGGACAGACCTTGACCATCACCGTGCTACACGGGACTGATCTTGACCATCACCGTGCTACATGGGACAGATCTTGACCATCACCGTGCTACACGGGACAGATCTTGACCATCACCGTGCTACACGGGACAGACCTTGACCATCACCGTGCTACACGGGACAGATCTTGACCATCACCGTGCTACATGGAACAGACCTTGACCATCACCGTGCTACACGGGACAGACCTTGACCATCACCGTGCTACACGGGACAGACCTTGACCATCACCGTGCTACACGGGACAGATCTTGACCATCACCGTGCTACACGGGACAGATCTTGACCATCACCGTGCTACACGGGACAGGTCTTGACCATCACCGTGCTACACGGGACAGGTCTTGACCATCACCGTGCTACACGGGACAGGTCTTGACCATCACCGTGCTACACGGGACAGGTCTTGACCATCACCGTGCTACACGGGACAGATCTTGACCATCACCGTGCTACACGGGACATGTCTTGAC
Source organism: Carcharhinus amblyrhynchos (assembly GCF_965287045.1). Classification (NCBI taxonomy): domain Eukaryota; kingdom Metazoa; phylum Chordata; class Chondrichthyes; order Carcharhiniformes; family Carcharhinidae; genus Carcharhinus; species Carcharhinus amblyrhynchos. The sequence continues at coordinate 120,414,365 of NC_137330.1, read as the reverse complement.
CATCACCGTGCTACACGGGACATGTCTTGACCATCACCGTGCTACACGGGACAGGTCTTGACCATCACCGTGCTACACGGGACAGATCTTGACCATCACCGTGCTACACGGGACAGATCTTGACCATCACCGTGCTACACGGGACAGATCTTGACCATCACCGTGCTACACGGGACAGATCTTGACCATCACCGTGCTACACGGGACAGATCTTGAACAGATCTAGCAACTCAAGACTGGGTGTCCATGAGGTGCCTTAGACCACCGGCAGCAGCAGAATTGTACTCAACCAGAATCTGTAACCTCCTGGCCCAACCCATCCAGGCACAAGACAGGAGTTTGCCGGAATACTCCCCACTTGCCTGGATGAGTGCAGGACAAAGCAGCCCACTTGATTGGCACCCCATTCACCACCTTAAACATCCATTCTCTCTACCACCTACTCACATTAGCAGCAGTGTGTGTCATCTACAAGATGTACGTTAGCAAAGCTCCTGAGGTACCACCTCAATACCAGGGTGGCACAGTGGCACTTGTGGGTAGCACTTGTGCCTCACAGCGCCAGGGACCCGGGTTCAATTTTGGCCTTGGGTGACTGTCTATGTGGAGTTTGCACGCTCTCCCCATGGCTGCGTGAGTTTCCTCTGGGTGTTCTAGTTTGCTCCCACAGTGCCATAAAGATGTGCAGGTTCGGTGGATTGGCCATGGTAAATGTGCATGGCTATGAGCATAAGATGGAGGGGAGGGCTATAGTGTGATGCTCTTTCAGAGAATTGGTGCAGACTCGATGGGCTGAATGGCCTCTTTCTGCACATAGATTCTATTCTATTCTAATCTAGTCCAGTCTATTCACCTTTCAAATCCATGACCACTCCCACACAGAAAGATACAAGCATCAGATACCTGGGAACACCCCACCTGGAGGTTCCCCTCCAAGCCACTCACCATCCTGACTTGGGAATATATCGCTGTTCCTTCACTGTCGCTGGGTCAAAATCCTGGAATTCCCTCCCTAACAGCACTGTGGGTGTACCTACACCTCAGGGACTGCAGTGGTTCAAGAAGGCTGCTCACCACCTCTTTCTCAAGGGTAATTAGGGATGGGCAATGAATGCTGGTCTAGCCAGTGAGGCCCATGTCCCATGAATGAATAAAAAACACACTGACAAAACAAGATGGTGGAACTGTAGACGGGGACATGGTGGGTGGCACGGTGGCACAGTGGTTAGCGCTGCTGCCTCACAGTGCCAGGGTTCGATTCCCTGTCTGTGTGGAGTTTGCATGTTCAGAAAGACGCTGGGGGCATTTACATAATTAGCTTTGGCTTTATCAGCTTTCAACCACAGGAGAGTGGGAAGTTTGTAATTCCGCGATTGAGTTCTTTGTAAAAGCTGTGGGAAGGGGAGGTTTTCGGCAGTCACTATCACAGTAACTGCTCTGGGGGGGGCGTGGTGAACACTGCCCAGTGACCTGGAGGTCTCCCTGCCTTTCACCAATTTACTGATGTGAATCGAATGTCTCTCTCACATCATGTCCCTACTGCGGGGATGATTAAACTGACCATTTTTCATCATAGATTCCAAAAACCTCGAGATAGGGAGGAACAGCCTGTATTTTCCCATATCCCAAAGATTCAAATACTTCTGGGAGTCAGGGAAGTTCAGTGTGGAATGTAATCAGTCAGACTTGGATAGTCTTCTATTAAACCGATACCCCTGAGCTTTCAACCAATTAACTGGCAGAGGAATGGGGTTGAATATTATCATCTTACAGCTGTTTTTATTTAGTGTGAGCAGTAAGGGTGGTGATCAGGATCCCACTGTGTAAGGTGCAGTCCAGTTCGAAATGCCCAGCTGATGAGGCAGTGGGAATGAGTGTCGAGATAGAAATGGTGTCAAATTGCAAAGTAGTCACAGCTTTAGGAAGGGCCATTGGGCCCAGCTGCTATGTTGGTAATCACACTCCATACAAACCTCCTCTCATTAAAGTTTATTTATCAGTCACAAGTAAGGTTTACAGTAACACTGCATTGAAGTTACTGTGAAATTCCCCTAATCACCACACTCTGGCACCTGCAACTAACCAGCACATCTTTCAGACTGTGGGAGGAAACCACAGCACCCAGAGGAAACTCATGCAGACATGGGGAGGATGTGCAAACTCCACACAGACAAGCCGGGAATTGAACCTGGGTCCCTGGCACTGTGAAGCAGCAGTGCTAACCATTGTGACTGGTGGCTCTGAGCTCTGTGGAATTGTGATCCCATTGCCACCTTGTGTTTCTGAATGGACAAGTGGCATTCCTCAGGGCTGGGACCTTTGCTGTTTGTAATATATATAAATGATTTGAAGGAAAGTGTAACTGGATTGATTAGTAAGTTTGCGGATGACACAAAGGTTGGTGGATTTGCGGATAGCGATGAGGACCATCAGAGGATACAGCAGGATATAGATCGGTTGGAGACTTGGGCGGAGAGATGGCAAACGAAGTTTAATCTGGACAAATGTGAGGTAATGCATTTTGAAAGGTCTATTAAAGATAAGAAATCTACAGTAAATGGCAGAATCTGTATTGATAGACAGAGGGATCTGGGTATACAGATACACAGGCCACTGAAAGTGACAATGCAGGTGGAGAAGGTAGTAAAGAAGGCATACGGCATGCTTGCCTTCATCGACTGGGACATTGAGTTTAAAAATTGGCAAGTCATGTTGCAACTTTATAGAACCTTAGGCTGCACTTGGAATATAGTGTTCAATTCTGGTCGCCACACTACCAGAAGGATGTGGAGGCTTTGGAGAGGGTACAGAAAAGATTTACCAGGATGTTGCCTGGTATGGAGGGTATTAGCTATGCGGAGGTTGGAGAAACTTGGTTGGAGGTTGAGGGGTGACCTGATAGAAGTCTACAAGATTATGAGAGGCGTGAACAGAGTGGATAGTCAGAAGCTTTTTCCCAGGGTGGAAGAGTCAATTACTCGGGAGCACAGGTTTAAGGTGTGAGGGGCAAGGTTTAAAGGAGATGTATGAGGTAGATTTTTTACACAGAGGGTGGTGGGTGCCTGGAACTCGCTGCTGGGGAAGATAGTGGAAGTGGATACAATAGTGATTTTTAAGGAGCATCTTGACAAGTACATGAATAGGATGGGAATGGAGGGATATGGTCCCTGGAAGGGTAGGGGGTTTTAGTTAAGTCAGGCAGCATGGACGGTGTAGGCTTGGAGGGCCGAAGGGCCTATTCCTGTGCTGTAATTTTCTTTGTTCTTTGTTGTGTTTCCTGGCATTGCAGTGAGAGGAATATTGCTTCCAATAAATCTGCCTCACCTCAAACATTAAAACCTTCCCAATCCCAGCCTGGGAATTCCAGCCTTGAACCCATATATCTAGTTGAATCCTTGCCCTAAGGGCTCTTCCTGTCTCCTGAGAAAACCGGGAAAATCCACTCTCTGGAATTTCAACCCTTCAAGTCCAGGTGGAATGATCCATGAAATGGGCCAGTCTGTGGAACTGTTTCCTCGGTACGGATTCCTTACCTCAGCTTCCGACAGATAGATTCCAGGTCCCCCTCTACTTAACTCGGCGTACTTCTCTATAAAATCAAACAGAAATGATTACAGAGAAAAGCTGGGATTGATGGACGTGTCAGAGTCACATCCTAACAATAAAGTCAGGCTTGATAGATGCGCTTAGGCCTACTGTCGGTGGCACAAGGAAAACCCTGGAAGGTGCGGGAGAGGAAGGACAAGATATGGGATTGCGGCATTTAGAAGGAAACATGGAAAAACACCAGCCTTAAAAGGTGGTTAGTGAACGAGAATTTGAGAGACATGGGGGAAGTGTCGGGGAAACAGGGTGTGGAATATATTCAAGATTGTGTTAGGCAGAGGTCTGGGTAACAGGGGGGAGACAGACAGGGAAGTGATTGATTTATTATTGTCACATGTATTGGGATACAGTGAAAAGTGTTGCTTCTTGTGTGCTATATAGACAAAGCATACCCTTCATAAAGAGGGAAAGGAGAGAGTGAAGAATGTAGTGTTACAGTCATAGCGAGGGTGTACAGCAAGATCAACTTAATGCAAGGTAAGTCCATTCAAAAGTCTGACAGCAGCAGGGAAGAAGCTGTTCTTGAGTTGGTTGGTATGTGACCTCAGACTTTTGTATCTTTTTCCTGAAGGAAGAAGGCGGAAGAGAGAATGTCCGGGGTGCGTGGGGTCCTTGATTATGCTGGCTGCTTTTCCAAGGCAGCGGGAAGTTAAGACAGAGTCAATGGATTGGAGGCTAGTTTGTGTGATGGACTGGGCTACATTCATGACCTTTTGTAGTTCCTTGCAGTCTAGGGCAGAGCAGGAGCCATACCAAGCTGTGATACAACCATAGAAAACATTCTTTCTGGTTGTATCTGTAAAAGTTGGTGAGTGTAAAAGTGGAGGTGAGGTTATAATCAGATCAGGCATGATCTTACTGAATGGCAGAGCAGGCCCCGGGGAATAAATGGTCCACTCCTGCTGGCATTTCTTAGGGCTAAGGCATCTGAAGGTGTGGGTATCAATAGTGAAGTGATTAAAATTGGAGATGCACAAGAGGCCAGAATTGGAGGAGCATAGATATCTCAGTGGATCTCATCCTGTGAGGATGGTGAAGGTGGGTTGCCTCATACCCTTTAAAAGTACCTGATGAGCACTTGGGACCCATAATATTCAGGGCTATGGGACGAGTGCTGGTAAATGGAATTAGGAGGGAGGTCAGATGTTTCTCATGTGTCAGTGCAGAATCGATGGGCTGAAGGGCCTCTTCTGCACTGTGTGATTCTACGATTTTGGAGGATAGGAAGGACGTGATATGGAGAGATTTGAAAGATGAGCCTTCTAAAACCCGAGTGAGTTGACAATCTGATGATAAATGTTGTTCTGACCATAAGGCAGTGTGCAGTGTGACTGAGTTTGTGGATGTTTTAGAAGGCAGAGTTTCCTGTCCCCAGGTTTGAGAGAGACCAAAGTGACAGTCTCAAACTCAAGTTAAAATTTAGGCAAGGGAAACTTGGAAGGGATGAATAACTGAACTGAGCACAATAACCAGTCTCAACCGTTAACCTAAAATCAAAGTGGGAACCATTGAAAACTTGGTAGGATATTAAAATATTCCACACACCTAAAAGGCAAAATGCATAATTAGAAACCCTATTAGAGGTGATACAGTGCAGAAGGAGGTCATTTGGCCCATCAAGTCTGTATCGACAACAATCCCACTTAGACCCTATCCTCATAACCCCACCAATCCCTCCAACCCACACATTGCAGGACACTAAGGGACAATTTAGCATGGCCAATGCGCCTAACCCGCACATCTTTGGACTGTGGGAGGAAACCGGAGCACCCGGAGGAAACCCACGCAGACACGGGGAGAATGTGCAAACTCTACACAGACAGTGGCCCAAGCTGGGAATTGAACCCAGGTCGCTGTGAGATAGCAGTGCTAACCACTGTGCTACTGTGCCATCCCATTGTTAAACAATAGTGGTTACCAAGCAATGTCAAGATAAAAGACTTAAAAATGTGAAATTCAATAATTAGAGATTTAAAAGGCTGCACTGCTATGTAAATAAAAATAATCACTGGTTCACACAAAATCAAACCAGCAGAACTTCTGATAAATCTGTGAGGAGAAAGGGATCACAGCTTGGTATGGCTCCTGCTCTGCCCAAGACCGCAAGATCATCGGGGAATTAGTCAGCTGAGGAATGATACAAGTGACACAGATCCCTGATCAGAAACAGAGCTGACTGCTCTATTCTAATATTCACCCTCCATATAATCCAGCTCCTAATTTAGTTATCTCTTCTCCACCTTCCATCTTGGATCAACTTTCCCTCTGCAACTGGATCCTGAACTTCCTAACTCACAGACCACAATCAGTAAGGATAGGCAGCAACACCTCCTCCACAATCATCCTCAACACCGGTGTGTCCCACACGGCTGTGTTCCCAGCCCCCTATTCCTTATACATCTATGACTGTGTGCCCAAATTCCCCTCCAATTCGATTTTCAAGTTTGCTGATGACACCACCATAGTGGGTGAGATCTTAAACAATGATGAGACAGAGTGTAGGAACGAGACAGAGAATCTGGTGAACTGGTGCAGCAACAATAATCTCTCCCTCAATGTATGCAAAATTAAGGCGTCTTCATTGATTTCAGGAAGCATAGTGGAAAGCATGCCCCTGTCTACATCATGGGGACAAAGTGGAAATAGTTGAGAGCTTCAAGTTTCTAAGTGTCCAGATCACCAACAACCTGTCCTGGTCCCCCCATGCTGACACTATAATTAAGAAAGCCCACCAAAGCTTCTATTTTCTCGGAAGACTAAGGAAATTTGGCATGTCAGCTATGGCTCTCACCAGCTTTTACAGATGCACCAGAGAAAACATTCTTTCTGGTTGTATCACAGCTTGGTATGGGCTCCTGCTCTGCCCAAGACCACAAGAAATTACAAAGGGTCATGAATGGAGCCCAGTCCATTACTCAAACCAGCCTCCCATCCATTGACTCTGTCTACACTTCCCACTGCCTCGGAAAAGCAGCCAGCATAATTAAGGACCCCACACACTCCGGACATTCTCTCTTCCACCTTCTTCCATCGGGAAAAAGATACAAAAGTTTGAGGTCACATACCAACCGACTCAAGAACAGCTTCTTCCCTGCTGCTGTCAGACTTTTGAATGAACCTAACTTGCATTAAGTTGATCTTTCTCTACACCCTAGCTATGACCATAACACTACATTCTGTACTCTCTCTTTTCCTCCTCTATGACTGGTATGTTTTGTCTGTATAGAGCACAAGAAACAATGCTTTTCACTGTATGGTAATATAACATGTCACAATAAATCAAATCAAATAAACCAAATCAAATCAAATTCACTCATAATTCTCCCTCCTTCCTTCCTCATGATGCATGGTGGCACAGTGATTAGCACTGCTGCCTCACAGCGCCAGGGACCCTGGTCTGTGTGGACTCTGCACATTCTCCCCGTGCCTGTGTGGGTTTCCTCTGGGTGCTCCAGTTTCCTCCCACAGTCCAGAGACGTATGGGTTAGGTGGATTAGCCATGTTAAATTGCCCCTTAGTGTCAGGGGGACTAGCAGGGTAACTCTGTGGGGTATGGAGATAGGGCCTGGGTGGGATTGTTGTCAGTGCAGGCTCGATGGGTCTCTTCCTGCACTGTAGGGATTCTATGATGTACATTTCAAATTCTTCTTAAAGATATCAATGCTATCTACTTCAGCCGCTGTGTGACGGCCATTCCACATTCTGACTGGAATTCTTTATTTGATGTATTAATGTTATCTTATATTAATGTTCTTTGTTTTGGACTCACCCACAAGAAAAAAAATCCTATTGTCCACTCGAGTGAACCATATATAATTGACATCTCTATCTGGCCCTTTTTACAGTGAAACACATCTTATCCTGCACACTTTCTCAATGGCTTCATCCTGTAAATTCTGATTGCTACCTGTTAAATATTTTCAATCCTTTCTCTGACATTTCATTACTCAGAGTATTGTATGTAGGCTGGAACTGTACTCAGCACTGCAAGTGTGGTCAAACCAATGATTTATAAAAAGACCATCGCCTCCCTTTTGGATTTAATTCCTCTAATTTACAATGTGACTTTATCAGCTTCCAGAGATTTGTGTATCTGTATTTCCAAGTCCATCACTCCTCCACTTGATTTCATTTCTTATTTCCAACGAGTTAACTGCCTCCTTATCCTTCCTACCAAAATAACTCAACTCACACGTTGCTGCACTAAATTCCATGTTAAAATCACTTTGAAATCCTGGGTAACCTTAAACCTACCCTCCAAAACCCTCACAGGACTCCCTCACCTATCACCCTTCTCACCCCAAACTATCCCCGGCTCACCCGTTCCCCAAACCCATTCTAACCCCTCCCTGACTGGGCACCCCCAACCCATCCCACCCCCCAACCATTCTGCCCACTCCTAATCAATCCTAGCCCTCACAATACATCCGACATCCCATGACTTATCGTGGTCAAGAGGAAATCAGATAAGACAGAGAGTTATAGGATAGTACAGCACAAAAGAAGGCCATTCGACCCATCAGATGTATGCAGTCCCTAAAGTGTAGCTCCCAGAACAGCACCTAATATTCCCATTGGGGTTTGGTGATTTATTTAGTTTAGCCTTGGAAGGTAGGTTTTGGATATGGGATAGAAGAGATTTCCCATAATCTACTGGGGATGAGGGACTTTTTATGTGGAGGGGCTGGAGGATGGGATTGTTCACCATAGAGTAGAAATGGTTAAAGAGAGATTTAATAGAGATGGTCAAAATTGAGCAGTTTCTACAGAGCAGTAAGAAAGCTGATTTCAGTGGCAGGAGATAAAATAAGTGACAGGAAAGGTAGGGGAGAGATGTTTAGTCAGTCAGTTATTAAGATTAGGAATCACTAACTAAAAGGGTGGTGAAAGTACATTTATTAGTCAGTGTAAAGTACTTGAAGAGGAGCCAGTATAGGCACAGTGGGCTGAATGGCCTCCTCTGCATGCTGATGATGGAGAACCACTTACCAATTGCAAATTCCAAACGGAGGAGGCAGTTGATGAAACTCTGCAAACTGATCCTTCCTGATGAGTCACCATATCTCAGAACCATGAGTTTCAGAGCAGGTTTTGTGACTTCCAAATCTTTGACACAAAGAAAAGATGCAGCAGGAACCACTGGGTCACTCAGTATAAACCAACCAACAAGATAAACTAGCAGAACATTACAGGAAAACTGGACATTTACACCGAGACCCATCACATTTTATCAACACAACAAATAGCAATGATTCTAACTTTTGGCAAATGTAACCTCCATTGTAGTGAGGATTATTTGTGCCAAGGTTCTAACAGACAAGAAACTACAAAGAGTCATGAATGAAGCCCAGTCCAGCACACAAACCAGCCTTCCATCCATTGACTCTGTCTACGCTTCCTGCTGCAAAACACAGTAAAAAGTCTGACAACACCAGGTTTTAGTCCAACCGATTTATTTGATAGTAAACGCACAAGTTTTCAAGGTTCACCTGACGAAGAGGGAAACCTGGTGTTGTCAGACTTTTTACCGTGTTTACCCCAGTCCAACGCAGGCACATCCACAGCAAAGCAAAGCAGCCAGTATAATTAAGGACCCCACGCACCCCAAACATTTTCTCTTTCACCTTCTTCCGTCAAAAAAAGATACGAAAGTCTGAGGTCACGTACTAACTGACTTAAGAACAGTTTCTTCCCTGTTGCCATCAGACTTTTGAATGGACCTACCTCATATTAAGTTGATCTTTCTCTACACCCTGGCTATGACTGTAACACTACATTCTGCACTCTCTCATTTCCTTCTCTATGAACGGTATGTTTGGTCTGTACAGTGTGCAAGAATCAATACTTTTCACTGCATACCAATACTTGTGACAATAATAAATCAAAATCAAATCAAATCAAAATCAAATAACAGCCACCAGTACCCACATCAAGGATTTCCAGAACCAGTACAACACTGATTAGATACAGAATAAAGCTTCCTCTATACTCTCCCCAAAGGACCCTCTCAGGACAGGTATAACTCAGGTTAGATACAGAGTAAAACTCCCTCTACACTGTCCCCCATCAACTACCCCCAGGAGAGGTACAGCATGGGGTTAGATACAGAGTAAAGCTCCCTCTACACTGTCCCCCATCAAACACTCCCAGGACAGGTACAGCACGGGGTTAGATACAGAGTAAAGCTCCCTCTACACTGTCACCATCAAACATTCCCAGGACAGGTATAGCACAGGGTTAGACACAGAGTAAAGCTCTCTCTACACTGTCCCATCAAACATTCCCAGGACAGGTATAGCACAGGGTTAGACACAGAGTAAAGCTCCCTCTATACTGTCCATCAAACATTCCCAGGACAGGTATAGCACAGGGTTAGACACAGAGTAAAGCTCTCTCTATACTGTCCATCAAACTTGAGTATTTTGTTGATTTTCCCCTAACTAATGGAAAAATGAGCTCACCATGAAATCCTCTTTACTGTAGAGAGGACAAGCCCAACCTCATCAACCTCTCCTGTAATCTAACCCCCTCCCTTCCTAAGGGAATCATTGTGAAATATGGCAGGAACAGGGTACTTACCATTGTCCTGCAAGCTGCTGGATAGTTGTGAGGGGCGCAGCAACCCTGTACCTTCCACATCATTCTTTTGAAAAAGTTCCTAAACACAGATAGAGAAACTCAGAGAACTTTCCTCCACAAACCAGTGAGACCTCACTATCCCAGCAAAGGGACACTAACATTCCCCAAATTGCAAGATTCTAGAACATTCCACTCTCCTTGGTGGGAGGCAGGTCAGGTGTCTAAGAAGAGAGGTAGGAAATTGGGTGTGACTCTTTTCTCTCCATCTCCCAAATCACAGAGATCCAGGGAAAATTGAAAGGGAGAGCCACTCTTCCACTGCCCTCCCTCCTTCACTCACTCCTGTCCTGCCTTAATCCTTGATCAATTGGGCCAGTGGCCTGACGAATGGCAGATGGAGTTTAATTTAGACAAATGCGAGGGAATGCATTTTGGTAGATTGAGCCAGAGCAGGACTTACTCAGTTAGTGGTGGGGCAATTGGAAGAGTTACAGAACAAAGAGATCTAGGGGTACATGTTCACAGCTCCTTGAAAGTGGAGTCACAGGTGGACAGAGTGGTGAAGAAGGCATTCAGCATGCTTGGTTTCATTGATCAGAACATTGAATACAGCAGTTGGGATGTTTTGTTGAAGTTGTACAAGACATTGGTAAGGCCACACTTGGAATACTGTGTGCAATTCTGGTCACCCTATTGTAGAAAGGATATTAGTAAACTAGAAAGAGTACAGAAAAGATTTACTAGGATGCTACTGGGACTTGATGGTTTGAGTTATAAGGAGAGGCTGAATAGACTGGGACTTTTCTCTCTGGAACGTAGGAGGCTGAGGGGTGACTTATAGAGGTTTATAAAATAATGAGGGGCATAGATCAGCTAGATAGTTAATATATTTTCCCAAAGGTAGGGGAGTCTAAAACTAGAAAGCACAGGTTTAAGGTGAGAGGGGAGAGATACAAAAGTGTCCAGGGGGGCAATTTTTTCACACAGAGGGTGGTGAGTGTCTGGAACAAGCTGCCAGAGATAGTAGTAGTAAAAAGCATTTAGATAGTTACATGGATAAAATGGGTATAGAGGGATATGGGCCAATTGGGATTAGTTTAGGAGTTTAAAAAAAAGGGCTGCATGGACAAGTTGGGCCGAAGGGCCTGTTTCCATGCTGTAAACCTCTGTGAGTCTATGGCTCAGTTTCGGGTGCTTGTGGTGGACTCCCCCAGAACACCCAGCCTACCCCAGTAATGTACAGGGATGTACATTGCCAAATGGAACTGAAGACTTTCACTGAACTGTTGGAGAGGATATCTAATTTAATCCTAGTGGACTCTAACAAACAAAAACAATCTTTGACAGCCCTCTCATTTCTCCAGAGTCAGAGTTTAACAGCATGGAAAGAGGCCCTTCGGCCCATTTTGTCTGTGCTAGCTATCAAACACCTATCATTTCTAATCTTATTTTCCCGCACTTGGTCTGTAGTCTTGTACATTATGGTGTTTCATGTGCTCATCTCATTATTTAAGAAGCATTTAGAAGGTTCTTGCCTCTATCACCCTTCCAGGCAGCGAGTTCCAGATTCCCACCATCCTCTGGGTGGAAAAGTTTTTCCTCATATCCAGTCTCCTGCTCATGATCTTCAATCTCTGCCCCCTGGTTATTGACCCCTCTGCTAAAGGGAAAAGTTCCTTCCTGTCTACTCCCCTTATAACTTTGTGCACCTCAATCAGGTCCCCCCTCGGCCTTCTCTGCTCCGGGAGAAAACAATCCCAGTCTATCCAGCCTTTCTTCATTTTGTTTATTAATTTGTGGGACACGGGCGTCGCTGACTCGCCAGCATTTATTGCCCATCCCTAGTTGCCCTTGGAGGGCAGTTGAGGGTCAACCACATTGCTGTGGCTCTGGGTCACAGGTACGCCAGACTGGGTAAGGACGGCAGATTTTCTTCCCTAAAAGACATGAGTGAATCAGATGGGTTTTTCCAACAATCAACAATGTTTTCATGGTTATCAGTAGATTCTTAATTCCAGGTTTTTATTTTTAATTGAATTTAAATTCCACCATCTGCAGTGGCGGGATTCGAAACCGGGTCCTCAGAACATGAGCTGAGTTTCTGGATTAATAGGTCAAGTGATAATACCTTGAGATTCTCGTCTCCCCATCATAGCTGATGTTCCCAATAATTCCTAGCAGACAGTTTAATTCCAAGATTAATTCCAAGGTGTGACCTGAAGTTACCGTGGGGATGAAAGCTAAAACTCAAAGGATAACCTGAAAGCTAACTGTAGTGATATCAGGTTCCAGTCTGACTGATAGCAGACTGTTCAGAGCACAGAACGAAGTTCTCCACAAATCAATCAGTTTTCTGTCTGGTAGTAAGAATAGAATAGAACTGTTCTCAGAAGATGCAGTTCAGAACAGGTCCTGGTATTGAAGCAGGTCTCTGAGAATAGTTCAGGGACAGTGTTACTGTAAGCCTTATATAGCTGGAAAGGACAGAGAGCTGTAGGTAGCAGAGGTGGTGGCATGGAAACCTGGCATTGGAACTATCCCGGATGAAAATGGACCTTATGCAGCAAGATAAGGGTATTGAAGATGTTCTTCATTACGTTACATGAGGAAAGGAAGTTGTGTGCTCTGAAGGAAGTGAGCGTGATTCAGTAAATGATTGGACGGGACATTCAATGAATCAACACGAGCTGGCAGCTTTGGTGGTCATTTTCTTTGTGTTTATTGAGCACAG